>NW_024884955.1:2115394-2496080 GCF_019232065.1 Centrocercus urophasianus
GGAAAGGGAAAGGGAAAGGGAAAGGGAAAGGGAAAGGGAAAGGGAAAACAGAAAGAAAACTCTCACAAAACACCCTCCATACATTTGTGTGGGAAATGACAGTGTTACTAAAAGCACTGAAGCTCAAACACTGAATATTTCTGCTGTCTCTTACAGGCATTCTCTGTGTTTGCTAAAGCAATCGAATGTTTCAGGAAATGTCAAGAGAAGTAATGCTTGAGATAGGGGGTGCCCTTCCCTGGAAATGCTAATCCACCCAACACGGATGAATCTCCTGGAATAATCCTCTCTAATGCATGCCCAGGAAATCAATTCTGTGCTATATTCTTTAATCCAGAAATCTCCAAGGAGGAGGAGTGCAAGGACAGATAGACACCAACAAAACAAGACAAAAATGGCATTGTATTGCATCAAAGAGAGGAACTGGGTTCTTTATTGAGAGCAATGACTGATTCTTGCTGCAAGAAAAACGTGGAGGCCATGCAGCATGTCAAAAAAAGGGCACTGGCAATTCAGTTGTCTTTCTTCTCAGAAAGAGCAGTGATGCAGTGGCACAGCAGCTTATGGGGAGGTGTGGTCACCATCCCTGTAGGTGTTCCGGAGCTGTGGAGATGTGGCACTGAGGGAGGTGGGCAGTGGGCACAGTGGGCTGGGCTGGGGTTGGACATGGAGATCTTAGAGATCTTTTCCAACCTCAGCGACTCTGAGATTCTATGATTCTATACATGGCACTGCAGGGACAGAGTTTTGGGGTGAGCTCTTGTTGGTCCAGGTGGCTCCCAACTATTCCGAAGAGCAAATTTGCCTCAGACGGGCTGAAATGAAGTGAAATTAAAAAAAAGAGATAATGATAACATATTCAGCTGAAGACCTCCGGTCTGTTATCTGCCAATATCCTTGCTGATGGTACTATCTGCTCGGGGGCTTTATTCTGTGGAATAACCATAAATACCCAGGGCTTGGGGTGTCAAAGAAAGCAAATGCTCCATCCTCAGAGCACAGGAATGCATGGGGACCTCATCTGTACCCCAAACCCACTGAGCACATGAGCAGAAGCACAGGATGGTGCTCATGCCCAGCCCAGGTTCATGCCCACCCTACACCAAACACCTCAACAGCACTTCTGGAGAGCAGAGGACAAAAGTGTTCACCTCACACGAGGGGTACATGGGAGAGGTTATGAATCAGTGGGTTTGTGTAAAATTCAGTAGGAAAAAGAAAAAAAAAAAAACAACAACCAACAGGAAACACATGAAAGGAATTTAACAGCTGCAACGACCCCCAATGACTGCACAGGAAAATCCCCCGCCAGCCACAAACCGCTCCTGTAATGAGCATGCAGGACATGCACGAGCAGCTTCCTAATTCTCTGTGTACAATCCTACAGATAATTGCTACACGTGTATTTCCCGTTGTCTCCCATGCAAGGGGTTGTGCGTGGGGTTTTTTTTCTTTCTTTTCTCCTACGGAGCTGAAATTAAAAACAATTGGAGAATAATTGATGCCAAAGTGCCAGGAGATCGCGGCAGGAGCTGCGTTTGGATGAACAAGAGCGAGTCACCAGGATGGGCAGGGCAGGGAAACACAATTTGGGAAGGGATTCGAGGGATCAGCCGGAGCTTTTCTGGCAGCTACTTCCACAGTCACCCCCGTTAGTTGCTGTTAATCCTTACAAAAATCTGGCAATTTGGAACCAAAATTTTGCAAGTGTTTCAGAACTGCAGTAGGAGGCCAAATCCTATTACTGGAGAATGGAGCTTTGGCCTCTCAGGAGCAAAGGCACTTTGGAAGATGTGGATTTATGAGGGGGGGGGGAGGGAGAGGGGGGTTCTTCTCATTTTATTATTGGATTAAAGCCTTCCCCACCCTTAATCCCACACCACAAGCTTGGAACTCCGTTGGTATGGAAAGGAACTGAAGCACAAAGCCCCATTACTGATAATCACAATGGCATTTTTGGTTATCCCAGGGCACTCTGTGCTCCAGAGATCTCATCCCCAGGGATCACCCTGGCCAGAGACACCCCACATCTGCAGGAAAATGCTTTTAAGGCAAGAAACAAAACAGAGCAATGGAAAGGGGAGAGTACATGAAGCGGCTTGATGCTCTCAGCCGTAACTCCTTGCTTCCCCCCCCCCTCCATACCCCCTGATCCTGCTTCTTAATTACAAGCAGTCAAACTGTAAAGACCTTAATGGACATCTTAATTATCACATTAAAGTTTGAGATGGAAAATTCCTCATTAGGTGGCATGCAGTAGGTCACGGCTGCAATAAATGGTGGTATTTTGCTTGTGACAGCGCAGAGCGCGGTGCCCTTTGCAGAACAGCGATGCCTTTGGGGCACATCCTGACCCTGGGGAGCTGCCAGGTGGGTGTCAGAGCAGGGCTTTGCTTCGAGAGCATCTGCTTGTGTTTCCTGTGAGGACGTACCAGGGAGGAGTGCTCCTTGCTATCTCTTCTCCCCTCCAAATGTGCTGCTTTACTCCTGTGTTCTGCTTCCCATCTGCTTGAATGATTACATTGATTTAGTCTTAGGCAAACTGCAGTAAACCAGTGCTCTTTCAGTGCTCTCAGGCCAATGCCAACTACTGAATGTACTCTAAACAACTTAAATACAAACAGACCCAGCAATTCTAACCCACAACAGCAGTACAGTGTACCTGCAATTAATCAGCACAGCTGCAGATTTCCAGTCCCTTTCACACTATGATGAGGAACGGGGCAGGTTTTGGGGTGATCTGCGGCTGCTCAGAGCTCCTCAGGCCAGAAGAGCTCAAGTGTGCCTACCAGAGGTGGTTTGCATCTTTATATGCAGAGGAGCAGGATAGGAAGGGCTGAAGACAACACATATGCTATTCAACTGACTTCAGCATCATTTTGATAGCACTGAGTTCTGTGGTCTCTTTTCTAAGCATGCACAGAAGAAAATTAGTAGATCCCATGGTCCTCAAAGACATCTCCTATGTGGACAAAGACAGCCACTGTATGGCTCTGCTCTTCAGTGCTGCTCGGAGGGGTGAGCAGCTCTGCTCTCTGCCCAGCACAACCAGCTGTGCCAGCAGTGCCATGCACAGCGCCTGCTCCAACTGTGCCAGCTGTGCCAAGGCCAGGAGCAGCAGCTCTGGGCTGGCAGCAGTTCCCACATCCCAAATCTAACAGCTCCCTCTGTTGGCATCTGCACGAACCTATCAGTGAGGTTGCACAAAAGTTGGCAATTTGTGCTGGTTTTTTTACACAGTCTCCAGGCAGAAGACGGTCTGTGTGCAGGGAATGTGCCATCTGACAGCAGACTCGGTTCAATCCTGTTATCACTCCAACAAATGACCCCAAACCATGTCCTCTGATGCTAAAGTGTCCAGAAAACAGCTTGTTGGTCATTTTTCCAATATGAGCACACACATGAGAATGCTGTGATCCACCAGTCCTGCTCTTCTCCCAGCAAAGCCTCCCACCCCCTCCGCAGCCCCAGCAGGTTGGTGACACTGAGTGCACTTGAGCTCTGTCTCTTGAGCATCTCTGCTTCCAAGGGAAACCACACAGTGTGAAACAATTTGCTGCCTTTATTTTGTAGGTCCTTCCATAACACAATCTCTGATAGCAAGCTTTGGCAATGCTACTTAAACTAATAATTGTACAGCTGTGGAAAAGGGGGCTCAATGCTTTGCTGAGGATACCTGAAGGTGGAACCTGGCCTTAGATCTGTAACTTTCTGGCCAGTTTACAGAGGCAGATAATGCAGTTAACTCACTGAAGTGCTGGGTGAGCTGTGAGAGAAGGGTGAGAGACAGAGCAGTGACTTCCTTTAACGTGAAATGTCACACAAAACATAGATCCTACAAAAGCAGAAGCTGTAGGCTGCTAAATCCTTCCCCTTTAGAAATCCCATGGGCTTTGCTGGGAGTACCACAGAAAACAGGCATGCAGAATCAGGCCTCCAGTACATAAAATATAGAATTTGGTACTTAAATTTAAAAATATTTATAAATAACTTCAGACATTCAGGCTCAGAGACTTGAACAGCCAAGTATTTCCCCCTGACACAGGGAACAATGTGGATCCACATCCAGCACTATGGGTCCCCAATGTAGGAATTGGCTTTACACCTCATGCAGACTCCATGCCCACTGTGTGCTCTTTGGGATTGCCCCCAGTGCTTCAAGAGCACACGGAGGACACCTCTGACAGAGCAGGGAGCACAGATCCATAGCACTGCACGTGACCAGTTCTTCACATACATTCACAGCATACAGTGAAATGACTTTGGAGGATTCCTCAGCTGTCCCTGCACTACGAGGGAGCACAGCTCCACGTCCCCCCCAGTGAAGGGTTTGAGCTTTGAGGTCTCAGCACGAGCGTGGTGAAGGCAGTGTGGATGGGATGTCCTGCCCAGGGCTCCCAGCTAGAGATCCTCACTTGCCCTGAAGGAAGCCTTGAATCCATCTCACAACCTTTTCACATGTGCACCTGGGTTGGACCTGCAGAGCAGATTGCAAAACAAAGGCACGCGAGGAGCGGTTAAGGTCAGAGGTGCATTCTTTTGGATTTTGCTTTCAGTCCAGACAAAAAGCCACGCGTTGGAAATACCCCACGCAGTCACAGGGCGGCCAAGCGCAGCCGTTCCCATGCTCTGCACTCTGTAAGCTGAGAGTGCAAACTGCAGCCCCGTCCAGCAGGACAGCCACCAGCATATATGGCCCCTGAAAGGGACAGGGGCAAACCAAGGCCACATTCTCACGTGTAGACTTTGAACTGGATGGCCTCACCAACCACCAGCCATGCCCTGAGCAAAACAGGAACTCTACCTTTCTCTTCTGCTGTGGGTTTCATTCAGACCCACTGCACACATGGTCCCAGTCATTTACGTCCCATTAAAACACCCACAAAACAATAATGTTCTTTGGCACTTGTGCATCAGTGGCACACAGACGTGACACACCCCACTCCTTCCACTGCTCCTCAGACTCATTGCTACATGTCAATGTAGGCAGAGTCTGTGTCCACCCTCTGGGCCTCTCCAAACACCAGGAACGCACAGAGACCAACACTGTTGACAGCAGCCACCAGGTTGAAAACAGAAATCCAGGAGCCCGTTGTTTCCATCAGATATCCAGCCAGGTACACGCAAACCACACCTGTGCACAGAGGGAAGAGATGGAAATGCAGAGGGGCTGCATCCTGCTTGCCCATGGGATGAGCTGCAGGGAGTGCCTTACCTAGCAGAGCCCCGCCTGTATTTCCAACACCTGCAAAGAGAGGGAAAATGCCCTTTTGTTTCATCTCACAGGAATTGGGTGTTAACAACATGAAGACATGCACATCTCCACCTGGCTTGCCAACCCGACCCATTCGTTCTGTGTGCACAGCAAAATGCCATGCAAATGGTGGGGCCAACCAACGCTTCACCCGTCCTGCTGTCAGCCATCAGACAAACAAAGCAGCATGTCTGTGCAGCTCCATGAGGGCAGCTCCATGCACAGAAGGGAGCTGAGGCTGCAGGCACACAGCTCAACATCCCAAGGCCTGTCTGTCCCCCACACAGCCCAGAGGATTCCTTACCAAACAACAAGCCAGCACAGGATGGGGCCAGGTCTTGCACGTTCACTGAAATGCCACTAGTGAGAAACAGAGAGGGAAATGGCAGCTTTAACGGAGCAGGATTTGATTTGTCATCATTTGCACTGAGTTTAGCTGGTCCAACCAAAGGAAAGGATCCCAGATAATACCGGTGAGAGAGAACAAGGAGGGAAGAGGCTGCAAGCAGAGCAATATAGAAGGATTCAGCTCCAAGCGCTCAGAGGGGATGAAATGCAATCCACCTCCTGCTTTGTGCCCCCACAAGCTGCTCAGTCCTGCATGCCCTGCAGCACACAGATCAGAGGGCGATGCTCAGGGTTAGCACTAATGGTGGGATGGAAGCAGGCTGCTCATAGAGCCCCACCAGTGTGGGGTGGGAGCTGAGGGGCTGTGGGTACCTGTGGTTAAAGGTCTGAAGCCCAACAGAGGCTGAGGCGAACACGACAGCATTGCAAAAACTAGATGTCTGACCCAGGCACAGGGCAAACATGCTTGAGACTCCAGAGCCAATGACCTGGAAAAAGAGAAAAATCAAATACCTCCGTGAGTTTTCCATGAGCAGGTAGCTCAAGCTACTCCCACGGCTTCAGTTCTCTTACCTGCATGAACTTACGAACGGTGATGGTTTTGTACCCTGGAAGAGAAGGAAGAGCCTCAGTTAAGGCAGCTCAACAGCTCTCCTTGTTCCCAGCCAGGAGAGCACAAAGTGATTTCAGACGGCCAGAGCTCATTTCTGGATGGATCTTGTAAGACCAAAGAGAGCTCCAACAACATGGATGGGGCAGCACTCCCACTGATGTCATCAGGACTGCATGTTTTTTGTTTGCTGGGACTTCTCCTCCTTCCCAACAAGCCTCTCTCATTCCTCCTCCCAGTTCTGTTCCCACAACGCATAAAATAAGAGCTGAGGAAAAGCCAGAAGGGCTCTTACCCTGATTAATTAAATGATCGGACAGAAATCCACTGAACAAGCTTGTTGGAATTGCAACCAGCCAGGGAACAACATTGAACACCCAGCCCTGAAAGACAGCAAAAGTCAAGAGAGGGCTGCTGTCAGAGCAAATGTTTTGCAAAGAAAGGACACACATGAAGGGAGCAGAACTTCTTACAGGCCTCTATTGCCTTCCCAGAGCACAGCGCCCAGGCTGTGGCTGCCTGCCAGGCCAGGACAGGCAGCATTGCTCTCTCTGTCCCTGTGCAAATCCCAGCAGTGAGGACTGAGTGTGACAAAGTTTGGTGCTCAGCACAGCGATGTGCAGAGAGCCGGGGAGCTCTGGGAGCTGCGGGTGTAGCTCTGCCCTGTGGGTCACCCACAAAGAAGCTGGCAGCATTTTCAGCAGGGGCTTCAGCCTTGTTAGCAGCATTAGCAGGAAGCTGAGGGAACGTAGCTGGATTTTGTAACGCCAGGATTAGGTAACATTATAGCAACAACATGCCTTGGTCTATTTTCAATTCAGCAAGCTTGCTACATTTGTAATCACAGATGATTGCTGGTCATCTGGATTACTGCTGCTCAGAGGCATTTAGTGCCCAGATCCCACAAGGAGCTGAACTCGCTGTGTGTTGGGCTGCGTTCATCTCAGCTCATCCCCTCCGTGCCCCTTTGCTCAGAACCCCATGGACACACCCTGCAGCAGAGGGATGCACAGAGGGATGAGTGCTCCTGGTTTGAGTAATCCTGCTCTGGCTGCTCTTGGAAACTGCATCCATCTGCATCTCAGCACCGGTGAAATTTTAGTTCTTGGTCTCTTTCGAAAATGTACCACCGTAGGGCTTGCAGTTCTGTGTCTCTTGTAGCACCAGCTGGGGTTACTCAGCACACTTGGTCCCAACACACCAAAGCCACCCTTGTCTCATCCCAATGCCAAAACGCTCCTGCATCTCCATCCATCCAGGTGGGCTGGGGGTGGGTGAAGGCATCTCACCTGCAGCAGGGGCATCTGACCAGCAGGTGACACAGTTTTACCACACTAAGGATTATCCTTTAAAATCAAGCATCATCAAGCCCCGGTTTATTAAAATATATGAAGCGATTATTGGATGCAGGAGCACTGTATGGAGCATCTTACATAAGGGAACCATGATATAAGGCACAGCAGATGGTAAATTACCGCTGCGAGCGCATTACAAGAGGTGCACAGATCCCGTCACAACAATATGTTTGCTGGTTTAATACATGATTGTAATATAAATACCAAGGATGCCATAAAGGACTTTATGGATGTAATAATAAAAGGCATGTTTAAGCTCTGAAAATTACCCAAAAAAGGGAAAAAAAAGAACAAAACCCAATCCTAACAGAGCTATTGTGGAAAAGGCCGTGTCAGTTTCTGAGTGCAGGATAGGCAGCAGCACTCAGCCCAGAGGAGCAGGACTCTGAAAGATGGGAATGCTTGCACTGGGGAGAGGGAAGCATTCCCAGTAAGTGCACGTTATCAATGGTAACGACCACTTCTGCAGATCTCTCTGAGCTGTGCAATGTCAATATAGCTAAAATCCCCATGAAAACCCAGTCATGGAGTCATTGCAACAGCACGGTGTCGCAAGCCCTGTGTTGTTCATTAGAAAACCACCCCACTCTGTGAAAGCAGTGCAGGGAGCCCAGCCCTCCTCCCCCCACCACTGCTTACCTTGGACTCGGGGAACGTTTCCTTAAAGAAAGTCGGCAGCCAGGAGAGGAGGGTGAAAAACGTGCTGGCTGTGCACAGCTGTGCGACGATGACAGCCCTGGGAATACACAGCAGGGAGGAGGCAGTGAGCTGGGTAAGAGGAACCAGCCCAGCAGTGCAGCATTGCAGTTCCTGGTCTATAATTAAATCCCTCTGAGTGCTGCAGTTGCTTCCAGAGATCTTTTCACAGATAACTGCAGCTCTCTGCTCTAACCATGCACTCCCACATCCTTCTCTCCGTGCCTGACATCAGAGCACAGGCTCAGGACAGGTTCACTGACCCAGCTGCAGGAGGTGGCACCGAGGGCTTCCTAAGGCCCTGCCATCAGCAGATGGCCCACGGTTGTTCAGGGCAGTGAGCCCCTCTGCCCTGCCTTTAGCAGACCCTGGGAACCCACTGCTGTGCTCCAATGAGCCTCAGTGCCCAATTCAGAATCCTCCTCCCTAAAAAAAGGGCTATAAAGAGATGCTTTTCCAACAGCAAGAATGCAGGGCCACGGCACTGCTTAGGAGCTCACTGCAAGCAGTGTTTCTAACAAGCCTGTTGGGGAATGGTGCTCTGGAGAAGCACAGGACTCACCCAGGGAGCAGCCTGCAAACCTGGTGATGTTTTCCAAATGCAAAAGGGCAAAGTACAAACGCACAGAACAAACAAGCACAACGAGTTGAGAAGCCCTGGCAGGAGGATGCTCTCCAGCCCCGCTGTCCTGGCACAGCACTCAGAGCTCCGTCAGCTGCCTACCATATCGGTGCCTTCTTAAACAGCTGCTTCCAAGGCACTTTGCTCTGCTTCGAGATTGAGATGCTTCTCATTAAATAGTCTATGGGGATGATGAGATCTGAAGGGACAAAAACAGCCAAAAGAAAGCTCTGATCAGCAATATGCTGTGCAAGCTGGACCAGATTTGAGAGACCACTCAAGCACTTCGATCTCCTCTAACTCTGCAATACTGGCAGTGGATGCTCCTGTTAGGTTCACCAAGATCTTCCACAGCACTCACCCACCACTCCACCCAGCCACCCTCACCATTTGTTGAATTTCTGGACAACAGCTCTTTGGGCAGCTCTGGATTCCATGCAGCACCAGGCACAAGGTGAGCTGGGCTCCTGCATCCCATGTGCACTAATAACACTGTATCCAGGTGTCATTGTTTGCCCATGTGTGGATTTACACCCGGAGTTATTTGGAAGAGATATTCAGGATTAACTGGTCTGTAAAAGCTCTGTGTGTAGATGCCCTTAGCTGGGAATAAGTATCTTGCCCTGCTTTAGCTTAATCCACTTAGCAGATCAGGCTCTGCGTGGTGTTTTCACCAGTGCTTAAAGGAATGGAAGAGTCAGAGCAAACTCTTGACAGCAATATAATCCAGCATGGGACTGGGAACAGAAACTCAGCAAAGCAAAAGCTCAAAATCTTGTTTCTGGGTTCAGCATCTTCAGGCAGACACAACACAAAGAGACCCAAGGAAAACCCACCACGTAACACACCCTTGGCAATGCAAAGCTGCCACCCGAGGCAGGAGGGCTGATTTTACCTTTCTCTGTCAGCAGGTACTTGCAGGTGCAGTAAACCCAGAGCAAAGTGAGCAAACCAGAGAAGTAGAAAACGCTCTCCCAGCCGTACCAGTCCAGCAGCAGAGATCCTGCAGCTCCGATCACCAGCGTCCTGTAAGGCAAACCACAGGATGGCTCATTTCTAACCCCCACAAGCGAGTGATTAAACACAGCAAAATTGCTGTATGGCTTTTAAGCAGCCCTTCCATTTAGAAAGGAAATTAGCAGAGATGGGAAAATTCTATTGTTGTCATCTGTCAGGGGACAGTGAGCAGTCTTGGGCTGACCCCTGCTTTTCCTACCGGATCAGGCTGTTTCCCAGAGTAATTAAATGTTGCTCTTCAAAGTCTGTCTTGGAAGGAAAGTGAAAAAAACAACAACACAGAAATCTTTGACATGCTCAAGAGCAAACAGCACACTTCAGAGAACACGCAGTCTTCAGCAACGTGTGCGTGAGAGCACAGACAGCAACTGCCTGAGGCTTCCCCAGCTGCAGGCAGCATCCTCAAGGACCCAGGCACCTGCCTGCACTTCAGGCTGGAAGTTTTGCCTCCAACTATTTAATGTCCTTTCATCATCAGGATGTCCTGAGACTGTCACTCGCTGCTCAAAGCCATCTGCCTTCTGAACTTACCCGAACTGTGAGCCGGTCCCCACTGTGCTGTACGTGAAGGCTCGCTCACTCTCCCGGACCCTCTGAGACAGCAGGCTGGCCAGGGATGGGAAGTAGACCCCTGTGAGCAAGGGAAAGGAGCTGTAAGTGTAGGGGGCCTCACCAGCAAGCTGAAAGCAAATTTACAAGATCCAGCAGGAGCTAAGCACTGAGATAAAGAAGCAGGACTTTGGGTGAATTTGTAATAGGGGCATAACAGAAACTAAAGGAACCTGTGGCCATGAAAGGTTTGCTTGTGCCTTCTGCATAATCCCATGTTGTCGACACTGCTGCTACCATCAATTACAGAAAAAAAAAAGTAAGGTTGGAAAAGACCTCTAAAATCCCCAATCCCAACCCTCCCCACCATGCCCACTGATCCTCAGTGCCACGTCTCCATGGTTCTGGAACACGTCCAGGGACAGCAACTCCACCACCTCATCAGCTCATCAGTGCCAATTACATCCCCACAATGCTGCAGTTTGGCAAGAGGAAAGGAAAATCACCCCAAATTATGCCAAGGCTTTGGGAAGGACTGATTTGCACAGAGTGCTTTGAAGGAGTTTTAAAACCCAGCAAATTCCAATCCAATTTCAGAAGCCAGCTGTAGTTTCCTATTGTGGCAGCCTGTGTCCTGCAGAGAAGTTACTGTGGGGAATGATTTGTGGGTGACTTTATCTAGAAATGTCTTTTTTTTCCTTCCTATGGATGCTGCAGGTGCAGAGGCAGCACTGAGGCTTGCTTGAACACCTAGGAGAAGTGCTCATGCACTGCAAACCAAAGGACTTAACCTGGAGAAGAGAAGGCTCCATGGAGACCTGATAGCTGCCTTGGGGATGGGCATTTTAGCAGAGTTGGTTGTGATAAGACAGTGGAAAATGGTTTTAGACTCAGAGAGGGGAGATTTAGATTGGATACGAGAAAAGTTTCTTACAATGAGGGCAGTGAAGCACTGGCACAGGTTGCCCAGAGAGGTGGTGGTGTCCCATCGCATCACTGGAGACACCCAAAGTCAGGCTGGAGGGGCTCTGAGCATGGATGGAGCTGTGGGTGTCTCTGCTCATTGCAGGGCGTTGGACCAGATGGGCATTAAAGGTCCCTTCCAACACAAATGATTCAGTAATTCTTTGAACTTGCACGCACTCACTGCCTGCACTCAGGACGTGGCTCTCACCTTGCAGCAGCCCCATGAGGAACCTGGAGCAGGTCATGAAGACGAGGTGTGCAGACGTGATCTGGGTGAGCAGTGGGGTGATGAATGTCAGGAAGCCCCATGCTGATGCTGAGAGGAGGAGGACTTTCTCACCCCCTATTCTGGAAGGAAAAGAACATGTATAGAAAGTGAGCAGAAGGCAAAAGGGCAAAGGCAAAAGGGCAAAGGCCCCTGCCAAAGCTCAAGCCTTCTTCCCAGCTCTGCTAGCTTTTAAGAGCGAATTCTCCCCTATGCAGGAAATTCCAAGCTGCTGCTTTGCTTTTTTTACCACAGTTACTGAACCAATGGCAAAAGCCACTTCCGTCAGAAAAATTCAGGTGGTATAAAAGTGGTCTTCACTGTCTAAAGGTGAACAGAAACCACACTGGTCTACGTGTCTACAACCACCACGCTGGTCTACGTGTGCATTAACATACCTGTAGGTCTCTCTGGCAGCTCTGTGGGATGGTTGGGGCACTCCCTCTGTTTGATGGGAATTATGCCTGTGCTAAGTCCTTTGGTGCATGCTGCACTGTAACCACAGCACCAATTTTAAGACCCAGGCATCCAAACAAATAGTCAAAACTGCATGTATACTTTCTGAATCAGGGCTAAAGACCCTGGGTAGGGCCGATAAAGAAACCCATCAAGCCTTTCCCCACAGACAGGCTTCACCCTTTGCTCTGTTACTCTCCCAGGGTGAAAGGTGGCACTACCAAAACTTGAAGCGAGAGGTCAAAACCAAGCTCTGTGCTACTGAGAAAACCCAAGCAGGGGAAAATAGAAATGGAAACAACAGAAACCAAAAATGGAAACAGAAAATGGAAGGGGAAAAAAAAAAAAAAAAAAAAAAAAAGATAGAAACGGAAGTAACTCCCAGTACTGATCACTGATGTGTCCTCCGACGACCTGCGTCAAGCAGTAGCCCCAGAAGAAGCTGCTGAGCACGACTCCTGACTGCTTCTTGTCCCAGCCGAAGTGCGCGCTCAGGGCGACGGCGCAGATGGGCACGGTGACGCGGGCGCAGTACAGCAGGCACGTCCCCAGCAGCAGCATCACCGTCCACACGCGGCACTCGGGTCTGAACGGGGCAAAAAGAAGGTGGGGAAATGGCTGAGTGGATGTGCCTGGCAGAGCTGTCTTTTTCTGTCCCAAACAAAAGCTCCGGGAAGTGTTCTTTAGAGGGTAACAAAGGAAAGGGCAGCACGTGACAGACCATGTTGGAAGCAAATATTTGCTGTTTGGCACTCCAACTCATTCCCCAGGGGAGGTGGCACGTTACCCTTCGTAAATGTGACATGGATGGAAGAGTGTTTTAGTGAGAGATGGGACTGTGGGGCTGAAGAGCCCAGAGCGAGGAGCAGAGTAACCCAGCGTATAAGCAAGGATGGGTTTGCAGCCCGTGCTCAGTTTTGGTACATGAGCACCCAGCCCCAAGGAAAGTGCTCCTGCAGAAGGGGGTATTTACTCCTGACCGGTCTGTAGGCTGGGTCTCCCAGTGCCCATGAAAAAATAAGCTCAGTGAGAACATACACACTATTCAGGAGGGCTGCTCCGAAAGTAGTGCTTCCTATTTTACTATGTTGGCCCATGAGAGGTGGATGCCAGTGGTATGGCAATAGAGATTGAACCTTCTCAACAATATTGCATTCCATTGACAGATGGCAGCAGAAAAACACCTCACATGGAAGAATGTATGGAACTGAATTCCTCCATGTGGAAAAAAGGGCATCCAATGACATTCACTGATGCTTGCTGAATGTTGATGGAAACCAAACAGTGGATGTATGCACAGTGAGGCAGTGGATAGTGCAGACTTGTCCAAGTGTGGCATACAGACTCTTGTTCATCCTTGGCAAAAACACCTAGTGGTGGTGACTACATGGGAAGTGCTTTTTTGTAGCTAAGCACTTGCCCTGTCAAATGGTGTTATTGTGCTCTTTGTAGCTGTTGTAGCTTCCATGGAAATAAACAGGATGCGACCCTCCTATGTTAAATTTGGTTAATTTTGCGTCCATTGAGCAGAGCACAAAGCAAACAAGCTTTGTCCATTCCAGGGTAGACTGGAATTCACTGTACTGGGGCACCGATCTCTGTGCTTTCCACCCCACTGTCTGCATGGGAAACAACTTGCACTCCTGCATTGAAAGGAGCACTTATTCCACTGTACTGGATTTATGACCAGTGTAGGTTAATCCCACACAGCACAAGACCATCAATAAACCTGTCCGTCAAGGAGGGAGACAAGGGAACAATGGAAAGGAAAGCACTCAGAGCCTCTGGACTGTTCCAGGTGAATTTATTGCTATTTCCTGCCAAGGCAAACAGGCAGCTCTGTGCCAGCCCTGGCAGGAAGAACTGGGGGCTTTGAAGGTTGGACCTGTACTGACTGTGCACACACACTACTGAATAGTGCAGGAACCTCACTTATCTTTGCTGGAAGAATGAGTAACCAAAGGTTGTGCTGCCTCGGTCACTTGACTCAGCTGACATACAAGAGAGTCTTGGTCTTATGCTGTCAGAAGGGCATGTGCTGTAAGAGGGACACTGTCACTCTGTACTCAGCACTACTGAGGCCTCACCTTGAGTGCTGTGCTCAGTTTTGAGTCTCTCACTACAAGAAGGACATGGAGGCCTTGGAGCATGTCCAGAGAAGGGCAGAGGAGCTGTGAGGTCCCAGGGGGGTGGTGGGGTCACCATCTCTGGAGGTGTTCCAGACCTGTGTCCCCAAGGGTCAGCGGGCGCAGTGGAGTGGGTAGGGGTTGGACCTGGGGGTGTTAGTGGTCTTTCTTCCAACCTAAATGATTCTGTGAGTTTATGATCCAATGATCACACTTTAACTTGCAGCAAAAACAAAGGTGTTTATTCATCACCTGCAGAGCTTGGCTCCTACTCATTCTGCAGCCAGCCTGGAGCCCTAATCTTCCCTCTTATCTGCAGTGGCACGATGCCTGTTAATTTGAGTCAGTGAACCTGAACAATTGGGGCGACCAAGTAAAGCACCTGCAATGAGTGTCAATACTCACTATCATTTGGCTGCTGAGGCAGTGCACGTCTCGATCACTGCTTCACTGCATTTATACCCTTTTCCTATACTGTTATCAGTAGACACTTCCATTCAAAACAAGCGTGGACTGTCATAAGGACTGCAAATTACCACTTGCTCCATAGGTAGCATATCCAGCAAGGAAAATCCACTCTGACAGTCTGAGTGTGCCCACACCCACCTGAAGCACGGCAAGAATTGCTTCTCTGCAAGGACAATGATGTGTTTACATCAGAGGAAAGAGCTTTGTAAACGCATTTTCTCCTAATTATAGTTATCACAGAGGCTGCCGATGAGTCAATGTTCTGTCAGTACAAAACAACAGCAGCAAAGGTTACAGGAGAAGCCTGGGTTAGCAGAAGGGAGAAAAAACTCTGCTTTCAGAACTAAGCAGTAATGACAAATCAAATGTAAGGTTTTGGAGATTATAACTGCCCTCTGAGAAGTGGAGCTTTAGCAGCATTAGTAAATTTACCTAAATTGTTTCTCTGATGAGGGAGTAATAATCTGAGCTGGGAACAACCAAACCGAGTAAGACTGAAGCACATCTAAGCCTAAACCTGCGGCCTTGCTCAGCAGCTTCCTTTGTGCAAAGAACAGCACCTGCAGCTGCATCCTCTTCTGGGACCCAATTTGCAAATAAAGCAGCCATGCAGCTAGAAAACACTTCCTACTTCACAAACCTCCAACCACCACCCAGACGGACTATAGTTAGCATGAGGACTGTAATTGAGCCCTAATGACTTTTTCTGGGCTGCTGTCTGTATGGCAGCAGCGCTGTGGTGAGCAGCCCTGGTGATGTCCCTTGGTTCTGCCCCACTACAGCCCCAGGCAATGGGTCACCATTTTGCTCAGAGGCACCCAACAATTCTGTAGGGTTCAGACCCCACCGTGCCCCATCCAAGGGCACAATGGCTGACACCAGTGTGTAAGGAAACCCACCGTGGAAAGAGAACCAGAAGCACAGGGTACCTTTATTTGCAGCCTGTTATCCTGCTGGAGGAACATCTGTAACAGGTGCCACAAAGCAAATATTGATTCAACTTGTATTTCTCTTGATGTGCCCCCTGCCTGCCCTCAGCCCGCGGCTCTGTTTGCAGGCACTGCAGGTCACTGTTGAAATGAACTTGCTGAAATTCAGGCTATCAGCAGGGACAGACCCAGCTCCCAGCCACACCTCAGGGCCACCAAACCATGGGACAGCATTGCTGGCACCAGCATGGGGCCACCTGGCAGGAGGATGACAGCTCCATAGCAAACCTCAGCCCCAGCTCAGCCACCGCCTGCTTTAATTGACAGCAATCGACACAGTGGCACCTGCCTGCCATGGTGCAAGGAGGTAACACCCAGGTGGTTATTTTTAACTCTGTCCAACAACCCTCTCACTTCTCTTTGTTCCTCCTATCAACAGCTCCTCCCTCTCTCAAAAACCCAACACAAGTATTCAGGCAGTGCTTTTTCTTCCCTCCTCACGCTGCAGACTGGCTCCACTCCGGTGATTTCTCACTGTCAAAAGCAGCATTTTGGTTCAGAGAAAGCTTTTTTCCAGCCAGAGCACAGAGGACACAGGGCTTTTTTTACTGGGAAAGCTGCTGATTTCCTGTTCGCCTCCTGTGCACAGACTTCTTCTGCAGAGCCACAGATGGCAACAAAGTGGTGTTCAGCAAGCGCAGCTCTCAGTTTATTCCCTCTCTTCATTTCTTGCTTTCGGCAAAAGCAAAGATGAAAATTAGATTTGAGCTGCTCTCATGAGCTGGAAATAGTTGTTTAGTCCAGGTGGAGAAGGTGGGAAAATGTAATAACAAAGCACACACATGCTTTGCACACTGATATAAAATGGACATGGATCAGACATAAATGAAATGCATTTCTTGCTTACGTACTCTATGTGAAAAGTTCTCAGCAAAGGCACAATTAAAATCAGACTGACGAACTTGGATAATGAAACAACCAGCAAAGGAAAGAAAGAAGCAACAAAAGCTGCAACATGGGCTGACAAAAGACGAGGGTACAGAGCTCAGGAACACAATGTGATCTCTGGGGCAAGAAGTGCAGTCAGGAGACTGGAGAGCAGCACGTGGCCATGGTACAGCTCCTTTCATCTGTGAAGTTGAGAGAAACTGCTATAATAATAATCCCTTGTCTTTAGGTGTAGCCAGAGGCTAGGAGAGGCAGAGTGGTTTCAGAAGCCGTTTTCTTCCCAGGACACACTGCCTTTTCTGTGCTTTATTCCTCTTCTGGATGCACCATCCAAAATGTTGTCTCTGTGTCACTGGTGGATCTGCCCATGGCTTTATTTCTAACTTTTGGCTATAGATTTCTTGGAGCCTTAGCCTTCCCACCAGTCCAACCAGAAGGCCCCGATTGGCATGTTAAGATCTCCAACAAAAAGCTCTATCTAAATGTCCAGATGTGCTACAACACGAGCAATCTTTTCAAGCTCCAAGCAGAAATCCCCAAACCTTGTTCTTGAATGAGAAAGACGATACAGATAATAACGTGTGATAGCACAGCCACGGGAAACCTACCTACCAAAAAGTCTGACAAGGGCAGCTGGGGAGGTAGGGCAAACCACAGGGAAAGAACAGTGCAAGAGGAAGGAAGAGCTGGCTGAAAAAAAGGAGGACAAAAGAAGAAGCATCACGAACAAAGATGGAACAATAAACCCGCCAAGATAAGCGCTTATCTCTCCTTGCACTGACAGTGCAGGCAGATCCTGGGAGGCAGCCTGGCGGGGCTTTTATTGGAGCACGAACACGGAACTCGTGTCACTTCCCCCACTTGATAAAACCTTGCCTCCACGGCAATTCATCCATGCATTGAAATGTCAAGAGCTGTTATTCAATCGCATACCTTGATCAAAAATTGTCCGCTACGCTGATTTTTAACCACCTCACCAGCCACGTTCTGCACCTCTACCACCCAGACACCAACCCGCCCATCTAACCTGGCAGAACGCTCCTCTCCCACTTGTTTGCTTGAGACCCCCAAACAAGAGAAGGTATGGGTGTGTGTGGGTCTGGCACAGACCAAATTCTTTCAATCACTAACAGCAACATGGTCAGAATTCTCTAAAAACGCTTCTTTCTTGATAAATAATTCACCCACAGTCAACATCAACCACCGCTTTCGTTTACACCCCAACTGCTTAAAGCGGTCACTTCGACCTAAGAGGAGAGCTAAATATTTTCCTAGAAATATAAGATACCCTGAGTTGGAAGGGATCCACGGTGATCAATGAATGCAGCAAAGCCGAAACCCAAACCCTACACCTGAGAGCAGCATCTCAGCACTCCTTGAAGGAAGGCAGTTTGCAAACAAATTGTGACTCCCAGGCAGAAGTGCATCCAGGTGGGGATGAGGTAGAAGCACGTTGTGAGAATCGTGGTGTAACACAGGGAACACCATAGAGACAGCATGGAATTTTTGGGTTCTGAAGTGCTGGAAAGTCAGCATCCAGCCCACCAGTGCCCAACCTTTTCCTCCATGGCATCGTACCAAGGCAGTTTGGGGAGAGGAAAAGAACAGGAATAGTTCCGAGCTGGTGAGCTTCTCCTTTTACAGACTTCATCTTAATGAATCGCTATCAGCAGTACAAACATCCCGGCTGGAACACTTTGATAAACCTCGCCTTAGTTTCGACGGCATGTTTAAATAACTGACTGCAGGCCAGAAATAGATCGGAGAGATTTTTTTCCCCCCCCGCGATTCATAGCAATTCCACACCTCGCCCATCGGGGGTTTTCCTCCACCGCCCAGCACCCAACGGCCGGGTGCCCTCCGACCCTCGAGCATCTCCGAAATCTCCCGTCCGGAATCCGGCACGTCGCAGGAGCAGCCCCAGGAGCTGCGGAGAGGTTCCTGGCTGAGCCTGCCCAGCTCGCCCGGGGAACGCCGCAACCTCACCTGGACCAGCACGGCTCCCCGCCTCCATCCCTCCTCATGCCGTCGTGCTGCGGGGCCCGGTAGCCGTGCTCTCCTCCGTACACCGGCGCATTCCTGCCGCCGCCCGCGGCCATGCGGGCAGCGCTTTCCGGCCCCGCCGGCTCACATCGCCGCCGGCTCCCTCCCCCTGCCGAGCCGCGGCCACGTGTCAGCGCCTCCCCGCCGGGCCGTTCCGGGAAGTCCCGCCGCCCTCCACGATGCCGGGGCCGCCCGCATAGCTCTCGGGGCGGGCGGGATCCCGGCTCCGCATCCAGCCCCGGGGCAGCCCCGAACTCGCGGTGCCCGGGGAAGGCGCTCGGCCGCCGGTCGGTGCGGAACGGAGCTTTGGCGTTTCCGTCCTTTTCCCTCAAACTTGGTCTTTGTGTTGCTGGTTTCTTTTTTTACCCCTCTTATTCTTTTTAACTCCTCCTCCAGTAAATAATTAAGCCGTCACCGGCAACATCGCGGGGGCTTAAGAGAAAGAACATCCTCACCCTTCAACATCCAAAAACTGCGATGCGGTTTGCACTACTGGCGGGACAGCCCCTCGCTCCTCTGCCTTTCGTAGATGTGCCGGCAGGAATATCTCTCCCTCTGGATTTGCCCACCCAATTTAAGGAGAAATTGAATAGAAATTCATGTTGTTGCAGTTTGATTTTACCCTGCCGGACAGAGCTGCTGCTATCCTCTAAATGTCAAATACAATCAGACTTCTGTATGGAAATAGATAATTAAAATAATGGTTATCTCACTCCAAGAGGACCGATGAGTCACCTCAGGAATATGAATGAGCAGCTGTTAGGACATCACTGAGGTGACTGTACGACCAGCAGCAGCTTGGATGTGGGTATGGCACAACTCAGCCTGGCCAGGTGGCACACAGCCCTTGGGGAAGATGCTGAAGCTCCTGGCTGCACCAAAAAGCACAGTGATGTGCACAGCCAGTAAAGCCTGCCTACAACCAGGAAAATCAGGGGTCTGTGACCGCTCAGTAAAAACAAAACTTAGCTCTTAAGCTAACTTACCCATTCTTCTCTGAGAAAGAATACTTTTCAAGTCCGTGAAGAGCAATTAACTTAAATTAAGAGGGGCAATATTGAACTGAACTCTAGAGAGTGAAGTAGCAAAAGGTTCTTCATGCACAGACAGCTCCAGACCTGAAATAGGAGGGCTCCAGCAAAAGACACACAATCATGCCATGTTCACTGCCTCTGCGTTTTGAGGAAAGAGGTCTCCCCCAAAACACCCATGGCTTAATCACATGCAGTCACCTGCCTACCCACAGGGAAAGGAAACAACACCAACAGGCTTTGGTGTGAGTGCAAACCGAGGGGAACTATGCAGAGTAACCACAGGGCTCAGCCTTCGTCGTGTTGTCAGCTTTCTTTCAGTTATTTGGATACATAACTGGAAACCATGCAAAGGTGTTTTAACTCACTCTGCTGCTGTGACTGTTTCCAGAAGGGGGAGCCAAGGCATGAGAAAATGCAGCCAAAAATCAAACATCCTTCAGTCTGTTATGAGAGATGTGTATGGATATTAATAGTGTGTGTGTTTAGAGTTATGTAGAAGTACAGAAGTGAAATTATCTCATGAGTCCAGGAGAGCACAGAGGAGCTGAGGGCTTGGGTATGCAATCACGGATAGAGAAAACCCACTTACACTCATTTGAGACACTGCTATGTGAAGTTTCAGTTCTGTTGTAGGATGCATCCGACACTGCAGTGTTGGCTATTTACTGAAGTAAATACTCTTACACTTCCTCCTCACTGCTCACAGGCACTTTGACTAACTTGCTTCTACAGTAGAGAGCTGATTTTACCTTGAGAAATAGCCGTAGTTATAACATATATATATGTTTGAATATAAAATTAACAGCAAACTTGGAACATCCATTAAAAAAGTGAGAACATCGATAGCATTCTCTTCATTGCCGCATTACTTTCTGGAGGCAAACATCCCATCAAGGTGATTACATGGCAAACAGAAACAAGTCAGCACCGACTTCAAAAATCAATTGAGAACACAATCTCCTCTTGTTTTCCCTGTGTTCAGTTTAATCTGCCAAAAGATTAAACCAAACAAAAGATTACTGGGATAATATTTGAGCTGACATACACCAGCACTGAATTTCATCCACACAATGGTTGCATCATTTGAGTACTTTAGGAAGTTCAGCACAAATTATGTCCCAATTCTGCCTTTTTTGGAGTATATGAGAAATAGTAATAGGTTCACATGTTCCATAAAAGGCAACTGCCAGCTCCTGAAGGGAAACTCCAACTGCAGTTTGCAGGAGACAACACTGCTCAAAAAGTTTTCTGGGCCATTTTCACTAAGAACTTGATGGCAGAAACTAATGCTCACCAGTCACAATGTTTCTATGTGGAAGAGGGATGTGCAGTGGCTCAGAAGCCACCACACGTTGCTCTAGTGCTGAAGACAGGCCTAGAGCAAAACACGACTCCTTCTCTGCTGATATTCAGGTGATCACCTGAAGGGTGCTTTCAGCTGCTGCTAACAGGAGGTCCATGAAGGTCAGACACACAGGGATCACGCTCCAACTGAATTGAATAAAGCTTCAGAATGAACTTGGACAGAAAATGGTTTGAAATAAGTTGAGCACCACTCACCTGGGTGAGTGTGACGGTGTTGGTTTTTGTTTTTTTTAAAGCAGTGCTTTTAAGCTTAGACTCAAGCATACAAAGCATAAACATCGTAAATTAAAACCAATGAAATCATCCTATAAGAATGTAATGGCTTCACCTATACGTACAAGGAGTGGAAAGGAGACAGAACTACGTCCAGGTAACTTCACACATTTTTAATGCTACATAAGTGCTCTCCATGTTCATTTCAGTGTTTCTTTTACTGCAGGTGGAAGGAGCAGAAAGTGTTTCAATGAAATCATCTCAAGATTGAGAGGTACTTGTCCCAGTTTCAAGCTGTGTTCTCCTCTTTAAAGGTCTTGAGAGGAAATGCTTTACTTAAAATTCTGCTGTTAGTTTCTGGTTTCAGCAGCCTCTGGTTTTCCAGCTATATAAATTGAGCAGTTCAGTAACTTTTTCTCAAAGTCCTGCCAGTATTTCATCTTCATGGAAACCCACCATCCCTAACCCTTCACAAACGACTCAACAGAAGCAACCAGTTTAGCTTAGATTGGACAGGCAGAAAAGAAACATGGTAACAGCCAACAGACAGCCATTAAGGAGACAATTTTGGAGAAGGAATGAGATTCGTAGTCCAATCAAAGCACGTTTCATATCAAGTCTTTTGGCAGAGCCAAGACAAGATATTTTACAACTTGACTTCTTCGTGTTCATAGCAGTGCTGAAAAGAAAATAATCTTACTTGCTTTCAGCAAGAGGAAGGCTGAGGGAAGAATGAGTGTAGTGCAGCACATTTGTTTGCCACCGTTGAGTTTGGAACAAACCTTCATACAAAAGTTATTCTCAGTATTCTAAATTAAGTGGGGGAAAAAAAAATATATGTATTTTAACGCTAAAGCAAACTGTTCAAAGTGGCATTTAATAGTATTTGTTAAAGTGGTTATCTAACAAAAATGGGTTAACAAAATCCCATTCATTAGTAGTCACCAAATAAGACATTTCTCATGCATATGACAAAAGTCCATTCGTGTACTGACAGAGGTCTGTTTACTGTGTACAATATTTCCATAAATTATGTTTCACAGCCCCTACCATCCAAGAATATTTCAAACAGATTATATATTATATTTGTATATGCAAACTATTTTATATACACTAATATAAAGATCCTTAGAAGTACCATTATGACTACCTTTATGCTTTCTCTAAAATGCATAGCTTTCGAATATTTTCTTGCAGTTACCAAAAAACTTTACAGATTAAAGCTGCTTATCAATGTGGCATGTTCATAAAAACAAAGTGAAATAGTTCTAGACTAACTTTATATTAAACCCCTTAAAAAACATTTTTTTTTAATGGAAAAAAAAAACAAGCTAGTGAAAATTCAAGTAATCTATGCTCGCTCTTTGCCCAAATGCTATGTGAAATTAACGTAGCGTTCCAGAAGTACAGTGAACTTCTCAACCAGGACTGCAATACTGCATTTCTCATGGAGAAAAATGCTAGTCATGCCACAGAACCGCACTGCTTTCCACTTCATCTGGGAGAAGCTTTAGATTTAGTATGTAAGCATCAGAACAGAGGAAAAGCTGATCAGTTACATATGAAGAAAATAGAGCTATTCCAGTTTTGTTTCTGCAGTTTGTTATTAAACAAAGTGACATTAACCACACAGTTTCTGACAAACTCAAAGTTACACAATGGTTTTCAGACATCAACCGAATGGGAAAGAAAAGAAAAAAGAGGAAAAAACACAACTGTTAAAATGTTGGTGTTAAAATAACCAGTCTGGGAGAAGGAAAGCCAGACCACCGCTGTAACTGGGGGCAACTGACAGCTTGCTTGTTACGTATAAACTTCGAGACCTCCATGCCACAAAATGCCTTAAAAGTGCAGAACAAAACTATCAGTAATAAATGAGAACAACTCATTTTGTTATATCCATCACCTAGCTTAAACTTAGTACTCTGCATCTCTAATAGCTGCTTAACAAACAATGGATTCCCCTCACAAAAAAACAGCTACACAAGTAAACAGTGTTCACAGTAATGCAACCAGTAACAGGTTTTTTTTGTTTTTTTTTTTTTGTTTTTTTAGTTTCCATAAGTCAGGTGTATCTGCAAAGCTTTATACAGTTTAATGCGTAAGTATTCCAGTAAAATTAAGTGAAAACTAAGTTTCATTCTACAGGGTAATATCTACCATACAAGACTAGATTATGTACAGTATGGGACTGGTGTGACGACTGCCAGTGCATCGTGATGTTCAGCTACTTCACCCACCAGGTTGGTCTTCGTTCAACAAATCGTTAATAACTTGATGTACAGACCTACAAAACCTACAGATTGATTTGGCAAGATTAGTGCTTCCTACCACTGGATGTACACCAGTGAACAGTGCTGCAAAATTAAGTTGACCTGAACATCCCATACCCACAAGATTACAATTTGTTGACTTGAAAGTCTGGACTTCACACGTAAAACATTAAAACTAGAATCCTAACTGGAGTGAGGGCAGTCAGTAAACAAAGCGATACGGGTGAAGATGAATTGCATCTCTTCAGAAAGGTATGGAAAGAATCAAACAAAACCTGACATTTCAGTCTTGAAAGACAGCCCTGCTCTGCTCAGCTCAAGGCATAAAAACAGCCCAAGTAGCTCTAAAACTACGATTCTTATTCGACAAGAGTAAAGGCAGATCCTGCACAAGAAGATGCATCAGAGGCTTCCGTAAGTATCTCTCCCCCCACTTCATTTCCTAACACAAGTATGTCTTTCAGCTTAGAAAAATCCAGTGGCCCTCCAAGCTCTACGAGCCTGCTGGAATCACTGCAGTGTCTGCAGCTGCAAACTCAATATGGAGGGGAAAGGTCCCCTTGAAGAAAAACTCTCAAATGCCTCTGAGGGCCATTTTGGTCATTTGTGAAAACTAAGAAAAAAACTTATTTGCAACAATACTTCTCATGAAAAAAGCTGGGTCACTGATCCATTATGAACATAGCTCTCACCATATAAAGCACCAAAAAGTTGGAAACAAGGAAAAAAAAGTTCTTAAATTAAGATTTACAAGTTTGTACACTATTTCCTAGGCAAAAGGTTGACCTTACTGCAAAGTTTATAGATGAAAACAAGACCAGTTACTCTTAAGGGGAATGTATATCTTGCTATAACTTAAAGGTAGAAAATATTCACTGTTCTATATACACATTTCAAACAGGAGACAGTTAAACTTAACTGAATAATTGCCAATGTAACTCATATCAACTCACTGACCACTCAACTAAGCATCAGTAGCCAATTAGAAAGCTTGAGTTCTGTACTTTTAAAAACGTGATTTTTTTCCTGTCCTGTTTAATGGGTTGTTTTTTAAAAATGTATTATAGTGCATAGCCTAAGTCAGACTTCCAAAGAGATACAGCGCCTTTCAATGCAGTTTTTGCAGCATTCAAAAGGGACTTTTCTCCCTTCAAATTAGATGTTCATTGAAAAATCTGAATTGAGTGCTGTACTGTAGTAAAAATATTTCAGTCACAGACTGATATAAATGTATACTGTGCAGTACTATGATTGTTTGATGTCCATCTGCACACATTTTACTTGGGTTCTTCAATTGTCCCCTTGCTGAGGTCTGTCATTTTGGGGTATTTCACTTTCTTCTGGTCTAGCTCATTCTGAGCCCACAGTAGTAGTTTCAGTAATTTTGCCAACTTGGGTGTTGATTCACGATTTTCATAGTCTAGAACAGCTTGATTAACCTCACTCCATACCTGGAAAAGAAATACTGGAGTTTAGTAATAGTTTTCCTACGATTTACACTTGTAATGTCACACAGACATAGTTAACATCAACACAGCTTGTTATCTCTCAGAACGAAGCAAGGGCAAAGCTCCACGTACCAGCAGCCTAGAGAAACAAAGAAGAAAACCAAACAGCTGATTATGGTAACATCAGTGTTTTGAATGCTGCGTAAGAAATATTTCTGCTCTTTTGCATGATGCTGTACACATTTGCATCAAAATCTCAGAACTCTCTGGACGTTGTTTTCACCACATACGAACAAAATACATCAACTTCCTTGTGAGCAAATCCTACCTTCTGTCGCTGCATCATGTTAAGCAAGTCTCCAAACGGTGACTCTTCAGGATTATCGAAGGCGAGCAAAGCCAGCGTGCGCTCCATTTCCGTCAGGCACTCCCGGCTCTCCTCGCCTTGCTCTGCTAATTGGGTCTGAGCAAACTCCAGAGCTGCTTCTGTCTCACGCTGCCGAATCAGTTCAATCAAATGCTGCTGCTGCATCAGGAAAAACACAGCAATGTTAGCTCAACAAGTTAGCAAATCTTCAGTATTTCAAGACCACGATCTTCAGTCACTAGAATGTAATTTGAGACAAACACTAATCCATGCTATGGAAGTTTAAGGTCAATTCTAAATATCTGAGACAAGAAGTAACAAACTTGCCAACAAGATTTACTAGAAAAGGCAGGCTGATGTTTTCTTATGACATGTTTTGAAAACACGTTATAAGAAAAACATGTCATAAGCTCATTAAAAGAGCTACTAGAAACCCAAATTACGAGTTGGAAAATCACAGATCATTCCTTCTGTTACAAGTTTCCAAGTTACTAATTAATTGTATCTGACAGCTGTTGCACCATGCCACAGATTTTCCCATTGCTATAAAATGATATCAAAACCAAACATTTCAAACTGCAGCCACGTTCAGCCACAAATCCCTTGCAATACCCTTAAGCCCACACTTCTTCCAGAGTTTCTTAACAACTTCTGAAACAAAAATAAGAATTTCCACTTGTTCTTACCTGCAAATGAAAGTAAAGATATCTGTTTGTATCTAACAGTTCTGGATGGAGGCTGTTTATTAATGAAATGGCTTCCTGAATCTGTCCTTTCAGTATCATTTCTCTGATTTTTATTCTTTCATCAAGAGTCTCTAAATCAACACTGGGTTCAATTCCAGACTCCATTCGAAATTTCTCCGCTGCTTCTTTAAAGCCCTCTGAAATAAAAACGTTTTACCTACAAGTCAGTTTTTCAGAACGCCTTAAAAAAATCAGTTTCACTGAAAAGATGTGAGCATTGCTTGCATATTTTTGTGATTCAAAGATTAACTCTAAAAACTGAATTCTAAACTTCTGAAAAATTCTTATTTATGTAAGCATCTGATCCAACAGGCACTTAGCAGTATGTGCTTAGTTCATTTGTAACTCAAGTGCCCTCACTCTCTAAGGATGCAAGCATCATGTAACTTTCTATATTTAATAAAGCACTGTTGCTTTTTTTTTTTCCAAAAATGGCTCATATTTGAAGAATTTGCATGATTTTGATTGTCCCTCCAGTCCCCAATCGTGTCTTTATAGTTTTACAGAGAACAAACAGGAAAAGAAAACAAACTTTGCTTTTCTAAAACAAATACAGTGTTGCTAAAAGTTTTTAACGGCCACTCTGAATCTTAAGTTTTATTTCTATACATGCAGAAATGATTTAGTTTACTTTATTAAGCCACTAAGATGCTCTTCTCTCATCTCAGGAGATCCAGTTGCACACCAATGTAAACAGGGGTGTAGATCAAATACAAATGCCTCCACCCTAGTATAGCTTACTGTGATGGCATGCATCGTAATTGCTAGGGACAATTCCCAAGGGTTTTTGATTGCTGTAAGTGTAAAGTTAGGCCATACACCGAAGGGCTTAATAATTTTGGTCTTCAATTGTTTTGACAACAGCGTCCTTTCAGAGTCTACCTTTCCAGACAGTTAAAACTTGCTTCTGATAAATGCTCTGTGAAGCTTTATGAGTGCTACTTAAAAACAGCTACATATCCTGAATTCTGTCGTAACAGCACAAAAAAAAGGATATCATAGAGAAGCAGGTTATTTCTGTTTACAGCAATCCAAAAATACTTTCTTCTATATCTTTTAGCATAAGAATTAAGGTCAGAGTAATTTCTATTTCAATATATCTGCTGGGTCCCTGTTTTAATCTAATTGATTCTGTGTCCACTTAAGAGAATACAAGAGCACCTGTACATTGCTAAAAGTCAAAAGCAATCACCAAATCCTTAAGTCCTTAATTTCACTCTTTATAGTACCATCCTCTAACCAAAGTGGTATGCCCCAACAAAATACAATAAAAGCCCCCTAGCATTACCTGTAACAAGGTAGTTCATGATAAGGCGGTTCATGTCTGCTCTCTGAATATGCAAGTTATTAAGTTTTTCCATCCATTCATCTTTTGTAATTTCATCAGGTTTTTCTGCATAACTCATCCTGGTCTCTTACTACAAAGAGAGAAAAGCATTTCATTTAACACAATTCAGTTAAAAGCAAGTTTAATGTGTGTAAGCACTGTGCTCCTGCTATCTCTGTATCTTTCTAATGAGATCTCATAAATATTCCAAAAGACACTTTTATCTGCAGGCATTATTTTACATTTTCTTTTCCTCCTTCCTGCACTTTCAGCCAGTTTCTAAAGCTGCTTTCATCCATCATCAAAATACAAAATTCAAATACCATTATCATGTCGTTAAATCCAGTCCAAATAAAATCTTGTCTGAAAGTTATACAGGACCCACAGCATCACAAAGTAAAACAAATGAATCAAAGTTTTACTGCTAACCAGAAAACCTGTAACAAATTTCCAAAGCAAAATCTATACAAACAACATTTGTTTTAAAGTTTGTTAAAAACAAGAACGCTGACTGGACAGCAGTGTTTGTCATACAGCCACAAAAAGCAGTGAGTACTCCAGTGCACAACCAGACGGCTTTGTGTGACCGTCCCAGAAGCGCTCCTACCATCGCTACTAAATTATTTCCTGGTGTTTTCTCTCAGATTTGGAAACAGTGCGCGCCGCTAAAACCGAAGCCGGTATTTGTCCACTTCTGACAGGGGCAGCGGAAGGGAGAGGAGGGGCGGCAACAACAGCAACAGGCACCACCGCCCCGAGCGGCAGCGCACCGCCTCCCGCCCCTTCCCATCAGAACGGCTCCTTCTCTCCCCCAGCTCTCTGCGACCAAAGTCGCACGGACCCCAACAGCGCCAGGCAGCGGGGCACAGGACGAGCCCGGAGCCACCCCAAGGACCGAGCGCTCCCGGCCCGCTCTCCCAAGAACGCGGCGTCTCCCCACGAACTGCTGCGGCCCGAGTCCCGCTGAGGGACCCTGACCTTCCCCCGCTTCTCAACGCGCCGCTCGGCTCCGGCCCTCCGAGGCGCAGCCCCCGAGCCGGCCCTCCGCGGGCCCAGGCCACCCAAGCGCACGGCTCCGCTCGCCACAGGCCCGGTGCCTCCCAGCGGTCCGCAGCGATCGGCAAGGGACCGAGCCGCCGAGGCGAGGCGAGGGCCGCGGCAGCCCCCGTCCCCCCGGAAAAGGAGAGGCTTCGCTGGCGCCATCTTACCGAGCGCGCTACGATACCGGCTTCAACGCACGAACGCGGACTCCACCGCCGCCTCTGCCAGGCCTCTGGCGCGCGGATCTCGCGAGAACTGCTCTCTCAGCCAATCGGCTCCCGGAGAGAAGCGAGAAAACGCAACCATAGAGATGGGCCGCGGGACAGAGTGTACACCACGTATGTACACACACACATCCAGTGGGGCGCTGGTACCATAGAGAAGACCTGAGGCGCCTCAGTACCGCTAGATTGAAGCTGGTCCCGCCGGGAGTACCATAGAGTTAGAGCGGTCGAGGCCAGGCCGCAAGATGGCCACCCTGCCACCAGGGCGAGTGGCGCTGGAGGCAGCGAGGCTGCATGAAGTGGGGCTGGGGAGCAGTTCTCATCTGTTCCTCATCTCCCTTCTTTGGGTCTCACCTGTCAGGCAGGGCCTTTGCTGACTCCATCATGCCGCCTGTCCCACCTGCAGGGCCCGCTGTCTCCTGTTCCTCCTTGGTATTTTAGTGCTTCAAGCAACAGTGCCAGCCTACTCTGAGACAGCCAACTTGCAGTCTGCAGACCTTCTTCAGTTGCCACACTGGACTCCTAAATGAGGACTCTGATCTACAATCTGTAAAAAATCTATATTGGCTCCAGAGAATTAATAAACTTGCTGCAACTAGATCCAGTAAGGTTTATGAATCAAGGCACAAAGACAACAAAACAGTTCTATTTGTGTATTTAAATAAGAGAGCAGGGCTTAAGAGATACATTCGCATATGAAATACGGCAAATGATAGTAATAGGGAACATATAATTTCTCTTATACTGAGTGGGAATATGGATACAATTACTCATTTTTCACTCCTCTTTTTTTTTTGTGTTTTTGTTTTTGTTTTTGGTAATTGCACCACAAGATGCAGTTTCCAATTTTTTTTTTTTCCCAATAAAATTTTTCTTACATTAAAATTAATACTCTCTATATTTTTTTTTTTTTTTTTTTTTATTCTCAAAAAATCTCTCATCGTTCATAAACAATAGAAAGCTTTGGATAGAGAACTTCAAATATAAACTAATATACACCATTAGTTGTTATCTACAGGACAGAAAGCTATAGCACAGCAAGTGCTATTTCCTGTTTGGAAAGAGCTTTTCACCAGTTTAAATCAAAGCAATCAGTCAAACACAAAAAAGAAACAAATCAAAACAACACCCAACCCTCTCAACAAATTTGATACTTAGGGAAAGACAAAACCTTCCCATTCTATTTCTTATACATCTGAATCAGCCACCATGTCAACCTTTCCTTTAGATTCTTGTTCCTGATTCTTGTCAGCTCCTCCCCCAAAAGGTGGAGTTTCTCAGGAGACTTCCATAAAGACAGAGGAGTAGCAGAGCGCCGCTCTTTCGAAGGGTTTCCTGAGCTCAGTATTGAGGGAAGCGCACCCTGGGTAAAGAGAAGACACGTGAGAGCTACTCTAGCTGCTGTTTACAGGTGAAAAGCAAAGATTAGCTCGTAATTGCTTTTTAAACAGTAGAATAATATACTGAGTAAATAAACCGAAAATGCATGAGCTGCTAGTTGGCAGCATGCTAGACGGTGCAGTGATGGCACTGTTTTTTTCACAGATTGGGATATTCAGCTAACTGCAACAGTTTGTCCCTTTTTTCTTTCCTTTTTTTGTCTCTAAGCTGAAGAAATGCAAAAAATGAGCCAGTAACTATTCCTGTTTTGTAGCCTTGATTTTGTTAAAAAAAGACACACTGCTGGCTTTCTTTCTCCCCAGATGTTTTCAGGAGTAGGCCTTTTTTAAGACTTTTATGTTAAGAAAAATGAATTTGTAACCTATTTTCAGGGCAATGTGATTTGCTATGTTCTTTCCTTCCTTGCCAATGCTTTCCCCAGCATTTTGACGGTAATATCAAACGCTAACTTGACACCTGGAGTATCTGTACTGGCTGATGTGCTGGACTCTGGGGACACAGGCCTTTTTCTGTAAACCAAAAAAGGTAAAGCTGGAGCACAGCCAACAAAAACTGGTCTCTTCTGACTTGAAGTGATCAATATTCATGTTAAAAAGCAATGGAGTAGGGATGAGAACTTGCTCATTAGCTTTCATTCTTACCCTTTTACTGGGCTAACTCTGTCTCTACTTTTTACCTGTTGTTGTTTTCTTGTTCTTAACAAATAAATGAAAATACAGTTAGAGAAACCCCAGGGATAGTCAAGCACATATGTATTAGCTGCAGAAGAAAATCTCAATGTATTGACAGCCTAATGGTAGACAAAATCTGGGAAAGCAGTGGAAAAAGGTTTTAAGGAGAGTAGTGCTGAGGGCTTGGTAAATATCCTAGCATAAGCTTTTCCGGTACTTAAGGATAGATGGATAAGGTGCTTATTAAACTGTTTGAGAAGCAAATTGATGCGCATTCATCTTTTTGCTAGGATTTCTCGGCAGATTTGTGAGGTTTGTTTTTTTTTCAGCTCAAATTATAATTACCTTTCTGTTAGAAGCTACAGTTACATTATGCAAGAGAAGACGTAAACCAGCCAGGAGTAACTTCCCTTAATGAAGGGAAATCAGGCTTTAAAAGTGGAAAACAGTGGGGAAGGGAAAGGAATCAAATGAAGCAGAGAAAAAGCTGAAGTGCTGAATGTAGTGGTCAATTGAAGGTTACACAGGTGTTTATCAGCAAGGATAGATAATGGACTTGGTGGGAAGGCAGTCTTTAACACAACGATGTAGGGGTTTTGTGGGATGAAAGCATTATGTGCTTTAGTCAGTATTCGCTGGGTGTGCAGACTGAGTTAATTATCACATTAAGATAATACAAGCCTCTTACCAAATGTGTGTAAGAGCAGATGAATACTTCTTTCACTGCTGGGTCCCCATTCACTACTGATGTGCACCTCCCTGTTTTGCACATTCCCTTTTCCTTGGTATAGATTCCTTATTATGAGCATCACTGGATGCTAGAGTTGACCATTAATGATATCATTAGCTTTTTTCAGGCACGAATCACAGAGGGGCTTGATCTACTACATCAAAAGGTATTTATTTCCATTCCATCTGCCTTTGTTTTATTGTAGCTCTGTAGATGCAGAACAAAAACTACTGCTTGTCTTGTACTTTCATACAGGAACCTGTTTCTCACATCTTGGTGTTCCTGCGTGGAGTAAGTATTAATACAGTCCTGTTTTACAGGTGGAGAGGTTTCCTGTGTTGTTAGGAAAAAAAAAAAAAAAGCTAATGGAAAATTTAATGTTACCATCCTTAGCTTTTATTCCCATGAGTCTCATACTGTGCTCTTGAATGTAGATTTCTATAAAATGTAATTGTAAAAGTTTGGCTCCTGGTGTTTCTTAGGAGCCTAGACATTTTGAAAGGCTGTTTTTTGGGATAGAAGGGTGTTTACTGAGCGGCCTTTGTGCATGAAGTCACTTAATGCAGTGAGCCCTTCCACAGCATCCAGATCCACAGGTAGGCAGTAATGCAGCAGCTGCTACTTGATTTTTCCAAATCAGGTGGAATTAAGGTGAAAAATGGAATAAGCAGAGGTGTGGAGCATAGCTGATGGAACAGTTGAGTCTGCAAGCAGTAGGCAAACTCTCTGCCACGATAATCCTGTCATAGATCCTGCTCTGCGAGACAAGTCGCCGTGAGTAAAATAGTATATAGGACTCGCTACACTTCAGCTCTGCTAGGCGGGGCCATGAGGGAGCACCTCTGCTCCCCGCGCTAGGGCTCAGGGCAGGCAGTGAAGGGCCGCAGGTTTCCCGCCCAACGCCCAGCTGTGAGGGAGCGCGCGCGCGCGCGCGCTGCTGAGCCTGGGGGTGGAGCTTGTATCAGCCGAAGTCCTCCGGGAGCCGTGCGCAAAGCGAGGCGCGGTGGCCGTTCTAGGCAGCGGTTGGCCGCCATATCCGTCTCTATGGTAGCGGGGGAGGAGCGGCCCCGCCCAGCTCTCTGGAGCCGTTGCGAGAAGGAAATGGCGGCGCGGCGCGGCTGAGACCTTCGGTGGCGGAGGCGAGATCCCGCACCCACTCCCCACGGTGAGTGAGGGAGGCAGGGGGAGAAGTACCGGCGAGAGGAGGAGAGCGGGAGCCGGGCCGCCGCCGAGGCGGAGGGGTGACAGAAAAGGGACGGCCGCCACCTCAGGCCTCGGGGCTCGACGAGAAAATGGAGGCGGGCGGGCGGTGCGGTGCAGGCCGGGCGGCCGCAGGGCTGCGGACGGGGACGGGGGGAGGGGGCGGCGCGGCCCGTTTCCAGTGAACCGTCGGTACAGCTGCGGGGTGAGGGCACGTCGGAGGCCTGGCCCGCTTCCAGAGGAGGTCGGCGACACATTGCGGGGGCCCCGGAGGAAGCCCCGAGCCGCCGCCCCGTAAGCTCCTAACGTGGTTGGGCCGCGGCGGAGAGGACGGCCTCTGCGGGCGGAGCGGGCAGGAAGGCGGGCTCCTCCATCTTGGGGGAGAGACGAGCAGAGGACAGGCGTGCGATGAGCCGAGCGACGTCACGGTTCCAACTGACGGCGGCGAGATTCTCTGTGACGCTGCAACCGACATAAACCGCATTTTCGGTCCCGTACGACGAATCCCGCTACCGGACGAGGGTTTCTCCGCCGCTGGTCCGTTAAGCGGCCGGGTGCGGGCGGAGCGCTGCTGCTCCGGATGCCCCCTGAGCGCTGCTGCTCCGGATGCCGCCTGAGCGCTGCCGGGGTTAGGGGTGGATCCTGGCACGAGGTTACGGGGTCTGGCACTGGGTGATGCAGAAGGCTCCTCTGTGGTGAGTTCAAGGAGAAAAGCAGAATTTTAAGATGTGCTGGAGTCTTGCAGAGGAAGGTGAAGGGGTTGCATCGTTAGGTAGTTAATGCCAATATTGTATTGAATGTTTATACTAGTCAACGTCTGGTACCTTTCTCCCTCCCCACTGGTGTACTTCAATACTGTCCCTTGGAGGTAATGATGTTTTAGAGCTGTTTATGTGCCTTGCATGAAGCTGTGCTTTGAATATGACCAAATTCTGTTTCGTACAGTTATTCAAGCAGTAACTTCATGTTAGTAGTGGGTGAATAAGATCCTATCATCTTAGCTTGTCATTTTTAACTTGGAAAGAACGCTTCAGTCTCTTTAATAAACTGAAAAATGTATATGGATTACACTCTTCTGTATATTCAGTACTTAAAAACAGTGTGATGTTCTTGTTTTGTTGCACTGGTTTTGTGTCCTTTTTTTCCTGGGAACTTCAGGATGGGAAAAAATAATGATTCATTTAATGTGCAAAGTTGTATGTAGCATTCTTAAGATTCTTTTTAAAAATTATTAATATTTTAGACTCTAGGTAATCTTTTTGAGACTGCAAAAGTAGTTCTTTTCAGTGCTTAACCATCACAGCCTTGTTTAAGTATATTCTTTGGCAGTTGATATTCAGCTGTCTTTCAATTTTATAGAAACTTTTCCACTTCTTACAACTACTTTATATAAGGCTTTTTTTTTTTTTGAAGTGGGAATGTCTAGAAGTATAGCTTCAGCTATGTCTTGGTGATACATTTGTGAATGAAATTTAGCAGCCATTTAAGCAGTTGGATTGCTGAATAATGAAAAACGTCGATATGTAGTTACTATACAAGTGTAGGATTTACTATATTGTAATAGATATTCGCGTTGTGCTTTGTGTTTTATGTTCATTCTTTGACATTTCAAGCTTTCTATAGGAGTAAATACAGAAGTATGCTCCAAATAGCTGTTGGGAATTGGGCCTTCAGATGTTTTCCTTTATGGTTGCAGAAAAATATTGCACAAAACTTTGGTGGAAGAGTAGCGACTTGTGTTGGCCTTCAGCCTGCTTTGATTTGCACGAGTCCAGTGATTTGCAAATCGGATAACAGTTGAATTAAAGACTAGAGTTTCAGTATTTTTTCCAAATGTTTTGGTTTGATTTATAGGGGATGTTTTAATTTCTGTTGGTGTGCAGATGAACATTGTTTTCGTGCTGCAAATTTGTATACTTCATATACAACAAAATATGGATTTAAAAAAAAAATAATTGTAAGTTGATGCATACAATTCATATAATACTTTTTATGCTGTATTGTTCTTTGAATTTAAAAAAACAAAACAAAACCAACAGGAAAATATGAACAAAAACCTCAAACTTTGAAAAGCAATGCTTGAGAGCACAAAATAGCAAACAAAACAGAGTATGTTTCCGGTGTATGATGGACTTGATGAAAGATGTTGTCTTAATTCTAAGATTTTTCTGGGAGTAGATTATATTATTTAATTTCAGTTTAAGATTCTGTCTTTTAGAGTTTTAACTGCATGCTTTTAGTCTGCACAACCTGAAACTTCAGCCAGAAATATTAAGTGGAGAGAGGAAGGGGAAGGATTACAAGGATTAGGCTGGAGGATTATGAAATGTAACTGATAGAAATGGAAGGAGACAGGACTCTACTAAGCAAGAGTAAAACTAGGTGGCTTCTTGTGGACAGAAGTGCTAATGTCTGTCTGTGTTAGTTTTACACTCAGCTTTTTCTGCCAAACGTCTCCTGTAGTACTTGAGCTAGTAGGACAGTGGCAGAAGTAAATTTTACCCCGTTTATGCAGGCATTGCTCTCAGTCCTCCTCCTTAGGACCGTTTTAGTTCCACTGTCAAGTACACTTTGAAGGTTGTATTACTATCATGATTTTATAACTTCAGAAATAAGTTAATAAAATGATGAGTTTCAGTAGAGTTACTCTTAGAGGCATAGATAGGCGTCAAGGTTAACTAGTATCTTAAAATTCCCACTAGGGAAGACACAAAAATTAAATGTGTATTTAGTGTGCTCTTGTGGTCAGCCCTAATTGAAATTGGTATTTGAAGTGTTGACTGTGTAGTAACATAATCAGTATACTGTAATTAATGTACTTGACTGTATGCTGAAGGAAGATCTTGTGTTTTTTTATGTTATATAATAGCAACTTTTTGATGGTGTGAGAATGAAATTGATTACTGGTTTCAGATGTATTTTAGCACACTTTTTACTTCATATTAGAAAGGGAAAAAGGTGTAAAAACAAAGCATTTTTCTTCAACAGCTGGGCTGGTAGGATCAGAAATTGTAATCCTGCAGTTGCTCTGAGTCTATTTCTGTACACTTGGTTCTGCTGACAACTGTGATTAGACATGCCAGAGGATACAGATAGGTTAGTGTAAAACTAAGGGTTTTGCATATGCTTTAGGAAGTATAATTAGTGTATTGTAGTAGTGCCAATTTGAGAAAAAGCTGGCACAGCTTTAAGGATTAGTATAAAAGTAGAGAAGGAGAAGAGGGGATTTTAAGTATAGTGTTAATATTCAAGCTGAAACTTGACAATGTTTAAAAATAAACAAGCAAGGGGATCTTGAAGAGTTAAACTGTTTTCATTCACTTTACAGCCCAGTATTTGTAAGTCACAAGAAAGAACTGATTTCATTGGTACTTCAGTGGAGGAATATCAGATGGTGTGAATCAGTTTTCCAAAGCTCTTTGTTTCCTTTGTGGTTGCTGAAAATACATTTTTGTGGTGCTCAGGAGGTCAGGTTTTGTAGCAGAAGTTGAATGTCTAAAAAAAGTAGGTTGTATGTTTTTGTCAGATATTTCCATTCAAAGTGGTGGAAAAGGAATGGTAAAGATTATTGTGTAGTGAGTAATAAGCAGTGACAATCTAAGTTTGTAGTTGATATCTCTGTTTGCTAAACATAACTGTGGCTTACAAAATTGGCTTCATGGTTTTGAAGCCATAAAGAGACTTTTTTTTTTTTCTTGGAATACAAGTTTTTGACCACAGGAAAGTGCCTTCCTCCCCCCCACTTTCTATATAAAAGGGAAAAAAAGAGCAGAACTGTGTGTGCTGCTTGGAATTGTGCTTACAGTGGTTCCTAATGTTCTGTTGGCCGTGTCATTTGTGCTTGTACTGCTCAGAACTTGAGAGGTAAACCTGATCAAAAACTTCACATTTATTTTTGTTGCTTTGGGTAAACTCTTGATTTAGAGTCGAGTAGATGTGTAGCTTGCACAGAAGAGTGTGAAGGAAAGCTTTAGATGGTGTTACGGGAGTAGTAAGAAAGTTAAAAGTTTGGTAGTAAGCCATTAAAGCCTGCCTTGTGTGAAGCTGTGGGGTAGAAAATACCAGTCACAGCTCTGTAATATTTTTTTCTTAGTTCCTGTATCCTTAAATTGGAAACACGGAAATATCAGCTTTGTTTGTTGAAGTGATTATGGCTTGCACTTTGGAAGATGTGCACAGTGTGTCAGAGTGCCTTAAGTTGAGTTTTGGCTTTTATCAAAATTCTGTCGGTATTGTTGGTTACAGTTCTTTTCCCAGCTGTTAACAGCTGGCAGACGCTCATGTACACAGATAACACTGGGCTCTGTTGATGTAGCTTTATTCATTCAGAGAATGTGTGAACTTGCTTCATCCTGAGATAAACCTCTTTACATAGGAGGGCCTGTACTGATGTGCTGGTAGAGCTTTCAGAGTCAGTGTGCAGCTGCACTGATGGAGCTGTATTGCCCTGAAATGGTGCGTACCTGCCACCCCACCCTGTGAAAACAACATGCAGGTGAAAGTACAGTTGTAATGGTGCCATTACCTCTGAGTGAGGAACATTCACCACTGCTCTGTTCATTAAGAACTTGCACCCCTTAATGTTTCTGACTTGTGCAATTGTGCTGGTGAAAATAAATAGTACAGATGTTTTCATAGTTCTGCTAAGTAAAATTTTGATGTTTGCCAGGACTCTGGTGGACTTGCTGCTCAAGCACCTTGAAAGCTTCTGTGAGAAGTTCACTTTGATTCAAAGAAGAGTATTTCTGCTACTTGTTCAGGAAAATAAACTTACAATACTTGGTGCTGTGTTCATTCTGGGGCATTACGGAGTGGTTCATCTTTTTTTTTTTTTTTTTTTTTTTTTTTTGAGTGTAGTCCTATAGAAGTAGGATATTTCCAGTGTTTTTCATGGGAAGGTTATTTTAAAGCCTGAGACATGCAAATACACTTAAGTCTCTGCATTCTGTGTTGCATAAGCCAGGGAGCTGCCTACACCACTTGTTTTAGGTGGGTAGCTGTATTATACTCTGCGGCTGCTCATTGTCTTTTCGGAGTCTTACCGTTGACTGGAGTCCACTGTGTGTCTGTGGTAACATGGTTTTGTGCTTGCACATTAAATTCACTGCCTCCAGACGTGCCACATTCACTGCAGTGTGCAGGACTGCTGTCCTGTTTGTGGCAATGGCTTTCTTAGGCTCATGTAAGGTAAGTGAGTAACTTGACACACATCATGGGAGGGAAGGGATGATGGTGTAGACACACTGTAGAGGGACTTAAAATAATGACTGAAGCAGTTTTAATTTGGAAAGCTTCTTTATTACAAGAGCGAACACCACATGAAAGTATGTGTTCTTGTAATAAATGTATTTTTTTACATAAGCTGCCAAATTGGTCTCGTTTGCTAGTGGATTTTGTTCTCTGTTTCTTGATATCTTTCTTAAGTGGAGGAACTGATCTTCCAAGGGTATAAATTCTCCCCTAACTTGAAGTGCATTACTTTCTGTCTTGGGTCAGCATAGTCTCACATTAGTCGTGTCTGTTCTCTTCCATTGATTTTGTTAGGAGTTTAGATGGGGTGCTATGCAACACTTCCCAGTTACTGCAGTTGGGCTTTGTGAATGTTCCTGTCTTTGTGAAGGTGGGTGGGCAGGTGAGGCAGAAGCACAGGAGCTCTTAGTGAATGTAGGACCAGACTTGTGGAGGTTATTGCTGCCGTCTCTGACCAGTAAATGTCGTGTCCTGTACGTGGGATTGGAATACATCTGTGGTAGTAAATGCTACCTTGAAAGTAGATCTTGATGCTTTGTGCTGTTGTGTGCAGAGTTGATATTTGCCTAGATATATTGCAGCTTCATGCAGCTTAAATTTCTTCTTTTATTAGTGTGGGGGTATTTATGAGGAATATGGCTGTATTACTAAGCTGTGCATTACTGAATATGCATTGTTGAAATTAGAGTATGTTAATGTGTTCATTTTTTTAAAGGGAAATAATTTATTGATTCTGGAATAGGAAGAAGTTAACTTCTACTTCTGAGCTGTTGGTACTGCAGTAGATTTTTGCAGCATTATTTTTGATTGCTTTTTATACTCTTACATCTAATAATAAGCAGTCAAGAGCTCTTAAGCAAACTGTGTCTTTAACAGCTTTCAAATGCTGTTTTTACTGGTATAAAATGTATTTACTAGGAATGTCTGGGCTTCTGACCTTTACACTGTTGCGCTGCTGTATCTGTTGCAGTCAAATAGTGAGATAGTCAGTTGTTCAGGGAGTGGAGTTGGGAAATACAACAAATCAGTTTCCTCACATGGGGAGTTCAGCATTGTGGTCACTGCCTTTCTCACTTTGCTGCATCTCTTCTGTTTGAGTGTTCCCACTTCACAACTCTTGGAAGGGCAGTTTCCTTTCAGAAGGGAAGTATCAGAACTAGTAATCAGTGGGCACGTTTTATATTAAAGTAGACTATATTCTAGTTGAACATATAGAGGAAAAGATGGTACACTGTGCAGTCAAAGCTTTCTTAGGATAGGTGTATCGGTTGTGTCAGATCTATACGTGTTGACATACACCTACAGGTGTCAGGGACTCCATCAGCCTTGAGATAGGTGTGGACTGAGTCCTCAGAGAAGTGGTGGAACACATCACGTTTACCATCAGTATCTGTTGCTTCTCACAGAAGTAGTCTGCTCTTGCAGCTTTCGTGAAGGAGCAGGTGGAGAGAACTGCACTGCAGCCGTGTGTGTGTGCAGCTTCTTCCATTGCTAGTGATGAACCTATTTCCTGCTGTTGTAAGGGGTCAGTGAAGTTTACCTTTTCTCTGCTTTCTGGATAAAACTTCTGATCTGCGTACATAATAGGTTTTGCCCTACTGAATTCCTCCAAGCTGCTTTTGTGATGCTTCAGATGCAAAGAATTGATTTTGTTAATGTGAAGGAGAAAGAGTGCAAGTTTTCCTCGATATCATCTTCAACAAGTTGGGGACAAAAAGAGATTTTCAGTGGAATCAAGCATCCAACTGGGAGTGACATGAACTGAACTATGCCAGCAGTTTTTTCATTTGCGTCAGAAATGATGTCCTTATTTGACTTCTCAGACAGTCACATGATATGATGTGATAATTTACCTATTCACTTCAGAGTTTTTGGAAGTCTTCTAGTTGAAGCTAGTATCTTACGTTGGGGCCAAGACTGTTTTGTTGTCTGGATACAGAGTTGAAATTGGTGACTGATTAATGGTACTTGCTTTTAATAGCTTTTAATAAAAGTAAGACTTTTATTATGCTTTACATTTCTTTGTGGCTGAAATACCTTTCTGTATTCCTATTAGCTCTAGCTTTTGGAGAGTTGCTGAATCTTACGTTGATCTTGTGATTATTGGAGATCTCTGACTTGTCTTTGGGTCATAGCACTGGGTATTAATGATGTGTCTGAAGCATTAACTGGTGTCTTAGTGGACTTAGCAAAGCAGCCAAAGCTTGTGAATTCCTGTTAGAGCAGAAGTAAGTCCCCACTGTTAAGTAAGAGGGCTGAATAAATCAAATCCTGGGGTGCTAAAGCCTGTGAAGTGTCTGAGTATGCAGTTAACTCGCTTTCTGTGTTTATGTGGGGTGTGTTGTATGTGAGGCGTTTCAAAACCAAATACATTTTTGTAAGGAGATTTAAAGGCACATAAAGAGATGAGAACTAAGCTGGATGTCAGCTGGATGTCATTGTTTGGACTAAAACGCTTAGGAGGATGCTTGTATAGCCTGTAATTTAGTAGGTTTGGGAACTTGTACAGATTACAGCATATTGTTGGAGTGCAGAAGAGTGGCTCTCATCTAAGAACATGCAGGAAGAGATGCAGGATACTTTGCTAAGTGAACCCATTAACAGGGCCTAGCACTAATGAGAAGATAAAGAACGTTATTCTTAATGAATTCCTCAGGAATTAGATAGCTCATAAGCTGGAATTGGAGAATTTACCCTGAATTTTGCCTTTGCTTTTTGTTTGTACCCAAGTCCTCAGATGAAGGAGGAACTCTTGGTTGCTCTTAATTCATGTTAAAAGTAATATTACTAAGTTGTCTTTCAATCTCTTTTTGTCAAGTGAGATCTTCCCAGTTAATTGAGACAAGAAATTAATTGTGCAATTAAGATAAGTTCTGAAAAAGACAAGGTTTTTATGCAGTCTGTGGACACATTGAATGCTTACTACCTTTTTAGGGCCAGTAAGTTGGAGATAATTAAAGTAATTTTTAAATGGATCATTGTCTAAAAAACAGAAACACAGAAAAGATGGGGAAAGGTAGCTGTTGTTTGAGAAGTTCTGTCATCTTCAGAGTTAAGATGTTATATTGAGACATCTAGAACAGCTTAATTTAATTACCCTTCTGCAACTACAGGTATCTTCAGGTTGCCTGTCCTGCAGTTGCCATCTCTCAGCCATAGGTAACTTCTGGTAGCTGACTTCCTTTCTTGTGAGTGACATTTGTCATCTGTTTGGTTCCATCAATGGCAGCTTCTGAGGTTTTGGCTGAAGGTGAGAATGAGAGTGGACTTACAGGAAAGAAAGAGGAAATCATAGATTTTCCATTTTTGTTTTAATGTACGCAGTGTGTTTGTGAACAACTGCTGTCACAGTAGCAGGATTTGGAATTTGGGAATTTCTTTTCTGCCTCTTGTTAAATCAGTTGCTGATACTCATAGACTGAATGATACAGTACTGCATCGAGAAGGATGCTGAATGGGAGTGCTGGCTTCCACTATTCTCCTCACTTTTTGAGAGTAGTTGATCACACTGGAACTGTAAACTTCTATCAGATAAAGCTGTAATGCCATAAGGACTTTCAGTGGCTTCAGTTTTTTTTTCCTTCAGCTGAAAACTTCAGCTTAGGGCTTTGCGTGTTTTGTTTAGTGACAGTTGTGTATGTGTTTTCTTAAACAAGGTTATTTCTTGTTTTAATGCTTAGGATACTTTGGTTGCCTCTGAAACTGAGGTCCAGGATGAATTCAAGAGCCTGACTTTTTCAGGGGATATAAGAGCATTCTCCTGAAAAGTGATGGGAGTATGAAAAAACCTGTGTAAATGCTTTCTTGACCAAATATTATTTTTCAAGATACTCTGGGTAGCTTTTTGCTCTACTTCTAGACAAGTGACTTGTTTCACTGGAATGCTCACACTGTGGTTTGCAGTCTTAATACATTGATCAGTTTGAAAAGGCGATCTTGGCTGAGGGGCAGCTGGGGCAGCACAGCTGGGTAAGGTGTGATGAGCTGGTGCTGAGTGGCAGCTGAGCTGTTGTTGCTGCTGAAAAGGGCTCTTGTTCTCTTGTATGTCTTTGCAGTTTTGATACTAGTTCTTCATCCTTTCACCAAGGGGAGGTGGCTGGGGGAAAGGTAGCATAATCGAGCAGCCCAAGTAATGTTAGCATTGCTCTTTGTTTTTCATGGTCCGTAACTGAATTGAATAAGCATTTGAAACCATTGTTTAATGAGGAACTGTTTTGTTTTGTTACCATTTTAGTCTACAAAGCTTGAAGTTCTATTTTTAAGGCTTGCTTCATCTGTGGAAGGGAAAGAGTTATTGCCTTTTGAAGAAATTCATAACCTGTCCAACTTTATTTGTAGGTAGCCTTAAAGGCTTACTTTGAGGATATTTTATTAGAAAACCAAGCATTTTCATACCAAATGTAGGTGATAGTTTAAACATTAAATTCTTAAGCCTTCCACCTTGGAATTATTTTAAAATAATTTTAATTTTGTTAAGATTGTGTAATAGAATAATAGGTAATAGAAGTAATAATGGTATCATGTCTTTATTTAAAACAAAAAACCTCACCCATGTTATTATTGCATAGAATTTCTTGATTTAAAATTGTGTTTAAAAAAAAAAGTTAAACTATGAACTGTGTGTATACCCTGTCAGTGGGGTATGACTTCAGACTGAAAATCAGATTGTGTTCAGGGAGCCAAAATATCTCCTGAGAAGATGCTGATTGCACTTGGAGAACAAGGTAGTGATATCAGCTGTGTGGCTCAGCACGAAAATTGTGAAGAGCATGTTGCTCAAACAGCCCTTCATACACCAAGGTGTGACTGCAGAATGAGGGCAGTATTCTGATCGCCAGTTCTTTAGTATATATTAGATAAATTATTCAAATAATGTGTTCCTTTTGAGTGTTTAAGAAATAGTTTATTTTCATAGCTTAATGTTCGAGTTGAACAAGAAGCTGACTTTCCCTCTTCCTTTAGGATTATCACTTAAAAATTACGTGATGTGTGATGAGTTGGAGATTCTGAACAGGGAGATTGAAAGGTTATTGCAGAGCAGCAGCGTGGAAGAAAGCACTAAGAATAACTCAGACTGTCTTCAGACATCACTGACAGACTCGGATGTAATCACTGGTTCAGACTCTGGAGCAAAATACGAATTAGAGCAGGTATTCAATGTCATGAGATGCAGTAGGGTCTTCAAACTAGGTTATTCTTCTCTCTTTTTTTCTTCTTTGAGTGGGAATAGTTGGCACAATGTACATAATGTATGGAGCCCTCTGCAGAGAAAGTGTAGAGGCAGGAGATGCTGATGTAGATCTAGCTATATAATATAGTTCCATTCCCTTCCTGACCCCAGAATTCCACTTTCCCACAGTTGTGCACATTATGACATTTACTGTTCATGAAATAATATCTGAGAATCACGTTTCGGGTGGGGTTCTTTTTTCCCTGTCGTTGGTGTTCACCTGGAGATAATTCTTGTTTAGGAAGTAACAAGTGTTTCTAAACAGCAGATGGTTATCAGAATCTGTTTGTACTGCTTTGAAGCAGTTATTAGTGTATTAGGGATTTCCTACACCTGCGATGGCTATTCCCCTCTGTGTAATTGCAGAATCCTAACACGCAGAATCTGGCCCTTATCACTGTTCTTTACAGGCCAGTTGAAAAGTGACTTTTTTATCCCATTCATCAGGTCCTACTTCCCAAATTCTTTTCCGGTGTTGCTCTGGAGCAGTGGAAATAATGATTTTTCCTTGAGGTTTTTCAGCCTATTTAATTCAGAAGCAAACAGTCAGTGTTTGTGTTTCACTTTTTTAATGAACCCTTGGCTTAAAGATCGGACTTGTTTCAGTACTTTAAGTGCTCTGATTCTGAAACGTTTTCTGGGCTCATTTTTTGTGGGGGTAACAAATGTGGTTATTAATGTCACCTTCTGTTCCTTGAAGCTTCTGAAATGCTGTGCATTGCAAATGTCTTCAGCAAAAGGGACGGTGATAGGGAACGCTCCTTAATTCTTCTGTGATGAATTTCACAAACTGGTTTATCTTCCCTGCTGGTAAACCTTGGTGTGCTGACACAGTTTAATAGTGTTCCTGTGTTTTCACTGCATGATATACAGTTAGTAAATTTAACTCTCAGAATACTTTTAAATACTGGAGATGAATTTGTCAAATACAGCTTTTTACTGTTTGGAATCTTGATGGACTCTCCATGAGTTGATGAGTCTCATCTGTTGGTAAGTGGAGGTAGTGTTGCTTTTCTTAAATTTTTCATTCCTGTTTCAACATCTTTCTGAAAATGGAGAACTGATAAAAAGGCAAAGTAAGAAAAGTTGGTTTATAATGGAGATAAAACAATTGCAAGCTGAAGCATTCGGTGGTAAGATCACTTTGTAAATACATTGGTGTCTCATTTCATTTCTTTTTTTCTTTTCCAGCAGTCTTCAGAAAAAGAATTTTTGGTATCTTCTGCTGACAACTCAAAGAGACAGTCTGGTGCTTCTGAGTCAGGCAATTCAGCATGTGCTGGAAGGATAATGCTGAATGACTCTGATCCTTTGCTGCCCTCTTCTGGCTCTCCTTTTAATTCAGCTCAACAGGGAGAAGCTGTTCAAACCTCTAATGCTCTGTCAGGTAAAGCACATTTTGAAGAGACTTACTTCTTTTCACTTTATTTTGAATTTAAATCTGAATTTAGATTACCTCTGCCTGTAATTTTTAGCATGTCTTCACCTTTTGAAGTAAACAACGGTGTGAATTTTAACTGTTTCATCTTGTTCTGCTCTTGCTTCCATGGCAGCCTTTTTCTGATGGGGGTCTGATTTTAGCGTCGCCTTTAAAGACAGAGCAAGAAGCTGTAGTTAATGATTTTTTTGATAAGGGATTGGGATTTAAGGATTTAAAGGGATTTCATATTTCATACTAGAGGTTTAAATTCTTTGTATTCTAATAGGAATGTTAAGTTGGTGATCTGTAATTTTCTGTTTGTAGTATTTCACTGAATGATTTGAGTTGCAATTTAAATATTACATTTTAAACATAAATATGGGCTTTAAAATTCTCTCTTTATTGCTTGCCTAGTAGTGATAGTTACCCTTCTGTTTTAACACCATATTGAATATAATAATAGAAAACAAGAATTGCACCGTAGAGAGATCATATGTGATACTGCATCAATTGCATTACTGTTGTGCTGTGTGTGAAATAAGGAGGCATTTATTACCAAGGTACACTGCAATGCTGGAAGCATTGAAAAATTTAATAAAGGATGCCTCTGAAAACTTCAGACTGTAATATACACAGCTTTGATGCTTTCAGTAATGCTGTTAGGTGAGAATTCTTTAAAGTGCCCTTTGGCATTAACTGGGCAACTCTTGTGCCAGCAAAATACAGATACCTGCTCCAGAAGCATGTTTGGGAGATGGTCAGCTTTTCTTCTTGGTGCTTTGAAAGTACTGTTTCTGTTCATCCATTTCATTTTGTATACTCAGTACTGCACATTATAATCTTATGTGAGCAATGTAAGTGCTGTGACTGCAAAATATAGTTGCTGAATTCTAGGAGTGCAGTTTGCATGGCATACAACTCATTGAAAACATGACACTGTGGTATAATACTAACTTTAAAAACTTATTTGAACTAGATTATTCCTGAATGCTCAAAATGTAGTCTCAGACTTGCTTTGTTTATTCCTGTCACTTGCTGCTGCTTGTCCTGTGGGAAAGTCTTCTGGCACACTGGGGAGAACATGGAGATTTTTGTCCCTCCTCTCCCTCATTCTGGTAGATCATGTAGACCAAAAACCTCCTTGCAAATAATGAAATCAGTGAGCAGCCTTTCTCAAGTATCATTCAAATGATTTTTTTCTCTGAAAAATACTTCTGAAGATCTTGATTTCTGTACTGTTTCTTATAATTTCATCTAGCAAATAAACCTTTTTAAAGAAGTAGTGAAGGCTGTATGTATTTTTGGATCTAAGTTTTAAATCTTATGTTTGTCTTTAGTGTTTCAAGGTGGGGAGAGTGGTGTCTATACTATGGAACAAGCTGTAAGCTTACAGCCAGTGTCTATGGAATCTGAATCTAATACTGACAACATGGAAAACAGCTCCCCTGGTAAGATTTCTTCTTAAATTGGGCAGAAAGTAAGGTGATTTGTCCATCATATATGTGTGTTTTCAAATAATGCAGGAGACCGTAGCGTTTGGGTTACTTTGGTACAATGTGTAGTTATGTAATTAATTGCTGCTGCTGTGGCAGTTCACAGGGAAATACTCATCTGTTTTCAGGGCCATAAAATGAGGTGGAGTTCATCTGTTACTACAAAGAAAATAATGCTGTGCTGTTGGGGAAAAAGTTTAGGAAAAACATTATTCACCACTACTAATTCAGTAACTTTTCTCTTGGTTTTTAGCATCAGCTTTGGATGAAAAAGATGAGCAAAGCAATGAGGAGGAACAAAAATCTATCAAGCCTACAAGCAAAGAATTCAGGAAAACCTGGGGGTTTCGAAGGACTACAATTGCCAAGAGAGAAGGTGCTGGAGACATTGATATGGACTCTAGTGAACAGCAGCCACAACAACAGCAACAAAGCTTAAATCTCAGGCGTAGTGGGCGACAACCAAAGAGAACAGAAAGAGTAGAAGAATTTCTTACAACAGTGAGGCGCAGGGGGAGGAGAAATGCTCCTATTGCTTTGGAAGATTCAAGTGAACCTGCATCCTGTCCAGCTACAGATGCTGAAACTGCATCAGAAGATAGTGTTGAAAGTGCTTCAGATACAAAGCCTGGAACTCGCAGAACTAGGAGCAGTAAGGATCAGAAAGGCTCTAAAAGCAGGCGCACAAAAGAGGAAGAGGAGGAGGAGGATGAAGAGGAGGAGGAAGATACTTCTGACAGTGACAGTGATGGGTTAACACTGAAAGAACTGCAGAACCGACTGAGAAACAAACGTGTTGAACAAAAACCTACACAACTGACACTGAAAGAAATACAGAATCGCTTGAGAAAAAGAATTTCAGAGCAAGATCCTGCAGAAACAGATAACGTCCAGCCTGATCAGCCAGTTAAGACTGAATTACCTGTGAAACAGGAGCCTGACATTGTAGATAACACTGAGATTGCAAGTCAGGTTGTTGTGTCTGAGGAAAACACTGAAGATCTTCAGGTTCAAAAGGAGGTCAAACCTCCTGCTGGAGCAAAAGGAATTACAGATGAGCAACCTGAAGAACTGCCCAAAAGCAAACCAGAGTCTGAGATTTATGACCCCAATGCACTGTATTGTATTTGTCGTCAGCCTCATAACAACAGGTAGGCAAAACTTTCAGTTAAAAATGCAGTGCTAGTAGCTGGAAGTTTTTTGTGATTGGAAAAAATAAATTGATTGCTATGGCTTGCTTTTTGAATATGTGTAAATAAGTTACTGGGTTTATTTGAAGTTTTGGGGAGAGTTTGTAACAAATATTCAAAGGGAAATATTAATGAAAACAGATGAACGGCTAGGCAAAACAGTATGCTGATATCTTAGCAGGAAAATTAATATCTACTGTTTAAAAAAAAAAAAAAATCAAGTTTTGACTGTAGTCTTTTAATGTTTTACTGTTGCTTTTTTTTTTTTTCAGGTTCATGATTTGTTGTGATAGATGTGAGGAATGGTTTCATGGTGACTGTGTGGGTATTTCTGAGGCTCGAGGGCGGCTGTTGGAAAGGAATGGTGAGGACTATATCTGTCCAAACTGCACCATTCTACAGGGACAGGATGAGTCTATTTCAGAAACAGACCAGCAGGAAGCTAAAGCAGGGCAAGTAAATGTGGATGGTACAGAATTCACGAGCATAGGAACAGTTGAACACAAGTCTGTTGAGGACCAAGGCATCAAGGGTAGGATTGAAAAAGCTGCAAATCCAAGTGGGAAGAAAAAACTCAAGATATTTCAACCTGTAAGTATTTCAGGTTTTCAGTATTTTTTGTGCTTTGTGGAGTACACTGAGGGAATACCTTACTTGTATGGCAGTAAATCCAATTTTGCTCATTAAAGTTAAATATAGATCTGACCAGCTCTCTAAATGTTACTGTTCAGCAACAGTTTATCCATAATTATATCTGTGAAGGAGCTAACTAAAACAAAGCAAATGTTTTTGGAAGAGGTGATTTGAAACTTTTATTCAGGTGTAAGGAAATGCCACACAGTGTGCTCTGTGATACTGAACTTCTCAAAATTCTGTTTTGGAAATCAAATAAAAGTCGAAGTTCTGGACCATCTCATTTGAGCTTTAAAATCTCAAATCATTTTTTACATTTTCAGTCATAATGGAAGTTTTTACTTAATGTTGGCAAGTGTCTGTGTTGGAGTTGGTTCCAGCTCTTCCAGTTACCTCTACTTCTAGTTGAAGTTCTGGTATTTATTGTCATGATGCTTAAGTTACTAGTATATAGAAAATCATTTTGTGTTGCCTTTTGAAAGGGTAACATAAAAGCGTGCATTGGAAATTATTAAGAATTCTGGTATGAATTCCTGTAATTTTGTACTAGCAAGTTCCTTGCTTAAATCAAAATAGAGCCAAAGAAGCTGCTTCAGCTCAAGCCATGTAGATTTAAAACGTGCTGCAGTTCAATCTCTATTACTGGGGTTACCATAGTAATGCCAATGTTTTCCTTTTCTTACCATGCCTTGAAGACCATGTTTAGTGTATTTGTTATCAGAAGGCTACAGCTGTTCAGATTTGTGAATTTTCCTTTGACAGTCTCTGAATTTTGGTGTCAATGACTTGGATTATAATCTTCCTGTTGTAGAAAATTTTTATGCAGAATGTTTTTGAAAAAAATGCTTTTGAAAAAATACTCAGCAATTTAAATATCAGAACTGTTAATATCAGTGTAGTGATCCTAAGTATAAATGAAAGCAATGTGAGCTTAGTGTATGCTAAGTACTCTCTTAAGGTAAATATGTTACATGTTTGCTCAAATGTTTGCAAACAGTTTCAGCTGTGTTGAATGCAAACTTGTACATACTTGCACAGAAAGTTCAGAAAGCTTGACTGCTGGGGTCTGCATTTCTGACAGCATTAGTGTTAATTTTAAGTACTGCTGCTACTTATGTTTGGTATTAATGTGCTAGCATGTTTGGCAGATGAGTCCACATTTTGAAATAAGGCTTGGCTGTTCAGTTTGTGTGTTACCCCATGCTGTCCCTCATACCCCAGTGAGGATCTCTCTGTATAGAAGCAAGCAGCCCATTGTGCAGAATTCCCTGCCCAATTCTGGGGAAAGAAATCAGCCCATCACTTCATATCTTGATGGGCTGAAACCACTCTGTGTTATGACTGACACAGTTACTGTGTTCTGACACCAGAATTCTGAGCACTTCACAAAAGGCTCCTCCTTGTTGCTGCCCATAAGTACCTATTACTTAAGAACTGTAGTTTGTGATTAAAACTCTTAGGAATTCTTCAAATAGAAACATCAGTGATGAAAGTGTTGTCATTATCTGAGTCACAGTCCTTGATAGTTAATGATGGCTGTTAACTGAATTTTGAGGTGCTTCCTAAGGAAATTTCATCCTTCTTTGTTGAACTACTTAGTTAAGTGTATATGTGAATGGAAAAGAATATGAATCACAGTGTCAATTTTTTATGGGAAAAGTCCTTAAACTCAGCTTCTATGGGACTACAGCAACTAACTAATCCTTGACTTTGGGGTAAGAAGATGTTAAAAGATGTTAAGCTATTTAAAGATTATTTATTCCAGTGGAAATATTGCTTTGAAACTGTTACTTTGGTAGTTAGAAATCACAGTTTATGGAGGAGGAGTGAGAGGCTGTCTCCATCCCAGCTATTTCAAATATTAGGTCAGTTGTATAGCATTTTTATGAGTAATCTAGAAGATGGAACAAGTGATACTGACCTTACGAACGTCATTTTTGAGGGATGTGCTGTGTTTTCTTCTCCAATGTTCAGATTTAAGTGACATTGAGAGTAGTGTTAAGGAAATGCAGGTTTTGTATGTGAACTTTTAAATAGGTAACTAGTATTAGAGTATGACAGAATTGTGTAGGAGAATGGCTGTGCTCATGCCAGATGAAGACTTGTAGTATTAAAATTGGTAAGCCTCTTGAGCAAGAATTACCTGTATGCTGCAGGAGCTGAGTGCCTTTTTTTGCATGTGGCTGGTGCTGAAAACAGCTGCTGGGAGTGGTATAGAAGCAAAATGTGGTTTAGAAATCTTCATCTTGTGAAACCAGCTCTATGCTGTTAAGGAAGTTCCTCACGTTATGTGGGGGATCAGAGCAAAAGCATTTCTGTGTTCATGGGATCAGAAAATGAGGGTGCGTTGGTTCACTGCTAGCAGGATGACCAGTACAGCACATCCTAAAAATACTGTTGCAAGAATGAAATGCTTTTAATTTGTATGGGTTGTTTGTGGCATCTTAAGGATGAAAATTATTCTTATGTAGATAATTGCTCAGGTCACTGTCATAGCTGTAGACTGAACTTTTGTAAGTTCTTCATGTTGTAAAGGTTTCTGATTCATTTTTGAACTTGTTCTACTTCAATCTTCAGGTAGTTGATGCTCCTGGTGTGTCCAAGTGCATTGGTCCTGGATGTTTCAATGTGGCTCAGCCTGATTCTGTGTATTGTAGCAGTGACTGCATTCTCAAACATGCTGCAGCCACCATGAAGTATCTGAGTACAGGCAAAGATACAAAACCAAAACCTAAGGAGAAGACCAAACCAAAATCTGAAAAACCTGGTGTGACAAAATCTCATCTCCAGGTAAGTTAATATTTGTGATCTGAAACAGCTGTGTGGAAGGACAGTGGCTTGTTTCTGTGCTCTCCTTTTTGAGGCAAACAAAATTGCTAAGTTGTTCATTAAAGAGAAACATCCCTTTTTTCTATCCCGTTTTCTGTTCCTTTTGTTCTGATGAATTGCTCTCCTGAGGCTTATTTTGATAGGTAGGTAGAGTTTCTGGAAAGGACTCTCCAGACAGGAACACTCTTTGTATAATTTAATACAAACAGTAGTATACCATTTTATTCTAAAGTTAATTGCAAGTTTTTCCTTGTTTAATTCCAAATTGCTGGATTGGGTAATATTTTTTAATTACTATATAAAATAGTAATTAAATTATAAAAACTATGAATTATTGTCTTACTGTATTGTATGTGTGGTTTGGGAAGCAAAACAGTGAAATTAAAGCCTTTCTTTCCTTTTGAAGCACCCATAAAGTGTTTAGTAGTTTTTAAAACAAAGGAAAGAAAACACTGCTACGAGTTTTTTTTATTAATCACTCCCTGCTTCTGAAGTTACAGTGTATATTCTTGTACTTTAAAGACTTGGATTTGAGATTGCACAGTGTCAGCTGTATTTACGGGAGCTTACTGTGCAATAAATTTGCTTACCTATATGTAACTGTATCACTGCTCGTTTGTGAAATACAATATGTTTGATGAGTATTAGTAATTAAGCTTCTTTCAACCATTACAGGCAGGCACTAAGCCTCTTTCAAACCAGAAGAGACAATTTCCTGAGAAAAAAGAAACGAATGTGAAGAAGACTGTTTTGTCAGCTGCCAAGACTGAGGCAAACACTCAACCTATTGCTAGAGAGCCAGCAGCAGAAAACACCACGCCATCATGGGCAAGCGATCATAATTACAATGCTGTAAAGCCTGAAAAGACTGCTGCCATATCATCTTCACTGTTGTTCAAATGTATGTATCGCATAGGGATATTCATGAATAACCACATTTTCTTTGAATACCCATCCATTCTTGGCTCTGCGAGACTAGGGAGGTTAGGGTTAGGGTTGGTTGTTTAACGTGGCACAAAGCTTTTCTCCACCTTCAAAGATTCACACGCAGAGATAAATGGAGACGCTAGCAGAAGTTTCATTTGTATCGTGGGACAGTTGTATGATTAACAGCTGATTTGTGAATGCAAACTTCATGATTAAGCTTAAAATTTTTCCCATAAAGACAATACCTGTCTGTAATGTAGAAAAGGTAAGTATTGCAACATTTTTAAAGTTTTAACGAAAAGGTCACATAGTCTGCAGCTTGAATCAGCAACTGACTGTACTACTTGGAATTGTATTTTTGTGATTTAGATTTCTCACCTGTCTCTCAGGCCTTACATTTTCATTGTTAGTGACGAAAATGAAGTCTTCGACGTGGTATCCAACAGCACTTTTACACTTCTGCAAACAGCTTTTAACTGTCAAGTATATTCAAGCTCTTCCTACTGCTTTTCTTCTTTACATGAAATGATTTAAGTGCCATTCTTTACTTTTAAGTTTGGGGGGAGGAAGTACTTTTTTTTTTTTTTTTACCTTTCTATTATGTTCATACTTCACACATTATCCACACACACAAGAACACATCTTGAGTGGGTATTGGGCAGAAATATTGCATATTTTTGCAGGTTTTGAGTAGCATCCTTGTAACACACAAAGGTAAGTAAATACTGCTTTGTAGCCTAAACAGGTGGTCTTGCTAATGTTCTTTTACTCAAACTAAGTAGTTTTGTGATGCAGTGATGGAGCTTCAAATGAAATCTTACATTGCACATTTATGAAGCACATGACTTAGTATCTAGTATTTTCCCACTTGAAAATTAATGAATTCAGGAGTTCAGTGCTCTCAGCTTTCTTAACCACACTTCAGCCAACTTTCATATTTAGAAATAAACATAGTTATTAAACCCTTTATATATAAAAGTAACTGGTAAGTTCATAAATCTTCTCAGTCTAATTTTTAAACACAGGGAGCACTGTGTACCTTATGTTGCTCCATTCTACTATGGCAGTTACTAGGTGCATTTTAATTTTGTTTACCCAAATGGAAAATTCAAAGGTTATAATTTTTCCTTACATATTTTTATACTGTTGGTTGATAAAATGCCCCGTGCCTTTTTCTACAACGAAGTCTTAAAATACGAATTTCTATAAAATTGCATTTTGAGTTTCTTGTAAAGAAACTTGCTTTTTAATCAGAAACTAGCATTGTTTAAATGTAGCTGATAATTTGAAAGGACCAAAATGAAAGTACAAGGGCCTATTTTGCATGCAAATTCGTGTCACACCTCTATCTCAGCATAATTGCAAGTGTTGATATAACCACAGTACTTAAAATGCTCTTACTACTGTAGTTCAATTTTCCTTGGAGACAGGAATACAGATCTTGAGGCAAGAGGTTTTTTATTTTGAGAGGCTTGCTCTTAAACTTTACAACACAAAGTTGCACAGATTGAACCAATTCCAGTAGAAAACAGGGCTCCCTTAACTAAATCGTTAAATTAGCGCGTAAAAAAATCTGTGTTTATACCAGACTTCAGTAACAAAAACAACCTAGTCTGTGTGATGACAAACTCTCATATCAAATGCAGTGAAGAACTTCACATTGCTGTCACTAAGGTAAGCTGTGCTACTATGTGGACACCGTGGCACTACTAAAATCCCAGGTAAATTGTATGTTTGGGTAAAAAGATTGTCCTGCTTTTTGACTGGACTGGTGTATTCTGTCATCATCATGAGAAGCTGCTGTTGCATCTTCCTCAAGGGTATTTGTTGTGGTTTAACCTGGCACTAAATGATACCAGTGCTCATATTTCCTAGAGCTGTTAATGAGTGGGACTCTCTGGGGAGATCTTCCATTCAGAAGGTCAAAGTGCATTAACTGTGGTACAGCTGTCCTGTTTTACAGCAGTACTTAGGGAGAAACAAATGAATGCTGCCCCCTTCTGGAATAGAGGTAGCAAGGTTTTGAAAGCACTAGTTCTGGTGATTTTTAAAGAAAAGCAAACAACAAAAAAAAACACTTTGCTTTTGTTATCCTCTCTCAATTTTCTTCATTTTTTTGTGCAGTTCATCTTCTGTGCATCTAAGAACTAATCCCAGTCTGATGCTTGCTTATATAACTTATGGTCCCACATTCAAAGGACACCTGGACTGCCTTGTTCCTATACACCTCCAACAGAACATGGAGCCTCTCAGGGCAATACAGTAATGCTAGGATCTGATAATCAGAAAGTTTGGGTGTATGAAAATGTGATTTTTGTAATGCTGTGTTAAGGCAGGAAGGATGCCATTTATAACACATTTTCTCTCCTTAACCTTTATACTCAAGACCAGAGGAGTTATCACTCAGGTGGTAGAATTAATGTTAGAGTATGTAAGTATCACTGTAGAAAGAAAAAACAAGGCCATTTCTGCGCAGACTGCTGCCTGTTCAGACAAGTTTGTACCTGCTTATGTTGTGACTCTGCAGTTGAGTATGTAGACACACTGGTATGGTTCAGCTTAAATGTTAGGAAAGGGTTTTACTTAAGTTGTAAGTATGTTTGACTGCGAGGACTACACTATTTATTGTTAAACTTTTATTTTTGTGTGAGTGCTCCCTTATGACATACTGGGCCAAGTTCCATACTGTTAACATCTAAACTACTTCAGATACCTCAGTTAAGACCTGAAAGCTAAGGTGTCTTTGCTTAATACTACATTTATTCTGCAAAACAGGCCTGTTCCATTGGGCATTAACTATCGAACAGCACTGAAGGAGTAAGAAGAGCTCCTACTTTTCTGTTACTAGCAGTTTCCTAGGATGTGGTTGCTGCATATGTGGTCTAGGCTTAACCCTTTGTAACTATAGGAGCTTTCTGAGGGATAAAATAATGATCTGAATACTTAACAATGAAGCTGCCAGAACTGCTGAGAAATTCACGTTGGAGTTGGCTGTGGAAAGATTATAGAGCAGAAGTTTCTGGTGTAGCACAGCTCCAGTGCCAAACTTGCATCATGAGCGTGGTGGGGGCTGTGCTGGCACAGGGGCTGCTGGGCAATCTGAACCCTGGCTCTGGAGTGAGGCAGACCAGTATTGGCTGCTGAAGCCAACATCCCCTGGGACTCATCCTCTTAAAAGGAGCAGTGGTATCCTTGGGGAGCAATTACCATCTCCTGCCTGTGAACTCCCGGAGCTCCCCTTCTCTGCTCTACCAGGTATGTTACATCTGTCCTGTGGTTGTCAGCCACTTGAAGATTTTTGCCATGTGTCTTATGTTAGGAAGGCTGGTCTCTGCTGACAGCGTATTTTCTGTTGTGCCTTTCAAGCACCCAGCATCCTTGTGGCACTTGGATAACAGAACGCCAGCAGAATTGCCGTAATGGGTGCTTGGTTTCAGTGTGAGGAGCTGTCACAGGAGGGCTGGGATGGGGGAGACACGTGGTACAACCTACAGATGCACTATGACTATCAGGGTGGTTTACCTCTTGTCACCAAAACTGAAAGTGATGCAAGTTTGATTAAAAAAACCTCACCACCCTCTATTGCTGTTTTGCGTTCTTTTACTAATATTGCTTTAGTTCTCTGAACTTAACTCGATTGACTGGAGAGCTGGTGAAAAAGATCTTCCTCTGATAGTCCCCAAATAAAAGGGTTTTAATGAGACCATCTCCTTGCACTTTGAAGTCGAGTATTGCTGCTGATACTGGTGCTGATGGTTCGCTGTGCTGATCTCTATACTGAACTTGGACCCTGAAGATGGCCTGTCCCTCCAACGAATGATGGTGCTGATCCAGAAAAGGTTCTTGAAAACAAGGAGATCTCTTGTTTTTAACAGTGGACGGTGCCTCTCTTTCTCTCAGGAGCTGACATAGTTATGAAGTAGCTGTGTAGTATGAATCATAATTTCATGTAAATGAAAGCAAAGCACTGCACGTCTAAGTTACAGGTTTGCATGAGGATAGCTACAGTGCTGGTTTCAGCGCAAACAAATCACCACTACAAAAAAAAGCCCCTTCTCTTGATTTCCTAAATCAGTTTTAATGGCAGATTCACTTTGTCTGCCTGAATGTGGAGGCTTGACACAGAGAATCAGTTTTATTATGAACTGCTTGTGTAGATCAGAATGGATAAATGCTTTTGGAGGAGGAAAAAAAAAAAAAAAAAAGGCTAGTTTTTGGTGATGAGGTTTGATTTGATCTTAAAAGTGAAAACGGGCAGAGTTCACATTGTTTCAGAGGCAATTAACAGTGGAAACTAACACCCAAACCTGCTTAAGAATAGTTCAGATCTTCTGAATGACTTGAAACTAATCCTAAGCTATCTGAGAGAAATGACAAGGCCAAAAAAAAGCAGACCTGAAAAAGCCCCAAGCTTCAGGAGTGCAGCAATTGCACAGCCCTGTAATAGAAGCTGTTACAAGCTACACCTCACCTTCACAGCCTTGGGCATTGAGTGCTCAGTGCCACAAGAGGGTGCTTCAGTGGCACCTAACAGGATTGACTCTTCGACGAGTTTCTGAGGCTCAGATGTCAGGCATGCATCCCAGCAGTGTGACTGCAATGGCTGCACATGAGGAGTGCTTCTTGACTGGTAAGTAACTTCCCGTTGTAGAGTGCTTTATAATTGACATCTAAAGCACCAGCTCACCCATGTGTTTTGTTCAGTCTTTAGTTAGATAATGCATCGGAAGATCTCACCTAAACTCATGGGTTAAAGCTCTGTAACAGGCACTGTGTTGGAGTACAGAGCTGACGTTCTGCTCTAAGATTGCTTCTGTCACTAGTCATACAGAAAGGGCTCAGTCATACCACAACTGCATGAGCCAAGTCTGTGCAAGACGTGGGCTGAATGAAGAGAATGAATGAAGAGAAGCTTCTAGGAAAACAGTAGTTCCAAATGAGGCTGGGGAAGTTTTTTTCCTATCTTCCATTTGAGCATTTTAGAAAGGTAAACTTGCTGTTCCTGAGCTCTTAAATATCGATAAATAGGGGTGAGACGTTTAATTGCGGAGCCACGTTCAGACCGGACAGCTGCAGTACATAAGTGATAGGACAAAAACTGATGGTGTTGCTGCTGCCTTCCTTTGAACAAGGAGCAGCACGACCATCTGCAAGTTCACTGTTCCATAGGCTAACGCTGGTGTACGTTGTGGTTTTTTGTTTTTAAATTCTTAATTCTTTTCACAACTGAATTTCTATCAGACATTTAAGCTGTGGTTAAGGCGAGTGCTGTGTCCGGCCCTTAGAGACAATGTGTGATTACTCGGCTCAGGGTAATCTTCACACAAGTTTTCAGAGAATACATCCTGATATAGATATTCTTGCTTTATTAACTGCAAAACTTCACTAATATTGTGAATTTGCTCTAATTTCTTTTCTGAAAAGGATGCCAAATCCTTTTGGATGTAACATCCAATCCGCTTCCAAAGGTGGATCCCAAGTAGCTGTGCACTTCTTTCTAAAATCCTTTATTTTGGTGAGCAGGGAGAATTAAGAGTATCCATGGAACCCATGCATGCTCCAGCAATCTTTGCACTGTGGGCGCATAAAGGCTCACTGATCTGCAGGGTAATGCTGCGTTGGTGAAGTCCTGCTCACTTGTCAATATGTTGTGACAGTAAAAAGTTCTAAGCAAGCTGAACGACATGCACCCCTCATCCCATCTTCCCTGTGCTTTGTTGAGGGAGCTCTTACCATAGAGGGGAGGGGAAGGAACCCGAAACATTAGTGTAGGCAGGGGAGGAGGAAGAGCACATCTAATAAGAGACAGCGTAGATGGTAGAAGAGGCTTTAGTTCTGTGCATGAGCAACCTTGTGCCAAGGTTCTCAATTCTGTAGCAAATAACTTCCATGACTGCAAGAGATGCTTTTCACAACCAGAATTTCTGTAGTGTTCTGGGCTGCTAGTTGTGATGCTTTGTTGTTGTGAGGTTTTGTTTTAAATCTAAGCCTTACAAACTCATTGCAAAACACTTTTCAGTCACCCGTGGTTCATCTAAAGCATAGCTTACAACTTGAGCAAGAAATCTGGCAATCTTAGCTGTGATCCAGTTAATGCTAAAATATAGCACACTTCTCCAGACATTTAAATACTGGAGTAACTAGATGTCTCCAGCAAAATAATGTCACAAATGAAATAAAATTTGAGCTGTGAGGGGATGGTGCATGTAGGGAACCTGCTTTGGCAGGGGGGGTTGGACTCGATGATCTCTGGAGGTCCATTCCAACCCCTACAATTCTGTGATGTGATGTAATATCTTGAAATGGCTTTCTAAAGCGACTGTTGCAAAGACTGGGAGGAGAAGAAGAGAGACCTGAAATAGGCTTCAGCGTTATCTCTGCAGAAAAATTATTGAAGAGGCTGGGGGAAGAACGAAGTTTCCTGTGGATAGCTTTGGTGGTGGTGGTGCAAAACACAACTTCTCCATGCAGGTGAGAGATTACAGCACAAATGCATCCTGCAAATCCGTCACCGAAAATGATCGGTGCTACGTTGTGGAAGTCATTCTTGAGTTGGATCTAACTCATGATATGAAGCATCAATGCTGAACCTTAGAAGTATGCTTGAACATCTAACTTTCAACCAGCTCATCTGTAACACAGCAGATAATGTGGCAGTTCTGCACCACTTAAAGGAGTTTCATTCTTAGCTGTGTGTTGCAATATTTGGCTTAGCTTTAACAAGAATTTCCTTAGGGGAGGTATTCTCTATCTGATGACGTCTAGTGGGAGAGATTGTAGTAATGTCTGTAGTTAAGATAACAGTAATGCTGTTTCATAAGCCTTAAGAACAAAACGAGAAAAAAAAAAAGCAACAAACCCACCTTTCTAGCTTTGTGCTCACTGGGTCTCACTGGCAATGAGCAGACTCATTAGCTCCATCTATACCTCAGTCTTTTTTAGCCTATGCCTCTCTTTGGTCAGAAAGAATCCTGTTGCTGTCTGAGTGGTTCACAGGACAGAACGGGTAATGTGGGAATTTAATGGGGGAAGATGGGGGAGTTGTTCTGTTTCAAGTGTCCTTTAACATCAAGCCCAGGGATTCAGAAGTGTTGGATGGAAGAGTCACCAGATGCTTCCTTCTGGCACTGATCTTTTGTCTGGTGAAACCTCATTCAGGCTGGTTAAGCTGATGTTCTGTAGTAGTCTTTATTTCAAAATTGGTTTAAGAGCATTTATTGTAGGTACGCTGGAGCTGCTGATTAAAAAAAGGACTGAAAACATCACAGTACAAAGCACAGCAGCCCCTGTGAGTGGTAGGCATTGACTGTGTCTTCAAGCTGTTCGTGACCACAAGGCGAAGTGATTTGAAACTCGTGGTCCAAACAAATACCGGGTTGTTTTTGTTCCATCAGTTTGCTGAGCAACGGTGACATCTGTTCAGAAATTAAATTCCACAAATGTTGACATTCTGCTCGCTGGAAAGAGTGCACATTACTGTACAAGTTTCCCAAACGTGCTCTGGTGATAGCACGAGTCCTGGGGCTGTGCTGCCACTGTGACAAGGCAACAGGGCAGAGAGCTGCTGGCAGAAGAGGCAGTCCTGCTCCCTCCCTGCACTCTGCTGCGGCTCCTGCCTCCTGGGCATTGACTGCAAGACCTGTCCAAAGGCAGAGGGAGTTGGTGCGGCTCGACTGTCTGCAAGTGGAACTGAAACCTCAATAGGTCAAACTTGCTTTCTCAAAGTCATTACAAGATACGGGTTTCTTTTAAGATAAGGCTCATCTGCTGACATTGCAGGTTATTAGCATATGAAGGATTTAAGTATCCATGATTTGTTGTCAATGCACACACCATTTTAATAATCTTCAAATACAGTGAGATGTTCACAGAATCACTACCATCAAGTACTATTAGGTAGACAGTTGGTGTAAGGTAATATTTTGACTTGCGGAAACCATTAGTCTTTCACAAAGCTGAAATATTTGCACGTTCTCTATTGGCTAAAATAGCACACGTTGTGCTGGAAACCTTTTCAGTGCACCTGTTTCTGTACTGGGAATTTCAATCTACCTTTGCACTATTGCCATTTGTGTACATTACATGTACGTATTCTTACCCATGATGTAGTTATTTGGATCGTAACGTTTAGAGTATGGATGTATTATTTTTTTTTTTATAACATATACATCATCTGATTAACACAACATCTTGGCAGTGCTGTTAACTTTATTAAGTTAACTTTATCAGCGTGCTTCTTGTTAACCAATTTGAACAAATGACTGGAGAGGATAGGGTATTAAATATAACTTTAGTATTTAATGGCTTGTAATTATGCTGTGCACAACTAAAGCTCTTAGCACTGAGGACTGGATTGTACTGTGGTCATTTTGTTGAAACCTGAGCTGTGCTGTCCTGCCTTCCATAGTGTGTCACAGAAAGGTGCTGCTGTCCCACTTGACTGAAGAGATGCAAGTCTGTGCAGAAGATGCAGTAAGCTGGGAAACAGAAATTCCTGCAGACTTATCATGCACACATTCTGGATATTCATCTTCTCTCTTCTCAATAATGTTAATACTGGCTTTTTACCTCTTTTAGCTCTGGATGCCTCATTTGACCGAACCAAACCCATCAGCGATAGTTTCTAATCCCTCTTGGGGTGGCTGAAGACCTCCTGACGAATAACGTGGGGTTGGTGGGGTGTGCTTAGTGGGGGGAGCATCAGAAAAGTCAGCGTGGGTCCTGCTGAGGCTCTCCCCAGCTCCATGGTCAGTCTGACAGTGAGTGGGACAGCCTCTAGGGAATAGCTTGAGAACAACGATCTACTTTAGAGTAAGATCTCCACATTCTTTGGAAGGTTTCAATATATTTTGGTAGCTGTCTCATTTTACACCTCAGATAAATTTCGCTCTGAAAAACTGAAATAATACATGTTTCCAAAACAAACAAACACACAAAAGAAAACAGGATAAATGATTCTTCCAGCTTTTTTGCACTGTGTTCTAGTTTAGACACACTTCTGCACTTTGCCTTGTAGAAGTTCAGGTGCAGCGTTTATTTTTAGTTGATCTGAACCATCAGTTTCTGTATTTGTAGTGAAACTACGATGATAAGAGCCAACGTAGCAAAGCTGTTGGAAGCATTCCTTCTGCTGGAGGAGTGTACAAGTGTTCAGGGTCATTTAGAACTGAGTTGTAGAGAAAAGTCAGGAGGCTGTTTCATCTGGGGTTTCATTCACAAAGGGAGTGCTTGCAGCATGTTTCTTAAGTAATTCAAACCTTCCCCTTTTGTGGCTGTATTTCCATTCGAAATCTATGCTGTCTGACGTTTCTTGGATCAGGCTTTACAAAGGTGCTTCCATCTTTGTCCATTCCAAATCTATTTCAGAACCCATGAGAATTGGATGCATCAGACCCTTCCTGATAATTGCTGCTCTTGTTGTAGCAGGTGTGGAAGGTGAAGAGGGACTTATTTGGTCTTTGGTGAAGTTATCTAAAGTTTTTGAATCCTTTCCAGAAAGCATCCAGCTTTTTGCATCTAGAGCTTCAGGGCCAATTCTTCCATTGACAAATCCTTACTAGTTGAAAGCATCAGATAAAAATTAGTGTGTTAATTGGTTGGTAGTTAACTGCAGGTTTGTGAGAGGGAAAAAAAGACTTGAGGGAGTAAGTTTGACTTTTCTAATTGGAAGTGTTGTATTTCAGTAGGTAGGTTCACTCAGAGCCCATCGTTGTTTGAACTGTTGTGATGCATGTGTTAGTGCTAGCCCACTGTAAACATAATATTTCTGGTAAGCTGAGGTGGAACAAATCTTGTTTGCTGTACAAGGGGCTGTTTTTGGTTTATTTTGTTATTCTGAATTGTTTCTGTTGATGCCAGGAGGTGAATGGATGAAAAACTGAAGGAATGGTTGGCTTTGTGTCCCACTGAAGTCTAACTTAAACGTGAGATTATGGCTATTGATCTGTTTAGTAACGGTAGAAAGAATAATTAGTTTAAACAGCAAGTTTTGGATATGGTGAATGACATGATGGCATTTAGATGGCCACAGCTTTTAATGTTTAGTTCTGGAAGTCTAGAGTTTAGCTGGAAACTGAACAGGAAGATCTAATCATAATTTAATTGTGGTGATGACCAAGTAGATGGAGAATGCAGTTAAAACTTTCAGCAACTTCTGTGTTATGTAACCTGGCTCTCTTTCCTTGTTCCTTAAAAAGTCTGTAGAAGGGATTTCTTAAACTTCAAGAATATTCAGCTTGGGGTGACATTAATTCAGCCACAAACTGGTGGAATCTAGTCAACCTCCGCAGTGAAACAGTTCTACAAGTTTCTATGAGAATTTTTCTGTTTGAATATAAGATATGGGTTGTTTTGACTTTGTGTGAGTGTGGAGTTTTGAAGCTTGATCATGAAATCCAGCCAGGGAATCTTTGAAGGTGGTGCCTTTGTCAGATTTTTTGCATAGCGTGTGAATAAGATTTTCAGTCTGCACAGCTGAAGTGGAGCTGTTAAACTCTTCACTCTGGCAAAATATATTATTTTGCATTCAAGGCAAATTTCTTCTCTCAATATTTGTAACCTTGGTAGTTATTCTCTAGAAGTGTCATTTCACAGACTTCCTTATAGATTGATAAAAGGTCTTTGTAAACAGCAAGCCATAAATGTAAGTATTTAGTATTGTACTGTTCTTTGTTTTGACAGCTCAAAAGGGAGATAAAAAGAAGGAAGACAAAGCAGCAGAGCACACTGTGGCATCAAAGAGAGCTGTTGCTTCAACATCTGTGGCAGAGAAACAGACATCTCTCACTAAAAATCTTCTTCCCAAGAAGGCCCCAACCTTCTCTAGCTTGTCACTAGCCAAACAGCCACTGAAGTCTTCTACTGGGAGTTTCAAAGGTGTAATTCCCAAGAAGCCCTGGCCTTCATCAGACAGCGTTCCTTCAAAGCCTTCAGCTCCTCCTCCTGCCTCATCGCTACCCAAAAAGCCAGTTGCATCGTCCAGTTTGGGTGCAGGACTCAAAAGGCCTGCTCCATCTTCTGTTCCCACTGCATCTGGAAGTAGTCAAGTGAAAGTATCGGCTGTTCCTATCCAGTCACAGCCCAACTCTCAGATTCGACAAAATATTCGGCGATCCCTAAAAGAAATTTTGTGGAAGAGGTGGGAATTCAGAGCACTTATTTTGTATAGGAAGCTATATCTGAAAATAAGCAAAATTGAAGGATTTAACTTATACTAGAAACTGGTATATGTACTAGAAACTGAAAATACATTTAGCATTTCAGGTTTATTAAAAATAAAAAATCCAGATCTAAAATCAATGTGCAGGTGAAAAGGCTTTTAAAGAAAAGCCACAAAGCCCCTACCCCATTTCTGCTGAGACAGTGACATCTGAAGAATTAAACCGCAGCACAGAAGCATTTGAGGAGCAGTGATCTGAAGTTAAAATCTGGCGATGGCGGTGCTTGCAGATGTAGAGGTGGTACAAGAATAGTATTGGGAATGTCACAGTGAAGAGCTAGTAACTGTAGCACTTATATGTATAAATAAAAAAAGAATGCTGAAATGTTGTCCCACAAGTGCTGTTAAAGCTGTGGTCGGCTGTCAAGGCGTGCACCACTGCGTTCTGGTGGTGTCTCTGAACTAGAAATGTTCACAGCGGGAAGTCTGAGCTTAAACTCAAGAGCTTAGGCTTCCTGTGTAGCTCATGGCAGAAAGCTCCCTTTGGTGCCAGGAGCAGTCACAGAGGCTGACCTCAGCTCATCCAGGCTGTCTTTCCTGTCTTCTGTAGACAGAGACGAGAGGCTGCCATACTTCTCAGCTTGAGGTCCTGAAATACGCTTTGATTTTGAGATGTCTTAAAAGAGACCTGAGTCCCTGCTGGGTGCAGAGGAGCTCAGTTTCACTCCTTCCTCTGGAAGGTTATTTTTTAATGAATGCTACCTGAAGATTCGTGCCTAACATAAATGCATGGACATCTTGTTTTTAACAGAGTCAACGATAGCGATGATCTGGTCATGACAGAGAGTGAAGTGGGGAAAGTAGCACTAAATATTGAGAAGGAGATGTTTAATTTGTTTCAAGTTACGGACAACCGATACAAGAGCAAATACCGCAGCATCATGTTCAATCTCAAGGACCCAAAAAACCAGGTTTGGAATTTCCTTAAACAGTGAATGTACTGAAATATATTAATATTTTTTTAATATGTTAAGATCTATACTGAAAATTGTGAGTTTCGAGATAGCAATTTATGAGTTATACAGTACAAGATTATTTTAAATCCTTCCAAATCTCTTTAAAAAAATCTAGTAGGAATTGAACTTCAGTTGGATCATGTGTATTTATTCAGTCTGGGCCTTTGGAGTGGAATATTCACTGAATGGCATTCTTAATTATAGGCTTCATTCTTCCTCCTGTGACATTCTGTAGTATGTATCAGATACTGCTTCTGTACGTGATTGTTTTAAAAGGAAGAAAACCTTTTACAGGTGGAAATATATACTAGAAAACACTTCAAACTTTGTGGGACTTTTCCCTCTAATTTCTGCAATAGATATAAAACAGAAGTGGCCATTCAACTTCTGAAATAACTGTTCAGTTAAGTTGACTTTTTTATGATAATCAGGAAAATTTGTACTTGATGTTTATTTCATCCTTGTTTTCTGGTTGCTGTACCTTTCCCACTTTGCTTATAATTAATTAATATTTTTAATAGGGAATTAATAAATCCAAACATGTTTTGACAGTTCAACACTGCGTATCTTTTTTGTTATCTTCAGCATAGCAGCAGTGTGTTTTGTTTATAGGGACTTTTTCATCGTGTTCTTCATGGGGAAATCTCTCTGTCAAAACTTGTGAGAATGAAACCAGAAGAACTTCTGTCTAAAGAACTGTCTGTGTGGAAAGAGAAACCAACCAAAGCAGTAAGTGATGTACAGTTTTCCAGTATGTGCTTAGGTATGAATTAAAAGCAAGTTCACCAGCCCTTAGCCCTCCTGTTACTGTTTTCGTCATAATGAAGTAGGAATAATTCTACGTTTCAGAAGGCTTTTTCTCTTCCACTAGCCAGCTAGTAAGAAAGTACAGAATGCAATTATAAAGTAAGTGTGCAGTCTTCTTATTGAAGTGATTTTGTTTCTCTCAGGTGATGGAGTCGAGAAAAAAATCACAGGAGGTCAAGAAAGTACCTGTGAAACGGGAACATGCACCTGATCTGAATATGGAAGACTCTCCACCAGTGTCTGATTCCGATGTAAGTATCAGCTGTTGCTTTAGCATGAAGACCTCAAAGGAGGTCAGTGGTAACTAAGTAGGGCCTCAAATTTTTGCTCAGAAATGTGACCTGTTTCACTGAGCTGTAAGAGTATTACCTCGTAGGTGTGCTGTGAGCATTTTCCTGTAATTACATTCCCAAAGTATTTCTTTGTGATTGAAATTGGTGATCAACCAGAATGTTTGTTTGTTTGTTTTTAGGAGCAGCAAGAGTCAGCACGAAGTGTACCAAAATCAAACAGTGCTCCTTCTTTGGATGTTTTTAGCAGTATGTTGAAGGATACAACAAGTCAGCACCGAGCCCATCTTTTTGATTTAAACTGCAAAATTTGTACAGGTATCTACATGTTGACTATGTGTGATGTTAGAAGAATTCTTAAGAGCTTTGTCTGCATGTTTATTTGTTTTTCTCTTAGAACATTTTCAGTGTTAAATAGTAACCGAAAGCATTTTAAATGAATTTATAGGTCAGATTTCAGCATCCGAAGATGAAGTACCTGCTAAGAAGTCAAAGTCAGTGGCTTCTGTTAAAAAGGTGGAGACAAAATCAAAACCAGAAGTTCAGCCAAAGTACGAAAGTTCTGCACCAGCAGCAGCAGAGCCTGCCAAAGAGGCAGTAGCTGAAGATGCAATGGAAACTGATGTTGAACCTGCAGCAGAAGTGGTTTCCCAGTCAAATGTAGAAAGATCTTATATTCCTACGACTCAAGTCCAGAACAATGCTGACTCCTCTGTCCCTGAAGAAGCTTCAGCTCTTCCTGCTGTTTGTGCTGGTGGAGTTGTCACAACTGTAACAGTTTCTGGTAGAGACCCGAGGACGGCCTTGGGTACCTCCTCTGGTACTGCAGCAACTGCCCCACGATCTGGTCCTGCATCTGAGAAAGTTTCAGTGGGAGAATCAAAGCAGGAAACGTCAAAACCAGTTATGACTGTCCCCAAATCAATATTAACAAAACCATCGTCTTCACCAGATCCAAGATACTTAGCTGTTCATCAGTTACCCAGTATCAAGTGCGTATATTTAATAGCAAGCTAAGTTACTGAATCTTTAGCCTAGTTACCTTCAAAGTTGGTTTATCCTCCTCTTCCTCTCACTCCCCCTCTGCCAATAATCAAAAGGCTTCAAATAACTTGATTCAGAATTTTAATTGATAATCTCATTTACCTTCTCTCGTTGGTAAATTTTTTCTGAGCATCACTGTAAATTGACAGCAGAGACACTACAATGTGCTTTAACAGAGAAATAAAACTTAAAAGTAATTGGTGGTAAAATCTCCATATACATTCAATATAGAAAGTAAGCATAAATGAGAGATGGTTTAAAGGCACTTCAGATTTTCACGTATTAAAATAAGTATATGAACACAGAACAGTTACATCTCACTTTATGAACATAAATTAAAATTAACCATTTGATCAGCTTGGAAGGAAGCACATTGTATATATATTGTATATATATTTTATACATATATAAAATAGAAAAAATAAGTGTTGCTAAGGATATGCTTATGGAACTGCAGTTAAAATAGTTTTGTTCATACCCACTCCCTATATATGAGATTCTCTTTCAGATGCACATTGTTGTCTCGCTTAGTGGAAGCTACGTATTTCAAATTAGTTGTTATGTTCTCAGGATCACAATACTCACAGTGCTAACCCTAGTTCTATAAACATCATGTCTTTCAGCATCATTTTGCTTGTCTGTAGCTACAAGTATATTTTCAATTATTCCTCACATTTCTCATTAATACCTATTTAATGGAAAACATTAACAAAACAATTATAAAGGATTCTGTTATTTAGGATTAGGCAAGAGAAGAAAAAGGAAAGCAGCATTGTTGCTGTGATCTGTAACTTTCCTGTTTTGGATTTGTTTTACAGTGTTGCAGAGCCACGCTCACCTCAAGACAGCGACACTTCCCTCTTCCTCTCTCGTCTCAACACCATTTGGAAAGGATTTATTAACATGCAAAGTGTGGCCAAATTTGTCACTAAAGCATATCCTGTCTCCGGGTGCTTTGATTATCTTAGTGAGGTTAGCACTGACCTGTTTGTGTGTTCAGAATATGTTGCAATTCCAGTTGCTAGGAAAGCTATGGTCGCTATATATATTATATTGGAAGTCTGACAGTGGTGAATGGGCATCCCTTTAGAAGTAGGGGAATGGTAGCTAAAGGGAAAAAAATAGCCTTTAAAAAATTCCTCACAAATCTGTGAAGTCTCCCATCTTTTATTAAATGTGTATATGTATATGTGAGTATCTACCATGGAATCACAGCTTTATTTCAGATTCAGGTTTTGAAAAGAAGTTTTATAGCCAGTGTTTTAAAATAGGTGCCGCCTTCTGCTCACAACCAGTTGGATCACTGTTGTGATCTGTTAAAAATATTTCTTTAGCCATTTATTAAAAATCTTCTCTTTAATTTGTTAGCTTTTATAAATGACAGCTTTCCTATAAGACAAAGCTGAGAACTATAGCTGATGGGTGAATAAAAGTACTTGGCCTTCCACTGCTGTCATTGTTTGGCAATAACACCTTGAAATTTGGAAATTGGAATGTCTGAAATTAGAAATGTGTATGTGCAAGTTCATTAAAATAGAATAATGCATTATCCCCTGGGCTACTGGGATGGGGCAGTCTGCACTGTGTTAAAGCTAAAGTCTCTTGGCTTATACTACCATGTAATACTTCTTGTTTAGGATTTACCAGATACAATTCATATTGGTGGGAGGATCTCACCGAAGACAGTCTGGGATTATGTTGGCAAACTCAAATCTTCGCTTTCTAAGGTATTCACTTAAAATCCTTTGCAAAATACAGAAGAAATATGCAGCAATGAAAAATGACAACTTTTGATAATATAAGTTAATAATCAGGAAATACTGGCACAGATCAAACTTAGAAAAATAGTGACACCACATACTACTTTGAAATTTTTGATTTATTGAAGAAAGCTTTGCCTATTAAGGTGCTGATCATCTTTCCCCTACATAGCAGTTAAGACTTGATACTACTTACTGTTTTTTAATGATTAACTGTAAACAATTACATATTCAGTATCAAAGACAGAAACTCAAATGTTAAAAACCAGGACATTATCATTAAGTGTCTGTATTTAGTTTTACTATTAAAACCACTTTAGAAGTGGTAAAACTTAAGCACAGCATGTAGATGTAATTACGAAACTAAGATTTTCCCATTTCCTTCATAATCGAGTATTCAGAACCTCAAGAGGGATAGGTTGAAGTGAGATACATAAGTAATTGGGATTTCTGAAACGCCGAGCCTAATTCTGTTTTAATTTTGCTGGTTGAACAGCAGCATTGTCTTAAAGATAGAGCATCCCTTGAAGAAATAGCAGATCAATAAGTACACAGCTTATTTTTAACCCTGGAATTTGCCGTTTACCTTTTTATTTGCTGATATGCTACAGGTTGAATTTTTCCACTTTGCTTTTGTATTACAGGAATTGTGTTTGATTCGTTTCCATCCTGCCACAGAAGAAGAAGAAGTGGCCTATATCTCTCTCTACTCCTATTTTAGCAGTCGTGGTCGTTTTGGTGTTGTAGCTAATAACAACAGACATGTCAAGGATCTCTACCTGATCCCACTGAGTTCTAAGGACCCAATACCTTCCAAACTCTTGCCCTTTGAGGGACCAGGTAAGCACAAAACATAGGGGAGATTAAACGCTAGGTAAAATCACAAAAGAAGAATCAGCAACAAGTTGTTGAATGTTTAACGTGTTATTAAAAGTATATATTTCATATAAAAACATTTTTACAGATCATACAGGGAAAAGTTGCAAAGTCAACCGTCTCAAAGTAAAATAGTTTGAAACTCACATAGCCTTTCTACCAAGTTGCATAAGTGCTATTAGGAGGATGATTTTGCTATAAAATTGATTACGTAGAACAGCCACATTAAACAAACAACCAAACAGTGACAGCAAACAAAGAAAACAACAAACTCACCCTACTTTCGGCAACCCACAAATCTGCAAAGCCTTAGGTCCCTACAAGTGGTGCACTGTCACTTGCATCAAGCAGGACTCAGCCTTCAGAGGAGTCAAAGTGTATGAAGACAAAGGTAATATTGACAGTGGTTTCACTACATTGGCTGCTGGGCTGCTCTGCACTGTGCTTCATGCAACGCATATGCACAAGCTGTTTGAATTGTTCCATGCTGGGCATGGCCAACCAGATGAATCACTGATTTCTGAAAGTCAGTTTGTTGGGAGTGGGGAAATCATATTCCTTTGGTTAGGCAGTAGACAGCAGTTGGTGTAGGTGAGTTACATTCCATTCTATTTATAGTTAAAATTATCAGAAGTAATATTTGGCTTGAATTTTCTGTGTGTTTGAGGCAAATAGAAATCCACATTTGTTAGGCAAAGTGTGTTAGAGCACTACGATAGATGCAAGGTTCCAAAGGTTTAGCCACCTTTAAGTAATGGAAGACCTGCTTAGTCTTCACTCTTTTTGGAAGCTTCTATAGCAGGCCTTACCTCATAGTTGTGCTCAGTTGTATTCGTACTTTAAAACCAGAGTCCACTACACGGGGGAAAAAATATCAGGTAAGCTGTTCTTGCTTTTTGTGTATGTATTCAAACCATAGCATAAAATACATGTAATCCATATTCTTTAATGACATCTGATGGAATTCACCTTTTTTTTTTTTATACTCAATAAAAATATTTTGTACAAAGTGGTCATTGTCTCCTTAAATTTAATTGTGTGCCTTCTAACAGAAGACTTGAAAGTACTTTAAAAGCATTATGCTGTAGACAGTGTAAGATGTGCTGATTAATATGGCTGGAGGGGGGAGGAGGAAGAGGACAATAAAACCCTGTCACTCCAGAAGTCCTGGTTAGTATTTATTCCTGCTGTCTCAGCCAGTTCCATCAGGCACACACAGATTGTGAATTTCTCCTGTTCTTTGGTGAACTGGATTTGGAAGGTGACTGAGGACCTCTGAACTGCTGTAGTACATAGAAGATCTCCAAAAACATTGACGTGGGTGATTTAAAAAGAGAGGAAAATGGAAGAAAATTCACATTTATTTACGTCATCTCAAATATTTTATCACTGGATGTAATGTGTGTTTGGGATACTCTACATTGTGTGATAGATTCCTGTATGTGAATTTACTTCTCTGTTTCACATACACACTGAAGTTACTTAGCACTTCTCACGTGTGGATGTCAAAGCAACTCGTGGAGAGGAAGAAAAAACAAAGATCAATTGTGGTTATCAATAGAAAGAGTGATGTATTGAGTGAGGGCTTTATTGGCAGTACTGCAAATCTCGCAAGGACCTCATGTTTAAAATAGACTAATTGTAACGAAAGCCCTTGTCTCAGCAAAGGAGATTCCACAGATGTTATCTCTTTTGACAGTTTAAAACTGAAAGTGGGTTTTCTTACAGAATGAAGGCCTGAAATATCTGCGTGCTATTTAGAATGCTCTTAAAATTGCAACAAATGGAAAAAAAAAACAACAAACAAACTAGATAGAATATGTGGCCATTATACATATAAATGTGGCGAAACTAATCTTATGAAAAGATGTATTCAAGGGCAAGAAAAGCAAATATATGTTCAGTGCTGATATTTAGCATATAATGTTTTAATGGCTTTAGTTGCAATAAAACCAGCACATGGACTTCAAATCAGAAGGAGTTAAATATTGTATAACTAATTTAGCACTGAAAGCTCTGCCAACTTAGCTTGCAGCACTTAAAACGCTGGCTTGTGAGAGAGTTACTGAGCAGTAGTTGGAGACTTCAGCCAACATTTTCAGTATTACCTAAAATTAGGCGTTCAGCCTATTTATGGGTCATGAAACCTGTTTATGGATGTGGAGATAGAGGTTTCCATCCAAAATAAGCTCTTCCTGTTCGTTCACTCTGGAACGAATGAATGCAGATAGTGGGTTGTGCCAAACTTCTAATATTCATGTAAAATTACAGTCTCAACATTTTAAAACGTGATTTGTTCTCTGACTGAACAAAACAGATTCAGTTACAGCTGTTATTAACTTACCACTGGAATTTGTCTTGAACGTGTACTTAAATTTTACCCTATTTAGTGATTCTTAATCTCTGATTCTTAACCAGGATTCAGAAATGATTTTTTTGTTGTTGTTTATTTTAGAGATATGATCTGATGGATTTTTGAAACCTGCCTGATTCAGTAATTCAGTGTTTGAGATGGGTGTTGTGATCGGTGGTGTAAATCACAAGTCTCTCTGTAAATGAGCTATAAATTAATGACAGAAGAAAGTGAATGCCTGCTAGGAATTTTGGGAGGATTTGTGAGCTACTCTGCAGTGGTCAACACTGACCAAGTGTGGAGTCATTACTCACTTACTGGTAAATTCACTCAGTGTGAACCATACCTCACTACTGAGTCCATTCAGGCTATATGCTGTGGCTGGTCTTTTTCCCACTGAAGTTGTCTTTTGAACTATGCCTTGGGATTATAACTTAATGTGCATGTAATACGTTGTGATCAGAACGGCTGGAGCTGATTTCAGGCAAAGGATGCAAATGAATTTGTAATTGGATGAGCCAACAATTCATATGGTGCTTTCCAGATGATCTTGGATTCACTGAAGATAATTGTTTAGTTCCTGTCCTGCCTGCTTTCACTGTTCATCTCACCATCCCTGCTCCCTTATGGTGGCAGAGCCGTGTGTGTACTACATTATTAGCTAGTCTTAGTTCTGGTTCAGATAGCCAGTTCACTTTCTTCCTGTATTTGCTCTTTCATATATATTTTTCTAACTTTGAAAGAAAGTAAAAATTGGCAACACTTAAGGAAAACCAAAACGTTTTTTCTGGAGGATAAAGATAGCACTGAATTTTTAAATGTACAAATAGGAAATAACATACATTGCAGATTGGGAATTATTACAGAAAGCAGCATGGCCTGCACCCTCTCAACCACAGAACTACGTCAAACTCAAACACTGAACTGCAAAATCAACTATGGATATCTAGGATACATTCAGTCAAATTTAATTATTCTTGTTTCTCATCGTACTTAAAATGAGAGCTATTTCTGATAGGAAGTCTCCAGTAAAATTCAGATTGGTCTCAATTTGTTTCTGGCCTTTTGTAAAGATTACTTCTAGTGCCTCTGCAGATTTTGCTGCTCTCCCCATTACATGGGTAAAACAGACTGTGTTGTTACCAGTTACCATCAGAAGAACACAATTACAGAGGAGAGAGAGTTCCTCAGCTGTGAAGAGATCTCATCAGACTTTCAAGTTAATTTACTTTATTCAAAAAAATTTCCAGGCCTTGTTAATTACAGTTAAGTTTTTGGAGAGTGAGGCTTAAATTGAGCAAGAATTGAGGATAAGAAATGCAAGCACTGATGATGATGGGGCAAGGCCTTGTTGACAGAAAGAAAGGCTTAATGAAATATACAGTAAGTGCTGGCAACACTAGGTTTAAAGCAGTGGTAGTTTTGCAGTGTTATTGCAGCAGACTGTACATAGTTCTTGCAGTACAAACTTTCACAGAAGAAGGAATTTTGCCTGGTCAAAATGTAACTCAGGTTCATCTGTATGCAATGGAATCTTGTCACCTAGAAAGCTTCAGTTAAAAATAGCTAATCTCATTTTAATGGTTTCTGAGTTTAATCATAGCAACCATAACTTGGAGAAGATGAATTCTGTTGAACACAAATAGAAATTCAGCTACATAAACAAAAGCAGCTGATACAATTAGTATCTACTTAGTGAACTTAGGAGTCCCTTTAAAGCTTTGCATTCCGTTGTGTCGCCGAAAGTGCATATTTAACGACTCACAAATAGTATTTATCTGCATCTGTGGGATTTTTATGTATTTAGGCATATATTGCTGTTATCTAGAAGCTTTTGGTGGTGTAAACTGTTCCTTAGTGAGCAGAGGGTTTTGTTTAGTAGGACCAAAGATGCACGTAAATTAGTATCTTAGCTTTTAAAACTGTTGCAGGTTCATGAGTGGAAGGAGCAGTGTAGGTTTTAGATTCCTTGCCATTTAACCGCACTGAATATTATGTTACTTGGCCTTTTGTTTTGTGTTTTTGTATTTCTGCTTCCTAGCTGCTTGCAGATAGAATTAATGTGGACTCTAAAAGGGATTCTTTGAAGTCATTAAATCCAGAAGTTAAGAAAGCCTTTCTTCGTACAGTTTTTCTACGTTTGCCTCTAAATGTATGTTAAAGGATTCATTCCCTGCCCTTTGTTCTAGTCATGTTTATTTTTCACAAGTGCCAGTGGGAATTGTGAATGTAAGGGGAAGAAACACAATCACATGAAGCAGTCGTGCGGATATTTGTGTTTTCCCTCTTTCCAGGAACTTTCCAGTCATTTTCAGATAAACGCTTCCAGAGATTGAAGTCAGAAGCTTTCACAGCAGAGCAGTTCTGCTCCCAGTGTCCATAGCATCAATCTGAATCCTGCACCAGAGGGTTAAAAAGCAACCTGCCAAATTGCCAAGCATGCCAAATTCATACCCAAATAAATGCTTTCTTGGAGAGAAGGCAGACATACGCAGTGTCCTTTTCCCCCACATGCTAAACTCGTATCTGCTTAAGGGCTCATGTGCTGGTTTGGTGTGTTAGTTATCAGTTTCTCTACTTCTCAATGTATGTTAAAAATGATATTTAGCTAGGGAAAAGAACAACAACAGAAAAAGGAATCAGAGTCAGTTACAAGCTTTAATATTGTTTCCAAACAGCCTGTTTGAGGATGTTGTTATGAAGTTTAATAGTGCCATGTGGTTTATCTGTAAGAAAAAAACAAAGGAAGGTTTTCTAATAGCATTAGAACTTACTTTTGTTCAGCTGTGCTTCTTAAATTCTAGCTTAGCCCTACAGAAAGGTAGATTGCTTGTCCAACATATCTGTGTATACAACATTATTACAAACTATTTTACTGGAAATGTTTGAGTAGGGAGTGGGAGTGGACAAGAATAAAAGCAGTAATACAAAAATGACAGTTTTCTTTAGTATTTGAACAGTAGCAACGTTAGCAAAGTTTCCTGTTACTACAATATTAAAGGAGTACCAAAGAAGGGATTAAAATATTTCTTCTCACGTATGAATACAATATAAATAGTAAATAAATGTAGATACATACGTGTGCAGACTAATAGAATTGCCAGTAAGTCATTGCATGAAATACAGAAGAACTTACTGTTATGACATTTGTAGCTACCACTGTATAATAGAATAAGTTTCTATTGAAAGCACTGATAAAAATGGTTTTTACATATACAATCTTTGTGTTCTCTTTCAGGTCTTGAATCATCACGTCCAAATTTAATTCTTGGATTGGTTATCTGTCAGAAAGGGAAACGTCTTGCTACCGGCATGGAAACAGACAAAATAGAGGAAAAGCGAAGTCGGATTCAGTTGCAGGAGGAAGCAGAACCATCGCAGTTCTTGAAGGGGCCAGTAGCTTCTTTTCAAGAAAAGAAAACCCCAAAATACGGGCTTTATTCTGGAGACTCAGCTGTGAGTACAACACCCCCTGGGTCTCCTCCGCCGCCTCCACCCCCACTTCCCGTTCCAGAAAGCTCAGCAGTTACACCTTCAGTATTAAAAATACTGTCCTCGATTAAAAGTGGAACCACAGCTACTGCACCGCCTCCGATCTCAGCCGCTGCTTCTCCAAGTGTGACTGCTACGCATTCTTCGTCCTCAAAAACTGCCACACCTCTCGAGCACATCCTGCAGACGCTGTTTGGAAAAAAGAAATCTTTCGAACCTGTTGCTAAGGATTCTGAAACTGCCCAGTCTTCAAATCAGAAAGCTCAGGCAGCTGCTGAGGGAGGTGTGGCAGCTGTTCCTTTGTTAGATCCCATTGTACAGCAGTTTGGACAGATGTCGAAAGACAAAGCGATAGAGGAGGAGGAAGATGACAGACCATATGATCCCGAGGAAGAATATGATCCAGAGAAAGCCTTCGAAATGCAGACAGGTGAAAGTGAAAAACTTTACAGTGTGGAAAAGCCAAGTAATACAGCAGTATTAGAGGATGAGGCCTATGATCCGGAAGATGAAACTATCTTGGAAGAAGCAAAAGTTGCTGTTGATGATTTACCTAACAAAATGTATACGGATGCTAAAAGCAGTGCTCCAGAAACATCTGCTCCATACGTACCTGACTTATCTGCGTCCTCATCCTTAATGGAACAGCAAAAAATGTTGGAAGAATTAAACAAACAAATAGAAGAACAGAAAAGGCAACTAGAGGAGCAAGAAGAAGCCCTCAGACAACAAAGAGCGGCTGTTGGCGTTTCAATGGCTCATTTTTCAGTGTCTGATGCTTTAATGTCACCACCACCAAAATCTTCCCTATTAAAGACTGAATTGTTCCAACAGGGCCAGCAAGCTGTACAAAAAGTAGATTTACCTTCATCTGCAAATCAACAAGCACAAGTTTTAAACCAGGGCTCTGACCCACGGCAGACTAGAGATCCTCGACAAGCCCGAAGAATGGCAACAGAAATAAACGACACTACTGATGCTCGAATAAAGCCACAGGCAGTACAGAATGAAACACCCGCAAGAGAAATTCTTTCAGCAAGTTTTCCAAGTGCTCTGTCAGCTTCACTTGGTAAGGAAGATAATACCTTAATGTCTGCTCCTCAGCTTAGTTATACTGCTGGTAACTGGGTTTCAAGTGAACAGGCTTGTACGGTGTCACAGAAAGAGGCACCTAGTAGCAAATTTGAAAACACCGCTCAAGTTAATTTGGAGAATGTAAGTCAAACAGTTCCTGGCGAACCCTCCACATCCAAACCCTTACGCAAAGTGCTGCTTCCAACACCTCCGACTACGTGTTTTCAGCCTAATTTCTCCACATCAAATGACAGTCAGTCTTTGCAAGATATGCACCAAGTACCATGGTCAAATGAGCCAAAGGAAGGAATAGGAAGAGATTCTTTTTCAAATGCAATGTTTACTTCTCAGGATAATGCAGGTGGTCACTATGAACCCGAGAGAGGTCTGTCTTCACTGCAGTATGAAGAACAAAGAAACCCTCAGCCTCATCAATTTGTAGAACAAACTGAGTCTACATCAATTCAGGGTGAGGGTGGCCCTCTCCCACAGCACTTTGAGGAAAACAGACTTCCATTTTCTTTGTCTGGGCAGAAAGGAGGACCTCCACAACCGCCAATACACAGTGCACCTGGAGGACCTCACGGACCTAACTTTAGAGGGCCGGCACCACAGTTCTCAGAAGAGCACGGTTCTCCAAACAGTGATGGGCAAAGAGGATCTGCCCCTGGAAGATTTGGAGGTCAGAAGGGTCCCATCCCTTCCTTATTTTCTTCACAGCATGGATCTCCACTTTTTGGTGATAATAGGGGCCCTGCCCCATCTTACGGTGTTCCAAGAGGAATGTCGCCATCTCAGTTTGAAGATCACATGGAACCTCACATGGAACAAAGGGAATTCTCAGATTCCCAATACAATGAGATGATTAGGCCTCCAGGACCATTTGAAGGATCTGATCAACCTCAGTTTATGGGAAACAGAGGACCTTTTCCTTTTGGAGGTCAAAGACGACCTCCACCAGCTCAGTTTAAGGGACAGAGAGGAGGCCCTCAGTTTGGAGGGCCAAGAGGTCCGGCCCCTAGTCATTTTGGGGGACCAAGAGGGCCTCACACAAATCAATTTGAAGGGCAAAGAGGTCCACCTCCGAATCACGGACCTGGCCCAAGAGGACTTTTGCCACAGCCATTTGAAGAACGGAGAGGGAGTCCCCCTCCCAGATTTGCCAACCAGAGAGGTCCAGCACCACCTCAGTACGGAGGACCAAGAGGACCCTCGCCTGCAATGTTTCCAGAGCAAAATGAACCTCCTTCTAGATTTCATTTCCAAGGTCAGTCACAACAAAGTATGAAGTCAACCCCAAGACCACTCCTAGACCTTCCAGGCCATCTGTCAGCCCACAGAAAAGACATGTGGGAGGAGGCTGGACCATCTGCATCTCTTTCCAATGTTTCTGGACAAGGGCATGAGTCAGAAGGACAGTGGTCAGCACCTGACTTCCGAGAAGGCAAAAATATTGAATATAGAGGCCAGACATTTGAAGGGAGGCAGAGAGACAGATACGAGGGAGGAAATAAAGACAAGGGTTTAGATCAGCCAGAGCCTCAGCAAGCTGATAATCGACAAGGTAGACCGTTTGAGGAAAGACGAAGGGATCGTGAACATGGCAGACCTTGGGAAAGAGACCGTGGCAGAAACTGGAACAGAGACAGGGACTGGGAGAGACACAGGGACAAGGAATGGGATAAAAACAGAGACAGAAACCAAAACAAAGATAGAGAGAAAGATTCCGAGCATGCTAAGGACTGGGAAAGAAGCAGAGACCGAGACAGAGCCAGAACCAGAGACAGAGAATCCTACAGAAGACGTGACAGGGAGAGATCAAGGAGCAGAGACAGAGATCGTGACAGAGATAAAGACAGGGACCGGGATCGAAGCAGGGAAAAAGAAAGAGATCGAGAGAGAGATCGGGATCGTGAGAGAGGAAGAGATCGGAAAGATCGGAGCAAAACCAGGGACACTGGTAAAGAGGTGAAGCCAGAAACACCTAAGGAAAGCCAGAAACCAACAGAGGCAGAAGCTTCATCGTCCACTGCTCAGTCGTAGAAATACGGCTGCTACTGTATTTTCCGTAAATAAGACACTTTTACAACATAGCAAGGACCGAGTCAGTGTCTTCTGTATATACTGTATATTCTCACCTTTGCAAAAGTGCTGTTGTAAATCTAGCCTTATACAATGTACTGACAAATTAGTAATTTTTGAAGAACTGTGAATGAAAATACTCAAAGACGTGAACGGCAAGAACATACTGGACTTTCACTTGCTGCATTTTGTGCATAACGTTTTTATTATAAAAATTCACAGCGTTACCTGTTCTGAAATTTTGTTTTTTTCTACTTGCATCTTTATCTTAAAATTTCCATTTACGGTACAGAAATGGGAAAAGTCTAAGAAGAGCATATTGCTTTTTAAAATTATAAAGTTATGTTTTCCAGTAACTTGAATTGTAATTTTATAAGAGAATTTAATCAAAATCCTAGGAGCCATACCTTTACATCTCATTTATGTGGTATTTTGATGTCCAAGTTGTTCCTACAGCACACGCTTTAAAAAAGGAGTCCAATATTGCTGTCTTTCTTTACAATGCAACGATTGTGTGTTTAGGAAAAGGCTGCAGAAGAACAGTGTTATTATTTGACAGAGGATTTGGAAATGGAATGTTATAAGCTTAAAGTGCACTATTTTCCTTTCTCTATACAGTTATTTTGTGTTTTGAAATCCATCTGTTGAGTGTACAACAAAGAAGCAATTCATACTTTTCACGAGGGTGAGGAGTTTTAAATCCCACATATTTACGAACCCGTAATTAAAGAGCATATATGAGTAGCACCTTTATAACCAGCGAAACGTTTTAAAAACACCAAGATCTATTGGCAAAAGATCGAGTCTACAAAAGAATGGGGATACCAAAGGAATGAAAAATAACTTTATTGAACTGATGAACTGATTTACGTGAGGCATTTTGGGGGCTTTGTTTTCTTTTGGCAGAAAACTGCCAGAGATTTAAGAAGTGTCACCGCTTTCCTCTACTTTTCACTCTAAAAGTGTGAAAAAAAGTGCTCCTGAAAAAAAAACCCCACCAAAATGCCCCTGTTTTTGTCAGCCCCTGCTCATTCTGGCACTGTATATAAGACTGCCCGATGAAAATGGTCTAAATGCATTAAGCTTGGAAAGATTGGTAACACCTGATGTCATGATTCAAGGGGGAAAGTCCTTACTGTGAAATACATTACACAGCTACTTTTCATGTATTCTTCAAGTACGTAATTCTGAAGTATGAAATAAGAAAACCCTGTTATTTACAATTTGACTACATAAATTAACAGTTGCTTAAGTATTTTCGTATTTTTATAAAATAGTTTTGAAAAAGGTAAAATTAGATTCCTACAAATACTTGCATCTTGAATTCTACATTACAAGTAGCATCCATGTCATGTATCTCACCATAGGTTATAAGGTTCATATTGGTGTGTCTTACAAGTCCTCACACATCACGGGTTTGCTGGTTGGAATGATTGCAAAATGAACCTGTAAACAACACGTTAACATGCAGAGAGGTGTTATTAAATACAAACATCTACTATGGTGTAAGATTTTTTCTTAATGAGATGTTTCTAATTTAAAGACATACATAAAAGTATGCAAAAAGCAAGTGTGTTTGTTTAGGTTTACTTGATAGAAATTTCTGTAAATTGTATTTTATATGGCAAAATATAGCACTGTACATTAAGACATGGGAGTTCACAGGTTTTTGTTACTGTAAGTAGAATAAACATCTACAGCTAAATTTTGTCTCTTTCTGAGGCATGCCTGTGTCCGTCATTTCCTACTGATCTCTGGTACCTTTCAGCAAGCCCAGTGGGTCACCACAAGAGGCTGATGGCCCACAGGTTTCATTTCCACCCCAAAAGATGAAATTTTGCAGGATGCCACCATTATTAATTGATATTTATATGTAGCTGTTCCAAAAGGTGCATGAAAGTTTGTTCTTAGGATTTATTCTGGTTTATTTTGAAGGTTTTTGTTATCTGAATTAGGACAAAATACCCTCAACTGAGCTCTGAGCAGTGTGAGCTGAAGGATCGACATGTCCACAAAAGGTGCTCTGTGCAACTACTGCAGGGTTAGAAGGTGGAGGGGAAGGAATACAGAGCCCAGCATGTGCACAACTGCTGTCAGCATTTCTGATTTCCTTTCTAGAGGTGACAGATGCACTTTTTGGATTGGCCTTTACCATGGAAAATACCCACGCGTGCTGTTACCGTCATTGGTGCACAGCAAAGGAAGGTGGGGAAAAGGTCTGTTTTCACAGAATCACAGCAGTAGCCCAGGTTGGAAAGGACCTGAAGGATCATGAATCTCCAACCCCCTGCCACATGCAGGGCCACCAACCTTCCCATTTCATAGCAGCCCAGGCTGCCCAGGGCCCCAACCAGTCTGGCCTCGAACACCTCCCAGGCTGGACGGGGCATCCACAGCCTCTCTGGCAGCTGTTCCAGCACCTCACCACTCTCATAGTAAAGCAAATTTTCTGAACCTCCTGAAGGGAGACTGTATGAAGGCTTCCGTACAGCGTGGATCTCTACATTCTATCCATGGGCTAAAATAGTACTTCTGTGCCCGTGACTCCGACTTGTTTCTGGAGCCTGTCACAACAGCATGTGTTTTTAGTACTGCAGTACAGGGCCACGAGCAGAGCCGTGACAGACACTGACACACGAACGCACGGCGCTGCCATGGAAAGAACGACTCCGTGCGGGCGCCTTTGGGCGGGCAACGCCGGCAGCGAGGAGCGCCGCAGCGCCGGCACCGCGCAGTCATCCGCACGGCGGGGCGGTTGGCGGGGCGCAGCGCGCATGCGCGAGACGGGCGGTTGCGCGCGGCGGTTGGCGGCGGCCCGTGCCGCGCGTGCGGCGCAGGCGGGTTTGGCCGCTGCCGTCCGACCCGTGAGCGATAGGGCGGGACGGGGGGGCGGCGGAGGCGGCGCTCCGCTTCCCCTTCAGAGCGCGGGGGGTGAGGGTCCGCCGCCCTTCGGCCGTAGGCGGCTCCGCGCCTCCCCGGGTTGCTGGCGCGGGGGCTCGGCTGAGGGAGCCGAGCGGAGCGGAGCAGGTGAAGGCCGTTTTGGCGGTGCGCGGGAGGGGAGGGCCGAGCCGCCGCCTCGCGTGGTGCGCCGCGTGCCGGGCGTTGCCCCGCGGCCGTCGGACGGCGGCGGGTTCGGTGGTTGAGAGAGCGGGACGGACGCGGCTCTGTCGGGTAGGCGCGCCATGGCGGGGCCCGGCCCGCAGCCTGGAGCGGACGCGGCATTCGGCGAGCAGAGCTTCGGCTTCGCCGCCGCGGAGCTCAGCCTGGTGGAGATGGCGGACGTGGAGTACGGCCAGCTGCAGCACGCGCTGTACGCGCAAGCGGAGCCGCGGGCCGCCGAAGGCGAGGCCGAAGCCGGGCCCGACGCTGCGGTTCCCCCGGACGAGGGCTGCGCCTCCCGCGGCCCCGCCGGCCCGCCCGCCTTTCCCGGCCTCTGCCAGGCGGGAGTGACCGCCGACGGTGGCGCGCCCGGTTCGAACCCCTGCGTGGGGCACGCGGACTTCCAGGAGCGCAGGATGATGTTGCTCGGTGAGGTGAACCCCCCTGCCGGCCAAGCGGACAAAACGCCCAAGGGTGGCTCCGAGGAAGTCTCGGGGTGCGGCTTGTTGAGGGCGAAACACGGTGAGAGCTTTGCTGGGGTGAGCAAAGGGAGCGTAGTGGTTGAGCGTGTGGCGATGGCAGCCGAGCCCAGATCGAAATCTGCAGTCAGAGTTCGATTGGAGGACACGTTGAACGGCGTCCAGACAGAAAGCCCCAGATGCCAAGAACCCCAAGAATCTGGAGTGACTCTTAACAAGTGTGTTGTGCTTAATTTCAGTTTCTGTCGTTAAGCTATGTATTTTCATAGAGTTTGAACTGTTTTTCCAAAGTAAACCTACGGTGGGTCCTTTAATACACGCAGTGTTATCGTAAGTGGCACTTTTCTAATCTGTGGCACTCCCACGTGGCTGCAGCTGCTCTCTCCCCTCCTGTGTATCGCATCAGTGGCACAGAATGTCATCACAAAATTAATGACCTTACAACTTTATTATTGATAACAAGCTGTGATTTAAGTAAAGGTGAGAGAAGAGTTGCCTGGTTTTGCAACTTAAAGCAAGGCAGCTTCTTGATCCTAATAAAATAATGTGGGGCAGTTGGTTATTGTAATGAATGATACAACTTAGAGGCTTGGCTATGATAAACACTTCGGGTGGAAGTCTTCTTATACACTGTGAACACTTTGGCCCTGTAACTGTATCAGTGTTCTGCTAAGCATTTCCTTGAGGCTATTGCGGCGCTGAATAAGACGCCTTCTCAGCTGACAGATAATTATTATTTTGCAACAAACGAAAGCGGTTTCTTGATGATAACTACCAAAGGATACGGAGCTGTGATTGTTTTTCTGTGCTCCTCATTTTCGCTATTCACCTTGGTGTGTTTTTGTGTGTTGCTGTGTAGCTTGGTAACATTGATTCAGCAGCCGTCAGAGCTGGTCGGCGTCCCCCTTCATCAGCATCAGAACAAGTGTGCAGCGGTGGTGAAAAACAAGAGCACACCCACCACGCCTTCTGCACAGTTCACGCATCCACTGTTTGCCATGAGTGCGTGTTCTGCTGCTGGAGCTGCTAATTCCTCACAGGCTCAGGTAGGTCGTATGTTCTCCATTAACTGCAAATGTCAAATGCTAATAGCGTTCATCTTCCAGGCCTACATAGTAGAATTGTGAAGGTTTATGTTGAAGTGTGGCTTGGTTTGGATAGATGTGAGTAGTACAATTTGTAGTTTGTTAATCTTAAGCTATCAAAATTACTCAAACTGACTGTGTGGCGCTTCAGCCGTGCAGTAACGTGAGTGAGGTAGTGAGCAGTAGCCATTGGGTGTTATAGCAGAAATGCTGAGTCACATCTGGAAGCAGTGATGGAGCACCTGGAGGGAAGGTAGGGCCAGGGTGGAGCTCAGGTGCATGCAATGTACCTGAGTGACTGGAAGGGGTGGAGCCAGGATCCACTCCGTCTCAGGCCTCATTTAAGGGCTGGCAGTGGAGGTGAGTGTGTCTTGCTGGAGATCCCTGCATACCTGAGGCCTTCCAAAGGTAGGCATCTTTATTCCTTTGTTTCTGCATCTGCTGCTGCTGCACCTGGGCTTATCCTCGTCGCTGTAGCCTGGGACTCTTCTGCTCCACTGTCATTGCTGTGTTTTCCGTCACGTTACAGTGTTGCGGGTGTCTTAGGAGAATGATACAGTAAAAGAACATAGATACAGATATCTCTTATTCTGTACGACAGCAGGAGGAGATGTTTAACAAATAAGATTTTCTATTGTTTGTTCATTTTCTAATTCATTTTGATGAGAAAGGTGGTGTTTTGTTTTTCGTAACCTCTGAAGCAAAAGAGATGGTATGGCACTCAGGAAATGCCAGAAGCATATTAAAGAAGTAGAACTAAATTCAGCAGACTGATGAAATGCCTTGGTTGTGGTGTGCAGAAGTAATTGAGATTGATTTTCATACAACGTGTTGACTAATGGAGCTGAAATTTAAGATCTTCATACAAAGATAGTGAAAATTGTCTCCATTTTATGTATATAATCCTCCTAAGCGTTCCGTTTTTGATTTTCACAGGCCTCTGGAACATCTTGTGCTATCTTGGAATCTGCCACGCATCAAGAGATTGGGATTCCCAGAACATTCTCTTTCTGTTACCATCAGGAAATGGAATCCACAAAACAGACAGTAGGTGCTATGAATAAAGCTTTGCCTGAGGAAGTTTGGATTAAAGTTGGAGGTAAGCCATCTATCTTCATTTTAGCTTTCTCTGTCCTTCAAATCCTTTTTAATGTGCATGTGTTCTACAATGAATATGAGTGCAGTGAATCATACCAGGTGTGGTCTTTTGAGGTGCACAGTGGGCAGTGTGGAAGTAGATTAAAGAAAAAAGTTGCCAGTAATTTTAGCTATATTTACAAAAGTGTTTAGCTCTTCTGGCTGGAAGAGAGAAAACCTGAGGCTGTAAAATATCTTTGAAATTCTGGGTCTAGAGTAAGTAACTGGTTTCTTTCTACATTTTTTGACCCAAAAGTTGATATAGCAGATCCAGTTATCAAATTGAAGAACATTTGAAGGACTTCTTCAAATGCTAATTAAAGGTAGGCACGATCTCTGTATGTTCTCTGAGCAAATGGAATTAGATGGATTTTGAATCGGTGCCTTTGGGTTTAGGACACGTGTTGCTGTAAGACTCAATCTAGGTTGGCTGTAAAGCTGCCAGGATTGTTCCACGTAAAACAACAACAAATTTTCTCTGCTCAGTATTTTCCATGACCAGTAGGAGGATTATCAATAGGTTCTTTTCCTCTTTGTTTTGCAAAGAAGACACCTTATGCAAGCAAGCGGTAAACAAAAGAAGTTGCAGCCGAATAAACCCAATGGATGCAAACATAGATCGCAAACCTCTTAGTGAGATACAAAATATGCGAGATAGCCAGAGCACTGCAGCTGCACAGGGCCCCTGGCAGTCAGCACAGTCACATTCCAGTGTGCAGGTACAGAGTGGTACGCAGGAAGGAGTTACTCAGCGGAGAGAAAGACATAACCGCATGGAGAGAGACAGAAGGTAATTTTTCTATGAGGAGCTGCAATGCAAAGTTGTTTTTTTTTTTTTTTTGGAGCCTAAGATACTGCTACTCTAATGATCCCGTCGTTTCCCAGAGTAGGAGGTGAATTTGCTGTATCTTTATTTGGAAGAAGCAGCAATGCAGGTGGTGAGGGCTTGGTGTTTATTAGAAGAAAGAGTGTGTGCCTAATTGCAGGCTGCTCTGGAGAGATGAGGTAACTAACTTGTATATAACACCACTAATATACGAACTTGCAAATACAAACCAAAGATAGTTAGCTTAAAATAAAACAAAAAGCAGTCCCCAGAGGTCATGGCTTGTATCAGATGTGCGTAATTATCTTTTAAATATTATCATTATTATTACTTTTTCCCTTCTCTTCCATCTTGATGACCTTTTGTGTTTGTTTGTAGGCGCAGAATCCGGATTTGTTGTGATGAACTGAATCTTCTGGTTCCGTTCTGCACTTCTGAAACTGATAAAGCAACGACCTTACAGTGGACAACTGCATTTCTGAAGTATATTCAGGAAAAGCACGGCGATTCTCTGAAAGAGGTTCAAATCCAATTTCATTTTTGTAATTGATCAAATAGTGAAACGCTTTTAAAGCTGTCATAACGTAGCTAAAGTGTATGAAATGTTTCTTCTGAGTGCTGTTGGTGAAGGACCACTGTGTCACTGAACTGTCCTTTATAAAGCTGTTTTATTTGACCAGCTCTCCTTGCAAAATTTCGGTTCAGTGTTGTGGTATCATGGGCTGCCTTGGGTTAGAATTTTCAGATTGAGTTTACTTATTTTTGTAGTTAGCACCATACTCAGGAATGGGGCTGCCTGTAGAATTAGGGCCTTCTTCAGTCATTCCTGTTCTTCTCCTGTCTCTTTTCTCTCTTCCCCACTTATTCACAGAGATGTTTCTAGCTGGCTGCTATGAGCCAGTGATCACAGGATGGGATTCTGAGCTGCATCTGTGCCCACACTCAAAGTGATTGAGAGTAGGGAAGGGTTGTATGTCCCATAAGCTCCCACAGAGAGCCCAAGAGCAATTCTGTCTGCTAAAAGTATCATAGGAGAACAGATGGAACATGGTCCCTTGGTGCTTACTGTTAAAGGTACATTAATTTTCTTCGAGACATCAGTGAAACAAAAACACAACTCTCAAGTAAATACCTCCATCAAACTTTGTTGTTGTTTCTTCTTGTATTTTGATTATTTTCTAGGAATTTGAGACCGTGTTCTGTGGCAAAACAGGCAGGAGACTGAAAGCACCCAGGTCGGATTCGTTTGTAACGTGTCCAGTTCAGGAGAGCACGCAGCATGGCTATGGAGACCAAGTAGCCTTGAATTGCCTGAGCGTGGATAAATAAGGAATGACCCAACCTGCATTTATCTCTGTTTACGTGTGGGGCTTTGGCTTATTGTGATTAATTTATTTGAGAAGCTCTGGGAGAGACTTGCAAAACTATAACTTGTAAAAACACATAAATGGAGCTTTAAAGAAAACGTTCATCATTCCAAATGAAAATGGAAATTGACTGCCAGCAATATAAATCAGTGTTCTGTTAAAGGGGCTTTGGGACTAGAGAAAACAAGAAAATGCCATGGCAGCTAGTAATTATTTTTCTCCTTTTGCTCCTTTTCTGTTTGTGGTTCTGCTTTGGATTTTTTTCCCTTCTTTTTCCTTTAAGGTGATGCAGTACAGTTAAGAATTGTTGTAGATCATCCTGTCCTGTTACTTTAATAACTACATGCAAATATATCCTTTAAGTGTAAAAAGAAATATAAGGTACTGTAATAAAATGCCCATTTTTCTCCTTAAAAGTTTGAAAGTTATGTAGGTTAATTGAATAAGTGCACAGTTCCTAAATTGCACTGCTATGATGGAGTTTGTTTGCAGTACTTTAATGCATTTGACCCCAAAGATTGATACAAAGCTATTAGCATTGTTTTTAGAGTGGTGCATTACTTTAATGCATTTCACACAGCTGTCCAACAGTTTCTTGTGTTGTTTAGTCCAAAAATGGCATATAGTAAACAGCAGATGATTTAAATGTACAAACTATCTTAATATTTAAAGACTAACATGGCTCTATTGTTGATAAGCTTCAGCATTTAGGGCAGAAGTAGAATAGTGTCTGAGCTTTATTAATTTCAGTGATAACAGATGATGCCAGCAGGTTTTGAGATACAAAAAGGTCTCCCAAAGTAAATACTGTTTGAAATCACGGATACTGACAATTTTGCAGCAATTTATTTCCAAACAATCCTAGGAAAAACAGTTTTGGAATATAGAATTCATTTTCATGTGTATAGTGACATTTATAACATCACAAAGAAAGGGTTAAAAAAAAAATCTCCTTTTATTTTTACAACAGTTCATACAAGTCTTTTCTGGCTGAACTTTAGAAGAGCATCCTTCCTTACTTGGGGTTCCTTTCACGATTACTGTGCAAATAGCTTAAGTTGAGGACATGAAAATGCTGTTAACTTCCTTTGTTATCATATGGAAATACAAAAACTCTCCCCTGTAAATTAAAATATATACATTACACCTTTTGCAGAATTGGATTGCAAGAGGCTTAGTAATTATTAGGCTGGGCAAATATCTGAGGTGCAGTCTGAATACTGGCAATAGGCAGCACCTACCTCAGCTATGGTGTTAGCACAGAGTGTTAAGGTGTTACAGTGCTGGATGCTCAAATGCCTTATTGCCACTGCTGTAAGCAGCAGTTAGGTGCCTGAAACCTGAACAACGTGGATGTTAGTGCACAAACCTGCATGGCTGAAGTCAGTGGAGCAGCACTGAGGAATTCAATTGACAAAGGCTCAAACGTTTGTACAGAAAAGCTGCACTAGTACAGCTTGGAGATGATGGTAAAAAGGACCACTTCCTCTTGCAGGTCTCTTCAACACAGGGAGGCAGGGAAGAAGGTGAGGTGATTTAGAAGTGAAAATTCTGGAAAAGTATTGAGGGAGGAGGAAAAAAATGCTCATAAAGCATCTTTAGTTACGGTTTTCATCTGATGCTTTCTTTTTTCATACAACTGAATTACTGTGTCAAAGTCTCCACTTAAAATAACAGAAGGAACATGTGTCCATTTATCACTAGGAAGATTTGTCTGTTTTCTTACAATGCACTGTTTATTTAAATATTCAGTCACTTCTCCACTTCTTGTACTGCTTTATGACTTTTTGGAAGTCGATGCTCCGACAGCTCCCATGCAGGCTGATGTGTCACAGATGCCTGGAGTTCCCTGAGCCCCAACAGCACCAGGAGTACCAGGATCCCCTGGAAGGCCGGGTTCACCCTGAGCTCCATCCCTCCCGTTCTTACTGATTCCAGGTACACCAGGAAGTCCTAAACAAGAAGGGGGAAAAACATTACATGTCATATTTCCTGACTTTCATTTAAAAAAAAAAAAAATTGTATCTATAACTTTCAAAGTTCTTCAGTACTTTGAGTATCTGTATATCGGACTTGTTGAATACAAGATGTTGAATAAATTTACCCTGAGTCTGCAGTCTGTGTGTTGGATGTTTTTAGGGTACCTTTGGGTTTACTGGAATTATCTGACTGTAGTTAAAGGTGGGTGTTTAATATTACAATTTAATATGGTTACCACACGTCTGCTTTAACACTTGCTGATCACAGCAGAACTGGATTCCACTTTGCTGCTACTTCAGACCACGAGGGACAATAATGAATTTGTGACCAGGTTTTTCTGTAGGGTCCCTGATTCGTTTGCTGGAGGGATTCTGTGTGAGCCCAGGTCCCTCCTGAGTGGGAGGCAGTGGCACTCAGCTGCTTCAACTCGTTGTGTGTCCCAAAGTCATCATTAAGACTCTGAATAGGGGAAGGAGAGTGACAATACAGAACACCTCGCTGACCTTAAAGATAAGGAGCTTCCTTTATAATGTGTCTGATTTCAAAATTTTCCTCATAGTGAAACACACCTTTTGTTTATTGGCAGAAACAGTTTTGGTTTTGGGCAGCCTTGGGCTGCTCTTTCTTTTATTCTTTTTCTTTCACGTGCCAAAGATAATTCATAAAACTCTAATTCCCATAATAACAAGCTTTTAGAAGCACTGCAAAATGAGCTTCTGTCTCCCTGAGGGACAACTCTACCTCTAAACCTGCATTCTGACTGAATTATGATACAGAAATGAGACCTGATCCTTTTTAGTTCAGTTAAAATTCGTCTACTGTGGATATCACTCAACCTCATAAATAAGAGAAATACCCTCAATACTTAATATATGAAAAATATTTTCTAAAGCATATAAAAAGATGCTATTTATCTATTGATGGAATTATATTATGGAAGAATGTGAGAGACAATGGCATGTAAATAGTCTGTTTTTATGGAAGTATGTGAATGCAGAGCCTGGTTTTAGTGCCTGTAACTTATTCATTGTGAAGATGTAATCACAAGTAGAAAAGCTGCTGTAATAGGTAAGCAAGATATTCTTTCAGACTTCCTAACAGATGCTTATTAATTTGCAGAAAAGAAATTCTGAATCCTCTGATCAAATAGGCAGAGCTGTCCTTAGCTTTTACTTTAGTTATGACTCCTGACGTTATTTGCACAGGCTTACCTTGAGGTCCCTGATCACCATCAGGCCCATCAATTCCTTGGCCAGCCGGTCCTTTATCTCCCCTTTCACCAGTGTCACCTCGAATCACAAATAAACAATTTCAGCACTGAGTTGTAAAATCAAAAAGCCTCAGGTCAGTGCTAAGATCTTAAAAGATGCAAGCAAAACCCTCCTCTAGAACTCTGTCCAAAGACTGATCCGTTCTGCTGAAATCAGTACAAGCTGGTCATTGATTTCAATGGCCATAAGACAGAAACTGCTTGGCTCAGTCTTACCTCTGGGACCAGGGTCACCAAGCTCTCCTGTTGGCCCTCTGTACCCAGGGGGACCACGAGCACCAGGATGGCCAACGCTTCCTCTAGCTCCTGGAGGACCTGGTGGACCAGCAGGGCCAGGGCGCCCCGTCATCCCAGGAGCTAAAGGCTTCCTCAGATTAGCAGCTAACTGTGCAATTTGATCTGAAAAACAGAATGACAGCACCTACAGTAAAAACTGCACGTCTAACACCTTCACTCTTTGCCATCTGGTCAGAAACCTGCTGGCACCTTATGCCATTTTCTGTTTCCTAAACCGCTTTGAAACACGGCAAGGATCCTGGAGAACAATACTTAATTAAAAACCAAGTGCTCCGAAACAAGCAGTGCTGAACATAACCTCTAAAGGCAAAGCAGTAACATCAGGGAAAGAAAAACACTTGTTGGGAGCTGGCACCTGTTTGGAGTCCTGCCTTGAGGCCTGGGATGTGCCATGGTGGGGAGAGGAGAGCTAGGAGCTGAGGTTCTGAATGACACAGGTGAGGGGATGTCAGAGCTTCTGCCAGCACGTTTTGTATGTTGCCCCAGAGAATCATGCAAAAAAACTAACTATAAGAAAATAAAAGACATCCCAAACAAGAATTTTCTGAAGTGTTTCTTTCCATTAACAGCTACTGTATTTTTCCTACTTAAGATGAAAAAGAACAAATCTCAATAGACATCCCACCTTCAAGATCTCATCTTCAGCCAAATACAGTAATTGAAGTTTGCTTTCTCCCAGCAAAACTCACCGTTTATCATTTCCCCACAGAGTTCTCTTATATGCTGTTCACTGGCCTCTTTGCCCTGCAATTAACAGAGAATTCCTGCTTTATACAAATCACATTATTGATAATAATCACTGACAGCTACGTCATGACTCCAGCAGCTCAGTAAGCAGCACAGGATCCTGCATGAAAATGAGATTTTTTTGCCCCTCTTCAGAAGATGACAGCTTCAATTCAGAAGCTGTGTCACAATATAAATGGCAGAGATTAACACCAGCATTTCAGGGCAGCTATTGAATCTGGGCCTCACCTAATGCCAGAATGTGAGCCTGGACCAAGACAGAGCCCCAAATAGGAGCTGTATTTTTAAATGACCCGTTTCTAACTCACTTTTGTAAAGACAACAGCAACTTACAGCCCATTCCACTGGACAGATAATCTGCATGTCAATGAGATTCATTCGCCAAGGTAAACATCTGGGGGGATTGCAATTCTGAAGCCTGCAAACCACTGATCTTTTTCCACTGTAGAACTCCTGATGCAAGACTGCTAGCTTGCCTGAACAGTTACTTTCGACTGTTCAAATGCAGGATGCCACCTTCTTTTCTGAACATGCATCCAAAACCTGCAATCCTTCCATTATTTGCAGTGAACAAATGTACCACAGAAGCAGGCAATACTTACAGGAGGCCCTGGTTTGCCTGTGATGCCAGGAACGCCCTGCTCCCCCTGATGGCCCATGGGCCCTGGGTGTCCTGGGATCCCTGGAGCTCCAGCTGTCCCATTGGGGCCTTGAGCACCTTTTGGACCCAGTTCTCCTCTTTTTCCTGGCTATAATAAAGAAAAATAATGCAGCACTTAGATTTTAAGGAGATGCATCACTGAAAGATACAGTAAACACATTTATAGCCAAATGTTACAGGTCAGAGTCCGCAGTGCCTGACACATACCTCTCCTTTTTGGCCAGGAGGACCAAAGGGACCCTGTTAGAAAGAAAATGGAAACATGAAAGAAAGATCTTATGGAAAACGCCCATTGAAAATCCTTTTTCCCACTCTGCAAGGCCTAGGAAGCAGTGTTGACATGCACATGGCATGCACTGGGCCACTCCAGTGAAGGGGCCAGGAACGATAACAGGACGTTGCAGACCAGATCCAGCCTCACCAGACCAGATCACCAGTGCTGAACACAAACCCAGGCAGCCTGGAGAGTTCTGGAAATTGACAGAAGGACAGAAAAATGTCCACCTGCCCCTCAAAATGACTACAAGTGCTGATGTGCCACTGCTGTGTGAAGGCAGGGCCAGTGCTGTGGCCAGAAGGCTGTGGCTGGAAAGCTTGGCTTGCAGTCTCCTTTTTGCAGCCAGTGGTACAGTGATGGCAGCTGGAGCACTTGCACGGTTAACACACTGATTGTATTAGTTCTTAATTCATAGTTCTGTACATTGCTCTATTACTTCAAATTCAATTCTACTGAACTTGAGGACACTTACCAGTTCTCCTTTGTCACCCGGGAGACCGTCTGCTCCAGCAATGCCCTGAAAGCACATGACAGAATTAACACAGCACCTAACAATACACTCAGGTTACTGGCAAGAAGGTTCACTCTACAACCTCAGCTCCTAAGGGAGACGGGGGCACTTAGTAGCTTATTATCCACGGCCCCCAAGAGGAAGCACTGCCCAGGAGCTGCCCTGCAGAGAGGACAAAGAGATGCCCCTTGCCACAGGTGATGCTTGATGGAATGCACTGGAAGCAACACAAACCATGGTGCATTGCTGCTCTGGAACCACTCCATGTGCTGTGCAGCAAAGCTTGCTCATTGCACGGCAATTAGAGCAGATAATGAACAACGTTATGGTGACTGTATGGCTGGAGGGAGAAAGTTAATTCAAGACAAACAGAGGACAGGTTGGCTTTTCGCTTAGCAACACAACGGAGACCACACAGACACAAACTGGGAAACAGAACAAGCAGTACCTGCTGGAACATCACTTATTTTCTGCAAGAACAAAGTCAAGCACCGACCTAATTTACATATTCAATGAAATTTATCCCAAAAAGCTCAGCACTAAGTCCAGCTATGAAAGTAAACAGCAGGGAGTAAAAGATGAAATAAACGAGGCTACGAGGCTGCCAAGCCCTGGGGCTACAACGAATCTTCTTCATTTATCTCAGGGACCGCCCCAGTGAAACGCTGGTGTGCAAGAAGCTCACATGCAGCACGCCTCGTGGGTGCAAAATGAACAGCAAGAACCCAGCATTTCCAATCACGGCGTTTTCATAAGTTTCCATCAGAACAGATTACATCTCTCTCATCATCACACACACACTCAAAAAAAAAAAGAGATCAGAAAGTGTTTTGTCAGTGCCTGCTGCAGACTACTCACATCCCGGGGAAGGAAAAGCAGTCTGTGCACCTTTGGCACAGTTTAAATGCCTCGTCTGCAGGAAACTCATCACAGAAATAACAGTGTCACTTACCTGGTTACCTTTGGCACCAATAACACCAGTAGGACCCTGAGAATAAGTAAAAGAAGGCTATGAGTTCCAACTGTTCTTTCCTTGTGAATTCCTGGTGTGTCACACATGCACTCCCACAGCAATGAGTCAGCCTAACTGCCAGGTAGGAGGGATCAATGCTCATTCACATTTCTCAGACATAAGAAGAGAATTAAAGCATCCTGCTGCTCTTGCAGCACACTCTGCAGCCAGCAGCTCAGGCCTCAACCCACGCATTTTATACCCTAAGAGCAACAGGAGGCATTTCAAGGCTTTGGAGCATCAGTTCTCTTGGAGATTTAGAGTCAGGTGCTCCTCCACATGCAGGTTTACAGAATGACACAGCCACAGGAATAAAATACATCCTGGTGATGAGCCATTTCGCCCTTCAGATGAGGTTTCTACTGCACATTCATCAACCTGGCACCTGCAATCTGATCATTCTTTAATAAGCAGACCTGCAGATGGCCCAGCAGGAGGAACCTGAGAGGTGGACAGACACAGAATAAGGGCACGTCATTCTGCTCAAGTCAAGCACTGAACACATTTAAAAAAGAAGGGGGAGGATTTCTACTAAGGAAGAAATAATTCTTGGCAAAACAGACAACAGCACGTGGAAATGCAGAAATAGCTATAGCTGTAACTCCTGTTTCATGTGCCTTATATTCTTTCCTGAACATCACCACCATGATCAATGCCTCCAACTTTCCGGAGTCCTGAGGCTCCATGGAAGTTCATGGCAATGTAACACATCTTAGCCACCAAAGGGGGCCCTGAGAGGAACTCTCCCTTAGAAAAAAGCTTAAATAGAAAAGACTGATTCAAAACTGTGGAATTTCCTGCAGCCATAATTCCCAGCAGCAGGAAGAAGTGACGTTCGTGGCTCTGGGGACGGCCAGTTCCACACCCAGTGCCGTCCTCATGTGGGTGCCTCTATCCACCAAACACAGCCAACATTCCTCAATGGGAGATACTGCATACAGGATCTCCAGGAATCTGATTTTGACCTAAACCCTGTGAAGGAATACTTGCCTATTGCTGCCTCAGACTGCAGGCACAGGCAAGGTAAGCTGCACTAACTCCTCAAGTTCTCGCACACAGGGCTGTCACCAACAGCAGAGGCACCCTGGAAAGTCACTGCAGGGGCCAGCTGTGCACACAGAGGAGAGAAGCTCCTGGGTTACCCAGACCTGACACAGCACATTCTCCTGGAGAAAACTGTTAATGAGCTGCAGGGTTTAAGAAATAATCAACAATTACATCTCAGAGCAATCACACTTAACTTCAGAGCCAGAAATAAAATCTTTTTTTTTTTTTCTTAAGCAAATACTTTTTTCCCCTGAGCAGCTCTCCAGATAACACTGCTCTGTGCAGGGCCTCTTTCCCCTCTGGAACATGCATTTCTCATGGCAGCAAAGCCCTGGACGCGGGCAGGGTCACAATGCTGCTCCTGTCTCACACCTCAGGCTGCACTGAGAGCCTTCTTTAAACCCACACAAGAGGGGCCTTTGTAAAATCCATCGCTGACACAGAAAGTTCACCTTAAAGCTGGAGTCAGGGCAGCTACCCAACACACGGCTGCTGCTCTCCTGCAGGCCCTGAGCAAATGCCATTCGCTTTGCCCTGCTGCCTTCTTTTAAATGAGAAGGAATTCATTTACAGAAAAAAGTCAGATTTGTTCTGAAATGCGGGGCCCTGCGGTGCTGTTCAGAAAGAAACCACAGAGCAAACTGTAATTAAAAATAAAATATCCTGAAACCCTAATCAAGGCATCTGAATGACAGCGTGAATCTCCTGTGCTGTTGGGGGTTGAGGTGTGGGGAGGAGGAGGAGTGCATGCAAAGCAGGAGACAACAGTTGTCTATTCTGGCTTAGATGGATCCCCATCCTGCCTGGAAATAGCAGGAGCTCTTGTACTGGAAGGGAAATAGGCAGGAATAGGAGCTGAGACAGAAAAGAGGCAGATGCACGAATCCTCTGCCTGCTTGGGGCCCAGCTCAGGCATGCAGCAGCAACAGGACAGGGAGGTAGAGGGGGGGACCCCATGTGCCAGCCTGCAGCTGAGTCTGCATCCACTCGGTGTGATGACATCAGCTGTTCTGTGTCAGGGACCTGCTAAGCTCTGATTTCACATCTCCCAAACAGGAAGGAGTTACAAACATCATCTCCTCCTTACCCTGTCACCAGACTCTCCACGAATTCCAGTTGGACCAGGAAGGCCAGGTTCTCCACTGGCACCTTTAGGACCCTGTTAGGAAAACAGCAATAAAAGAGAGCTACAACCTAGAGGAACAAGAAACCCTGCACGACATCCCCACAGCTCCTCACGTTTGAAAGCATTGCCTTGGATTTCCTCTCTCCTTTGTTCCCCAGGGACCATTTGCTTGCTGTTGGCATTGCTTTTACTGAGTGCTCAGCCAGTACAGCCTGCTCTCATTTCTGGTCAAGCACACTGACAAGGCACTCCAGCTTCTTCTTAATAAAACTACAGCCAGGATCTGGCAGCACACAGCGCCTCAGCCAGTTCTCTGGGGATAGAGAGTGATTGTAAACCAAGAAGGGAGAGGAGAGGAAGGAAGAAGAGAGTCCTCCATACTACAAAAGGGAAAAGGAGCTCACTGTTGACACCAGGTGTCCAGGTGAAGAAGGAAGCAAGGGGTCAAGCTCAAACCCTTCTGATATAAATACTAAACATCAGTTCCAGCTGGCAGCTTGTCCACCCTGACATTCTTTCTATTGTAGTGTGTTAATGACAGTGTTAATCCAATCCTGGCAAGTGGAAAGACATTGCTTCCCCTCATTTGCTGCCATCACACAACGGTGAGCACAATGCAGAACACAGCAGCTGACCAGAACGTGATGTGTGTGAAGTGACTCTTGTCTGCACACTGACCTGGAAGCCTCGGACACCGGGGGCTCCAATGGGGCCTGGGAGACCAACGGGGCCCTGAAAACGTAAGGAGATGATTCAGGCTCAGGTAACTCACCTGTGTCATTAAATGACTCCATCTAACAGAGAAAACATGCAGTTTCATGCTGCAGAACACTTTCCCCAGAGGCAGTGATGCTGAACAGCCATCACAGTGGTGCTTGTTTGTGTTTATGCTGACACTTGTTAATATACTGTTACTATTAATAAAAATGCTTAGAATCATAGAATCATAGAATCACCAAGGTTGGAAAAGACCTTCAAGATCATCCAGTCCAACCGTTCACCTATTCCCAGTAGCTCCCACTAAACCATGTCCCTCAACACAACATCCAGCCTTTCCTTGAACACCCCCAGGCTCGGTGACTCCACCACCTCCCTGGGCATCCATTCCAGTGCCTGACCACCCTTTCTGAAAAGTAATACTTCCTCATGTCCAGCCTGAATCTCCCCTGCCGTAGCTTGAAGCCATTCCCTCTGGTCCTATCACTAATGACATGAGAGAAGAGGCCGACCCCCAGCTCACCACAACCTCCCTTCAGGAAGTTATAGAGAGCAATGAGGTCTCCCCTCAGCCTCCTCTTCATACTCATGAATGGTAGAGATTGGTGACAGCAAAAGATGAAAGTACACGATCTGTTCACTCTCCCACAATAGCCCAGGTTTAAGGACATTTTGGGTAAGTTAGAACTCTAATAACACAAGTCAGAAATTAGAAACCAATATTAAAAGTAAGCACGGGTTCAGCTTCTATGGCATCCCTGTTGTAAGCCTGCAGCAATGTAATTAGCTGAATTGCACTTGATCTTCAGCTATAACAACACGATACCTTTTGTGGTACTGGCAATTTTGATGAAAAATTGCAGACGTAAAAGCAAATATTATGAATAGAGTTTATTTCTAAGGCTGCTTTCCCTCTCCTTGGGCATCTAAAGAGCAACTGCATGCAAACAGTAAATCATTATCCTGCTCAATTTCTTCCAAGTGGCACATACCAGAAATCATGTCAGACTTGCTGCAGGCTTCTGGATTTCAAAATGAGATTAATGGGTAAAAAGGAAACAAAAAAGTCCATAAGAACCACTGGAAGGTCAAGTTCAACTACAATGGTAGCACCAGGTGGGGAATAAGACAGTAAATGGTTTCTCATGCACCACTGAGACCTCAGCTCTTCAGCCCAAAGTTTCACAAAGCTGTCAGTACAGAAAGCAGAAATGAAAACTGACAGAGCAGTACCTGGGTTTGTTTCACACCCACAGCAAGATAAGACTGCTGCAGTACCAGGCATGGGCAAAGAAATGTGAGAACAGATTCCCACCTGAGAAATGCTTTGGCTCTGCACCATATGTTGTGAGTGTTGGGGTCTTTTCAAGCATTGCAGCGCTGTGCCTTTCTGGCACAAGATTCCCAGCAGGCCTACCAGCTTTGTAGCACATGTTAAGCTCCTGTCACTCAGGACTGCAGTGCACAGGCTCTGCAGTGCTGCTGCTTGGATAGCTCAGGTTTTGCGGTGCTTCTCTACTGGGACGGACAACATTGCTGGTGGTAGCATGCATTGAAATAGCTTAACTGAAACTGCCTGAGGGCAAAACAATTAGAGAACATGGCCATTTATTTTAGGCAGAGCCTAATTGCATGTCCTGAGGTTACCTTTGGTACCTGGTTCACAAGCAGCACTATACTTACAGTTGCTCCTCTGGGTCCCGGCAGACCTCTATCACCAGGAATACCAACGTCGCCCTGAAACAACACCAAAGTCATCCCTGGCACACTCAGGAGCAGCAAACCCACCCTCCCCAGCTCACTGTAAAGCCTCTTTACAGAGGATCCCAGGTTACTGCAATCTACTGGACCACTCTGTCTGTCTGTCTTGTTACTGAGAGCATTCCTTGTGGAGGTAAGCAGCACATCAACTCCAGCTTCACAGTTTGGTTTAAAGCACACTCAGCAAAGCTTACAATAAATGTAAACGATGGGGATACGTACGGGGATACCTGGCTCTCCAGAGGGACCTGCCTCTCCCATCTCTCCAGGACTGCCCTGCAGAGGAAAAAGCAACACTCCATTAAGGACCAGTTTCAGAGAGCCATCTCTGTCCTATCTAGAGAAACAAGCTGGAAAACAGAGTCAGAAAATAAGGGGACAGCTTTAAGCTTTTACAGTTTCAAGACAAAGAAGAGAAATCCAAAGGACATTTAAAGAATGGGGGACCAATACACCCTGTGCTGGGACATAACTAGAGTAATATAGGTGTTACTCTAATGCTCCATGGAAGCTTTTCCCCTGAGGGAAAGTGGGGGAAAGTCTCCAGAAAGAAAGATGAGATAATAATGCTAGGAAATGCTCAGTCCTTGTCAAGATGAACCTTGCTTTCAGGACCTTGACAAAAAGGGGCACACTTCTCTTCTGAGCTTCAGTGAATGACTGGTGAGACTCCTATGCATCTAGTACATATTCAGTGAGCCAGATACAACAGCTGTCTCAGCAAAAGCAGGGTCACCTCTGTTGCTTTACCTCCTCAGGAACACAGACACCCTCACTGAGGGTCAGCCCTCCCCCAGGGCACACCTATAGGCACCAAACCTTTTTGCTGTGCAGGTTAATGGCTTCCCCACCAGAGCCCATCTTTAGAGAGACTGATTCACTTACTGGTTCACCTTTAGAGCCTTTAATCCCTGCTCTTCCAGGCAGTCCCTGGAAAAGACAGAAAGGAAAGAAAAAAAGCAAAAAAAAAAAGATGTGTCAGAAGCAGTCAAGCTCTTAAGTGTATTTATTCTAGTCTGATTTGTCACACATGAAGCGTGGTTTGCTTGAAGCAATGGAGGAATTTACATTTCTGCAGTTTTCACCATGCAAATGATGCCTTCCATCTTCCTCTCCTCCACTGTAATAGCTGCTCTACACACACTACTCCTTAACAATTAGAGCAAAGAAGAGAAATACACCAATAACGCAACAGCAGCAACATTTTGCACGGTGGAAACCTCCCTCCTGGGGTGTTGAAAATATTTTGTAAGACAGGAAGAAAGAAATGCTTTATCTCTATGTAAATGGTTGGAAGACTGGAGACATGAAACACTTTGCCAATGCATACCGACAGGGCAGGGATCAGCACACTTCTGAATCATGGTTAACTGTGTCCCAAATTTTACTTCCCTGCATAAGGGATGCTCATCACTAGGATGGAAAAGAGAAAATCCCTCTCTGATTTAGATTTTAAATTAGGCCAGATGGCCAGAAGCCAGGGCTTTACTGCACTACTATTTGGTGCTAGTCCAGACGCTTCCCATCCCGTTTTGTACATCGCTCCCTGTCTGTATGTTGGGGAAATCACACTTCCTCTTGCATTAAGTGGGTCCCTTTGTGAGACAGTGCACAACATGAAGCTCCCCTCTCCCAGCCACGCTGCCTTAATGCCTCGGAGGCCAGCAGCCAATGCTGCCATACTCACAGGAAGTCCGTTTGGCCCTTTCTCTCCAGGAACCCCCATACGAGCTGCATCACCCTGTGGATATCGAGAGGTTAGCAGAGAGCTTCTGCTACTGGAAAATGAACTGACACAAGGAGGAGATGCATTCCCTAACAGGCATTTGCAATCTTCTCCCTCCCCACATGTGCAGGACCAAGAGCCCTTGTGCTCATAGGAGGTGGGTACCCACTGGACACAAGGGCTGCTGGATGCTTCCCAAGTTCCCTTGCAGCTCCCAGCCTTCATAATCCAATAATTTTCCTTCCTTGGCAGCACGTGGTGCACATTGTTGCTGTGGGATCACTATTTGAAAATCAGGCAACGAGTACCTGATAGCACTTTGTCTGTAGGCAATTAAAATAAACATATGTCTCCCTCAGCAGCTCTTAAAAGTGCATCTCTGAAGGCCTAAAGTCAGCCAGTAGGAACCAGAGAGCACAGGGACACAGTTCAGATCATACATGCAAGGCCCTTACTGTGCATCTTCCTTCCTTAGGGAATTTCCTTGGGATTAATTAATATAAGTAATTTCCCTCTTCTTCACTAGTCACATTGTCAGAAAACTAAAAGCAAAAGCTTTCCAGTAGCATTTTTTCCTTGACAAGAATCAGAAGCTTTGCAACACCCACGGGGCAGCAACAGAAGTCTTTCCTGCACAGTGTGTAAGTAGGACTTTACAAACCTTCTCACCATCGAGTCCAGGAGCCCCGTCCCGTCCATCCTTGCCAGGTATGCCCTACAATCACATACAGTGCAGCTTAAGGTTACAAGGCAGACATCGGGGTCACAAAACACATTTACAACAAAGAACCTTTGGGCAGTGGGATCTCCAGTTATAGTAGGAAACCAGGAGATTTATCATTAAGAGCAACGCAACGAGAGTCTGGTATAACCAGGACTACACTGAAGGTTATGCAGATTCACAGAACAGAGGCTTGATAACAAAGCATTTAGGATGCAAGATTTCTCCTATTATGTTTTATCTTGTCATCTGCAAGACAGAAAGACTTACATCCTCCTTAATTGACTTACAGGTTCTCCTATGAGCCCACGAGCCCCTGGGTTTCCTTTTGGTCCGGGTCTACCCTAGAAATCAACAATAAATCCTGTGTTATCCACCCTTATAAAATCCTTATATCCACCCTTATAAATCCTGTGTTATACTGATTTATGAACAATCAGTAAACCACGACAATATTCAGACTCTGTGGGGATATTTCATTCAGTTTGCACCAACTCTTGTCTTGTTCATATAGTTGTGATGTTGCCTTCAGCAAGCACCAGAAATGTGAGCCAGGGCTGGCTGCAGTGCCTGAGACAATTCCTGGTTGTTTCAAGTGATGGAGATACGAGATCAGATCCCTACCATTAATTGCTATTCACAGTGCCTGCAGTACTTTAGAAGAATGCATAAGAACAATTATCCCCTTTTTGTAGACATAATTAGATAAAACATCAGAAAACAGCACTGAGAGCAAAACCTCCTCCAAGGCAGGATGGCCAGTTACCCCCTGTACCACACCATCTCCCTGCAACAGCTCCTCAGCCAGTCACAAACAGGCTCTCAAATTCCACTGTGTTTTAGAAACGGACAGCGAAAAAAAAAAGCAAACCAAGGGGACAAGCCATAATAAAGCTGTCAGACAGACTGCTCTGAATGTCACGTCCAACGCTGAAGGGGATGGAGGTTTTACTGCACTTACAGTATCGCCTTTGGGCCCCCTGAATCCTTGAGGTCCTTTGATTCCTTGGTCTCCCTAAGACAAAAGGGGAAAAGCATTAAGAATTCTCATCGCTCTCAACGACTAATGCTTCCAGAGTGTAAACGATGAAGGGTTTTTTCTGCTGTTTGCAAGCATTAGCAGAGGTGTGAGTGTACAGTGTACACACTCCCCTAGGAGCTGGGCTGCACTTTCTGTTACACTCTGTAATTCCTGACACAGGGGTGAATTGCAGCAAGGACTTTGCAAGCAATCCCTCAGGGCAGAGACACTTCCCCTTCATTTACTGAAACATTTTCTTTCACCAGAAACAGCATAGGAGAAGAACTAATGGAAAATGCTCTCAGAGGCCATAATTCTGCAGATGAAGATCTGGTCTTGCATTTGGGCACACTGAGGCGGGTATACAGGGCTCTATCCACAGGCAAGTCTACAGAATAGGCACAAGGCACGACAAAGGGAAAGACATTGTAAGATCTGGGTCAGGTGAAATGGCACTGCTTTAACTGGAGGGAAAAAGGTGATGGGAATAATCTGCTGGAGTTGGTATTTCTCCTTCCTGTTCGTTGGCAGTGGAAAGCTCTGCTCAGAAAGGACAAACATTAGGCTTTGGCTGTGGAAGGCAGGCCACAAAGCAGCACATACAGCTCTGCCCGGAGGTCCTGGGATTCCAGGCGGCCCTCTGAAACCGATGTCACCCTGCAAAGAAAAACACATCATTCTAATGCTGCTGTTGGCAGAGGGGAAGTAACAATATCCCTACCTCATCCCACAGTCTCAGAAAACACACAAAACCCTGAAAAGCTACCTCATATCTCTTACTAGTTTGTAATACAGACTTGCAAAAAGATCCTTCTCTGGACAAGCGGGTTTTTACTCCGGATCTCCCCATCATTATGTTTGCAACACACTGATATCATTCACAGCCTTGATATCTTGCTCTCGTTCCTAAATCAATGCATGATTTTAATCAGACTCAAAACCATTCAGACTCTAAGAAAATGGTCAGGGGACACAGGGTCCCCAAAGCCATGATGAGATATTGACCTCATTCTCATTGAAGAGACTCCACATCCTGAAAATCTTTGCTCATCAGCAGTTCTTTGACTCTTTTTCTTAGAAAGAGAGAGCAGAAAGAGAAATGTTCATGATAGATTTCTCAGTTGTTTGTTTTTCTTCCAAGATTCTTTAGTGCTGTCAGTCCTGCAAAGGCAGCAGGTTGTCCCTGTCTGAATGTTTCAATCAACACCAGGCCTGATCCTGCCAATCCCCCAGGTATGCAGATTCATTCTGCTCTTGTTTTGTTCTGTTGTTTTGTTCAGTGGGTGTGCAGGAAAGAGGCTGCAATCTGCATCTCTATGGGTTCCCCAGTGGTCTTCATTAAAGATAAATGGGCACCTGCCATCAGGACTTCACATGGCACAAATCAATGGTGGAGGGAGAGAAATCAAAGTTTTTCTTACTCTGTCACCAGCTGGACCCATTGGACCAGGGACACCTCTTAGTCCTCTTGGGCCCTAATTAAGAAAACAAATCAGTTAAAACCCAATTGCTGTTAAAACACAAAATGATGAAACAGAATGGCACGGCAGTTCATCAACACAAAAGACCTTAAGAAACTCCAGGGAATGGCAGAAAACTCAGTCTCCTGTTGCACAGAAATGATCCTTCCCCCTTCAGAGATGACCTCAGGGTAAGTGACACAGTGGAGATACTCCATGTGGTCAAGCTTTCAGATTGCCTGCTTTCTCAAGCCCAATTGTCAGGCTGTCAAGCCATCCCAGCACTCAGCATCAGAAAGGGGCAAAGCATCCAGGGCTCTATCAGACGGAGGCTATTTGTTTGGATGTTTCATCCAAGGTGAGGTGCCAAAACCAAGACCTGAACTAAAGCTCTGTCAATTTAATATGATTTTACTTTTATTTTTCTTCCCTTCCTCTCCCCCCCAGCAATTTTCTCATATTTTTTTTTTATAGAGGCAAGAACTGCCTGTATAATGTGAAATGATCAATGGCAGCATTCAGTTTCAAAGCAAAAAGGAACCAGTCTGAAGAGCAGATTTTACCTGCAGGCCAACGCTGCCAGGGATGCCTGGAGGACCTGGAGGGCCAGGGCTGCCCTGGAAGAGAAAAATTAATTAGGAAGAGCAGAGGCTGCGTGAGCCTGCCCCCCAAAGCCAGTACCTTCCCATCCTATTCCTTCCTGAGCTCTCTTCTACCCACATTTCTGCTGCAGGTTTTGCTTCTACATCACCTGCAATTTCTTCTACGTGCAAGAACACTCCATCAGCCAGGAGTTTACCTGAATGATCAATGCGTGGCTTTTTCCTGAGCTGACATCCCTGCATACGAAGCAATAGCATTAACTTATGGAGCTGATCTTAACAAGAAGATTATTGGGAAGATGAATCTCCTTGAAGTAGTAGCACACAGACACACATGCAGAGCAACAGAAGCAATTAGACTTCAGGCATAACTTCCCTTTGCTGTTCAGCTCATTGCCTTACATCTCCCTGTCTCCTTAATAGAACTGTTTACTGTGGTGTTTTTAAGTGCCAAAGTCCCTCCCCACCCCTTAGATTGAAGTTTACCTTCTCTCCTTCTTTGCCTATTTCACCAGGTTCTCCTTTGTGACCAGTGTGTCCCTAGAAATAAGAGCTCAAGTTACCCCAATTCCAGTACAGTCTTGTTACAGAACTCAAATTTTATCAGATAATTTCACGACCTAAATCCACACAGGGGAAAGAACCAGGGAAATAATACATATACATGTAACTGTGAAAATTCAGGTCAGTTCTGGAGCCAGCCAGTCCTGCCCTGTTCCTGTCAGTCCTGCTTGGCATCACCGTGTCAAAACGGACCTTGTGTCAGGAAATACCCAGACTTGAGTTGCATGGGGAACAGGCTACAGGTGTCCAGGTGCAATTCTCAGTTACAGTCAGTCAGCAGAACTCAGCTCCATCATTTCTGAACACGGGGCTGAGATGTTTCTGAAAACCATTTTCCACATTTTTAGCCTCTCTTTTTTGTTTAAGTCATCTTTAGCACCTGCATCATAGGGCTTGCTGGAGTGCATCTGCTCTTCAGAATTCACACTGGAGTAGGGGGCACAGAAAGAGAAGTTTAACAACTGAGTGTGGTTTCTTGAGGGCTGCAACCTAGAATTTAGGTACCACAACCAAGTAAACAGAAAGCTGCCTGGGGTTCACAGTGACATCTGTTTTGGGAGACACCTTTGTCACTGCAGATAGCATTTTTCTTACCTTGAAGCCTGGCATTCCTGGAGGACCAGGAGGACCCGGTGGGCACAGAGCTGGGCACTGCAAGAAACAGGAGCACACTGGGTTAGTGAATGCACACAGTGCATCCATGGAAGTGGGTTTCATTAGTAAAGGAAAGGGCCATGTCTGGAAGCAGGTGTGGCTCTAAATCCACTAACTCTCTCATACCATAACATGTTCAGTGGCATTTCCCTACGGGAAAGGGGTCCTAAAACAGGTTCTCAGGCCAATAGCAACCCACAAAATAATGATTTCTGCTTGGTCAGTTTCACTCAGAGCAGCTTGCATGAGGAATTCTGAGGGCTGACAGCTATCCAGAAATAATGGAGAACCACAGGTCCTCAGCAAAGCAGCACAGATACCTTAGAAATTATTAGGAACATTTCTATGCATGCATTGACCCCTATTGATTTCCATGAGGCACCTCACCTGACTGAAACAAGGGCAAGCCTTAAGGCTTATCAGAAGGGGATGAATAGCAAATTAACCCCAATACCAACAAGCTGGTGCCTGCGGGTGTCTAGGTCTGTCTGAGCCTCTGGTGGGGACTCTAGCTTGAGTGGGAATGAATCAGAGCATAGATAAAAATTTAACGGGGGTTCCAAAAGCCTTTCTCTAAGAACTGTATTGTTATGAACAGTATTTTCTTCCGCAGCTTTTATTTTATTTATTTTTTCTTTTAATAAAACTTCAGGCTACATCTACGTGACGAGAATTTAGTTTTCGGGTATATTCCACAGTGTAACTTAAATTAAAATGGCAGAAATAATATCCTTTCCTATTAACTTCCATGCAAATTGCCATAAGGTAGTCTAAACTGACTCTGAGTTTTTTGGGGCACGCCAATTAAGAAACCAGAGATGTTGTCACAACAGCAGCTGTGAAATCTGGAAATGTCACTTCCATCACTCGTGGGCTTAACACTCCCTTCATTGAAAGAAAGGAATCAAGGCGTTCTCATAAAGAAAGAAAATCTAAACAAAGCATATGCCCAAAGGAGCTCCATGCCATCATCCGTAGAAATAAACAGTGCAACGCGCACAACCTTTTCTCTTGCAAAGCAGGATTGGAAACAGATGCATGAAAATCTGTTCCCACTTGCCAAATGCTAAAGTTGTTTTGTAGAGGAAGGATGTATGCAAAACCTGCATTTGGAAAGCAAACTGGAAAGCAAAGATCGTGTGAAAAAATCAGCGCTGATCTATCTACCTCCTTGCAAGAACACTGCAGTCTTACAAACGCCTCCTCAGTCAACACTTACGCTTCCTGCAATATGGCAGCATGCTAGACCTATGTCTGCAGGTCTGAATGGCACACGTTGACCTTCCTCCAAGTATGCCAGCAAAAATATTCTCATGCTACATCAAGACAAACCTACCTGAAGGTCCCCACCGCCTTCGGGAATGATGCCTGCAAGACCCTGAAATTCAAAAAAAGTAGGCTTTAAGCATATCTAGGTAAACAAATGAAGAAACATCATCTCCAGACAACGCACCTTACAAACCCAGCTTGGCCAAATTAGCACAGGGCAGATACCTGGCCACATAGTGTGAAACAGCCCCTGAACCTAGAGTGTTAGTTATGAGCTGCATGTCCTCAAAATGGACATGGCAGACTCGAACTGGAGACGCACAGATTAATCTGGAGAGGTCCTCGAGCCTTGGGCCATGAGGGCAGCAGTTTCAGGAGAGCAGCTGTACCTGGCCCTCTTTAGGGACTGGGGGAAGGCCAATCTGGGGCCAATCTGACCTTCCAAAGAAACTCAGCCAAGCTAAGTCTTGCTGGTTTCAAGACCCCTCGCTGGCACAACAAGAACACACTCCAACAATCTGGGCTCCTGTGGGAATCTGCTTGTGGCAGGGGCTCCCAGACAGGCACACATTTTATCTTCAAGAGACGTGCAAGCAGCAAACAAAACAAATAATAAACAAACAGGAAATGATCCACACACTGAAGAGCAGCTAGTGAAGTCACTGCTCTCCCTGGGGCGCAGTGTTTACAGGTTGCTGAAACTCAGCCCAGAGAGGGAGTGCTCGTGGTAATTGCAGCAAATAAAACACACACGTTCTGGCAGCAAGATGAAAATTGTAGACTCCCCATGGGAAGTTTCTCACATTCATTCACAACTCTCAACTTACGGGAGGTCCGGGTGGCCCAGGAGGCCCTGGGAATCCTGGCAGACCAGAAGGCCCCTAAAAAGAGAAAAAATATCAAGAATTTATCTTCTTAACAATTTAGACAAAAACATGAAGAGAGAGAAAGGACAGCTACCCAATGCCACTGCAGATTTGTAAATGTGAGGCAAGGTATCTCAAATAAGCCTAAATGGCACCTTTCTGTCTGCAGAGGATTCTGGTGCTATGAAGAGAATAACAGATGCGTGTGCAAGTACTGGGAGTAGGATGGAAGAATATATTCTGTATCTACACCCCTGCTTCTACTGGCTCTGTACCTCTCCTGTCCAGTGGAGCCATGGGCATCCAAAAATGATGGTATGCTTCTACAGAATGGGCTCCCTCCAATTAGACTCTTTCTGCTCAACAGCTTCTTATTGAGGGTGCTGGAAGCACATGCCAATGGGGCAGATCTCTCTTCTCGTGGCACTGACTGCTCTTTTGCTGTTACTCACTGTTGGTAAAAGATCTGTCTGCAAGCAGCTGCACACCAAAGCACTGCACTGTTGACAAGGCTGACCCTACACAAGCTGATACAAGGGATAGCATTGCCCATGTGCATTTGTAGAGCTTGCAGTGCCTCGTGCATCATGCTTCCAGAACAGAGTAAGAAAACAGAAATGAACTTCACTCTTCTGTAGTTGTGGCATGTTTGACAAGTGGGAAAAACTCACAGGAGGACCCCGAAATCCATTTCCACCTGGAAGTCCACTGGGTCCTGGAGGCCCCTGTTGAACAGAATAAAAAGTCTTACACCTTGGTGACCTTGGGTAGCTGCCAAAGCCCAGGGGCAAACAGTCTGGCTGTATTCATTTGTCTAATCACCCAGAGAATTGCCAGCCCCGCACCCATCAACCGGTTTGCCAGTGCACTTCTTTCTTCTTGCTCCACCTTCCCATAGAGTTTTCTATTAGCATTGCCACACATTGCCAACATCTGCCCCACGCTGACTCAGCTCTGAGGCACTCTGAGAGCCTGCTGAACAAAAGCTGCTGCTCCAGAAATGGCCACTTCCAGCAATGCCAAGGCTGCTCTGCCTTGAATCAACAACAGTGATCAGCTGCATTAGGGTATGGATATACAGAAATGGTCCACAAAGTTGCCAACCTGCAGGACTCCATATCCATCTCTTATATAGTAATTCAAACCTCTTTTTTTGAAAAAGAATCTCATTACTTACTGGAGGTCCTGGTAGTCCTTTACCCTGGAAACAACATTTGAAAGAGATCACTTAAAAAATGAACATGTAACAGGAGGAGCAGAACCTCAGAAAATGCTGCTTAATTTTAATTTTCCTTTCAGTTTTCACAGCACTCTCCTGCCTCCACTTACTGCAATTCATAATCAGAACACAGCTAGAGTCTTAATGAATCCTTTTGTTGCCTCTAGTAATTTGTATTCCCTTTACATCCTTGTTACCTACGAGACATCTCTAATTAAAGCCGCATACGGCGGTGACACGGTAGTGTGACAGGGACATTTATGAAGAAAACATTCTAACTTATTCATCTGCTTTCCCTATCTTCAAACATTTGTTTGCTTTCTGAGACCTCATCTCACTGGCACCCACTGGCTGTGCTGTGAGGTGAGATCCAGGCGTGGTTCAGGGAAGTTGGGGTACTGAGTTAGCTGTGGCCATCCAACAAAATGAGCACCTATGCAGTCGTGCTGCCACGTCTGGGCAGGGCTTACGTCTGCTGATGGCATTCGAATCTGCATAGCAAGCTCTGCAGTTGAGCTCAGCTTCACGAAGAAACAGAGATACTGATAATTGCTGGGGAAGGGTGTTAGCTTGCTTAGCATTAACTGACTGTCTTTGTAGATGCAACAGCAGCTGTATTTAGACACCCTTAGGCTTGATGCTAAATATGGATATACAGTTACCACTTGATTTGATGGAAAAGATTTAAGGGGGCTTTGTTTACAGAGACATCAGTTCTGGTCGTTGTGAACTTAGCATGACTCTTCTATTATTCTATCAATATAGACATCAAAGCTAAATATGACTTGCCTGTAGATACTGAGAAGTTTAACATAGCAATACGTAGTTCAAAATGAGCACAGAATAGCCAGTGATGCTTGTGCAGCAAAATAGCTTGATGCATGAAAGTCTGTTTCATTTACTTATACAACACAAAAGATGTTATCTGATGGAAGGTTTGCTATGTTAGTCTTCATCCCAAATCAGGTGACTTTATAACATCTCTGAGACTAAGAACAGGCTCCACGTCCCCAGAAAAGCTCAAATACAGACACTTAACTACTTAAAATGATATTTTCACTCATTCAGATTTAGATCTCTTGGCTTCCCCCCCTTCTCTCAGGGCAGACTCTGGCATACAATGACCACCACCCTTACATGCAAAGATCTGGGAGTTACTTACAGCTGGTCCAGGTGGCCCAGCAGGTCCTAATGCACCCTACAGGAATAAAACAACAAAGTACAAATTAGCAGGTCAATCAGAAACTTCCATATCAGATAGATATCAATGTCTGCTCTGCCTGATAATACTCTGCTTGGAAACTCCAGCAGTGACGGATGGAAACAGCACACAGCTGGGGATGCTCAACCAAATTTAGAGGTACAAGGACAGAAACCTATGGGTAATGATGATCCTGTTGTTATAAATTACTTGATTGAACAATATTCTAAGATAGTAAGGAGCTAAGCTCTGAACTTGCCCCAAAAACTTCCTCCCCCATTTGTTGGCTATGAACATCTGTACATTCACAAACTGTAATTTCATTCACTGAAATATTCTCATTCATAGTACTTTCATGATGTAGGTCCAGTGATGAAATTATCTCGAATCATTTACATGATTTGGATTTGTTCTAGTGTATATTATCACACCATGCATCTCCCTGCAGGCAAAGGTTTTGATGGGGCAGCTTCTGCCTTCTCACTGGTTTCCTTGGCAAATCAATCCCAATCTCCTTTTTGCCATTTGCATTCTTCCTCTTAAGATCACCAAACTCAAGCTTATGTCTTAGACTCGAATCATTCCTGAAATTGCTGAAACAAAATTTGCTTAACTAAAGATGATGAGCTAGTCAGCTTACTCTCAACCCCTCTGCTGCACTGCAGAGCCTTCCTCAGCCTCTCACCAGCTGGACTGACTAAAATTGCTTTCCAAAAGTTCTCAGGATGCTCTACCAAACACATTTGGGGAATGATTTCCTGAGCTGGAAATAAGTCATATCCATCCCTAGGGCCACAGTGATACGGCAGATGGGCAGACCAGGAACCAGGAAAGCATCCCAGCACACGGCTGCTCACTGTGATCCCAAGGATGACTGCAGCCTTTCTTATAATGTTGGGCGTACCAAATGAGATTAGAAATGTTTTCACTTGTTAAATCTGAAGAGAAAGATATGAGGACCCAAGTGCCTCATTAAGAATAGCCTTGTGAGGGGAGGAGTGTAATCCAATCAAAATCAGCTCTGCTGCAGATGTCAGCTCATTCATTTTTCTTGCAGGTTACTCTGGTTTTCACCCGGTCACTTTTCTCTTTAGGCTGAAGTCTTTGTACACCAGAGCCTATGGGATGAGCTGAGATCTCTCCTTGTGAAAAAAAACCACAGTATTTCCAGCATCTACACCCTTAAGGTAGACTCCTTAAGGGTGATTTACACCCTTAATCCTGCTCCCACACACACAAAAAAGCTGGACAGGCCCCTTCTGCTTTGCCACTGTTCTCAAAGTACCAAGTGCTGGTCTTTTCTCCACCCTAATATCCAGGGTGTGGGGTGGAGCAGTCAGTGGTGAACATTTTTGGTGCAGTCATGAATCACCGAGCCCCTGAGCAAGCTGATGTGACTCCATTAAATCTTAATGAAAAACTCTAATTTACACCTCTACTTTAATAACACTGACTCAACTCATTCTCCTGATAACAATGTTCTTTCTCTATTGAAAACAATCTTACCCTGATTTTCCATTTTAAATCCATACACTTTATGAATACACAACTATTGAGAGCAGGAAATTCTTGATTAATATGGCATTATGAGCTCATAAATAAATAATGCACAGCTAAAAACAACCACCCAGGAGCCCACTTCCATTTGCCAAACAACTTCACTCTCAGGCACTTCAGTTCAGAAATACATGTCTGTTCATAACAAGGCATAGTGCTACATGTGCATTCAATCCCACAGCAGTCAATGGACATCTTCTGCTTCCAGTGATTCCCATAGGACCCAGCTGCCTTCTTAAACATGTGCAAAAGAAAGAAAGTCAGGATAACCATGCTGCCCTTTAGGAGTGATAGGGCTTGTAGAGCTTCTTTTCTTTTTGCAGGCTTTTATTAGTCCAATTAAAATGATTTTCCAGACAGATCACTGACCTCGAAAAACTCCCATAAGTGACAACATGCCCCAAGTTTGCCCCGTGCTGACAGACTGAGTTAAGAGACAGGGGAAATCATGTCGAATCAGAACACAAAGTTACAGTAACTCTGTGTGCTAGAACACTGTTTGTGTGCTCCTACCAAATACTTGGAGGGGAAGTTCTGGTGCCCAGGAATTATCTGCTCCATTACCCTGCTAACTCAGACTTCATAAGCTAAAGCAGGCATGGTCAAATGTTACCACTGAACGTGAAACAGGGGAACAGAATCTCACGGTTTTCTGTGTGCTCCTTAACATTTCTATTTCAAAAATCAGAGCTCAGTTTCCTGAAGTCTCATCACAGTCTGAGATGCGACTCTGGGGAGACAGGTTTATCATAAGAAGAGTGCAGGATGCAAGATGTTTAGTGCAGTGCTGATGAATAGAAGCTCAGAGCTGTGGTCGGGATGCTTGGGTTCAACTTTCCCAGAGGCCAAGCTAATTTTGCCTTGCACATGGGAAAGGAAGAAGGGCATATCAAAGACACATGGCTCTACCACTCATTGCTTTAACTAAAACAACTCAGATTTTTGTGCTTTGGTTGAGTCTCTGGGGCAAATATATATATATATATATATATATATATATATATACATACAGATTGAGAAATACTGAACATCCTAGAGAGGTCTGCCAGCAGCACTACTTTCTTTTTTTTAACCTCTGCAGGCTGCAATCTGTGTTGAGCCATCACTGCAGCCCCAAGTTCAAGAGAACTGTGGACCAGCTCATAACAACCCGTAATGGCTTGTGATAGAAGAGAGGAGGATGGCCATGCTAGGTAAAATCTGTGCTGAATGGCTCACCAATGCTGTGTTCCCAGTGTCATAACGGAGGCCTACATATCTTTCCAGCCCCATTATAGATGACCTGAAGGACACCTGTAGCATCACAGACAGCCTTTTCTCCCTGTAGCGTCTTTCAGCAGAGCCATAATACGTAAGAAGTAAGAAGAACCTTTTTTTTTTTTTTTCTTTCTCTATCAACCAGGGAAATTTATTCCAAAGCAGCTAATAACGTCAACCGCATGGACAGCCTCAGAATTAACAAAAGGCAAAAGTTTGAACAGCTAATGTAATTATATCCACAACAGAACTGCAAAATCAGCCTGAAAATAAAGACCCAAAGAGCTTCACTTTGATAAATGCTTTAATTAAGTCTACGGATTGCTTTTTTGGATGCTCAAAATACCACAAGAGATGCTCTGCACTGGTATTTGCACTAAAACTATCCAAAGCTCATTCAAAATCATGTGAAAGAAAGATGGATCCCATGCCTTGCACCTACAGAAAAACCATTTGGGTCTTCATTTCAAAGGTCTAAGCATTCTGCAAGGGTTCACAGATAGATAACCCGCCATCATCAATTCCCCAGTGTCACCAATTCACAAAGGTAGGAGGAATCATCAATGTAAGCAATAACAGAGCTTCATTTCAAGGCACTGGGGACGCAATGTGGTACTCACACGGTCTCCTGGAGGCCCATTTGGGCCAGGAGGGCCATCAGTTCCCGTTAAACCCTGTGGAAATACAAGAATAAACGTAAAGACAGAGAAACACAGAAACAAGAGCTGTAGGAAACTCCTGTCACTGTCATATACCACCTGTATGTTAAACTTTCAGGAAAGCCCAACCTCTTCAGTTCCCTCTGCAGTTAAACAGAAGACCAGAAGCAAATACCCTATGCATTTTAAGTACAGATGAACACCACCAAGAGATCTTGTTGTTGGAGTTTACTGAGTTGCTGTCCCCAACTTAGCTGTAGAAGCTGCCTATGTGCTTCCTCTTACCTGAAGTAGAAGAAAATACTCTGGCTATGCTCTGTTATTATGGCAGTAAGTTGTTAAGTTGGGAAAACTTCACTATATACAGTCACCTGTCCAGCTCTGAACAGAAAAAAACAAACAAACAAACAGGCAAGAGAGCAGCAAGCTTCAAGCAAATAAGGAACACTGGATCTCCAAAATCAGGCTCAAGTGGTTTGCTTTCAAGATGCCAACAGATGTTCCCATTTCTCCAGCCCTGCCTAGCACACTTCCCAAGAGCTGCAATGTTTCATTGTAACTGTGCTGTCCTATCAGTTCTGCATCCCAAAATCACTCTCATACTGCTTAGTTCAATCTAAAGATGCTTTCAACTCTTAAAACTTCTCCTGATTTATAAGATGTACCTTCAGTACCCGCTTTGCTTCTCCAGTAGATACAGAGCAAGTTGATGAGATGCAGAACAACATTCATGTATACGAAATGCTTTAACAGCTTAAGAGGAGATGACAAAATACTCACGTCTACTCCAGGAAGGCCAGGCAGCCCAGCTTCACCAGCTGCTCCAGGCTTTCCTGGTGCACCCTTTGGTCCCTAAATCAGAAAACAGGCAATTCTTTATACCATAACAAATGAAACATGTCATGTGTTGATAAAGACTACAAGATGGAGGTTCATCTGTTGATGCGTTCATCTTACACCATATAACATAGAAGAATTACTCCCGAGAGGTGAAATTTGTCATGAACCCATATCCAAATCCTAAATGTTTCAGCGCTTTAGCTCAGTTCCCCACAACCCTATTCACAGACACAGCTACCCTTAAGCTGCTCCTAATAGAAGAAAGGGACAGCATATGCAACACGAACAAAGGGACAGGACAGGTGACCCAAAGCAGAGCTATGCCACACTTTCCACCACCACGTGACAGACTGGGAGTTGAAGTAGATCTAAACTGACACCAAAAATAAACATGCATACATGGCTAGGTGCCAGTTTTTGTTACACTGGTGATGGGTGAGCTGTATTTCACGTATAGAATCATAGAATGGCCCAAATTGAAAAGGACCATTATGATCATCCTGTTTCAACCCCCATGCATGCACGTCCTCCTCTAGCAACGAAACAAAAAAATTTGTTTCTCCCCAGAACCAGTGCTGAGTTATGGAAATGCTGCTGCAGATCAAGAGGAAAGGGAGCCATAAGACTGAGCTCCCATGCGTTGCTTCTACCTAAGGGAACAAATAAGTTGGCATCAGCCAGGTAATACTTACTGGTGGGCCTGGCAAACCAGGAGGGCCCGGCTCACCCTGAGTAAAAAGAGAAAAGACATCAGTGTTAGTGATGAACTTCTTTCTGTTGGCTTCTTGTGACAGCAGTATGCACAACAGCCACGGTGTTCACAGCTCCCTCCATGCCAACTCCAAGATTTGCCATGCTCAGAATGAAGAAGGTAATGCTATGGGATCCTGTTACCTCCTAATGCAAGATGAAGCTGGATAACCCTTTTCACATTGCCAGTAGCAGTCTGGGAGGCTGAGCATGAGTGTATCACTAGAGAGTGTTCTGAACCATCCCCAACATCTGCATTTCTTTCCACATGTGCTTAGGAACTGTTTGCACTTTGACTTCGCAGCAAGCGAGGCACAGAGGAAGCTGGATGGCGACTACGATTTTCAAATATCTTCCATGACAAAACAGAGATGCTATGAGATCCAGGTATCCAGGACCCACTATGAAATGGTGGTGCTACCAGAAGTTTGGGACTAACAACAAGGGAAGAAAAGTCTCCTGCAAATTTCTTCATATGACTAAACCTGGACAGGAAAAGCAAATGAACAAAACGCCCAACTGATTTCAACCTAATCCCACTGCACAACCTGGATGAAATCCCAGTTTGATTAAAAAAAAATAAAGTATTTACTTTAAAAAGTGCTCTTTTTTTCTTTTTCTGATCCTAATGGAAACTGAGTTATTGCCTGGAAGATAATATTTAAAAAGCCTCTGAATTGCTCCTTCAGCTCAGCCAGCCATGATGCCATTCAGGAGCTCACACAGATCCCAGACGAGAATATCCCAGCAGATATTTGTGCTTTATTGTCAGTCTCTGTAAAAAAACAATTGTCTGCAAAAGACAGGAGCCTGCTGAAACTTGACAGTCTCAGCTCAGTTCCTTGCTTTGTCTGGAGGCAAATCGTTTTGCTCCTCCATGTCCCAGCTTAGGTCCCTGGATGAGGACCTCTACTCCTGGCTTCAGGGTAAGTACTTCAATAGTGTGAGCAGCTCATTTTTTGTGGGTGAGAAGGGGGCACGGGGCACATTGATATCCTGGAAGAGAAAAATCTGCATGGAAAAAGACTGCTCGCTAACTGAGCAAGGTTAGAAATAACCCATTCTTGCCATTGGTCTGATAATTAGGGGTTATTAGGCAGTAAACAAAGGTGTGCAATTTATAGCACAGTTCTGCATTTACTGTGTCGGCAGCTGTGAAGGCCCTGGGCTGCCCCATAGACTGGCTTTGATTTGCTCAGCCATGGATTTACACACTGTGCTGGTGGCTGATCAATGCTCAGACCAGAGGGACATTGCACAGAGGTGGCATTGTGCTCTGGCTTGATGAAGAAACCCTTTTGCTGTTCATTACCCACAGACTTTCCATAAATAGTTATCGTGATCATAGGTGGGGAAGGTCCCTTGCCAAAGGAATGAAAGGAGCAGTTCTTCTGCAATGAATGGCTTGGAAAGGCAGCATCCCTCCTTCACCACACTACATTTCCAACCCTCTGCACATTTTTTCCCCCCTCACTCCTGTGGCAATCCATACAGCAAGGTCACAGCATTAGTAAATGCTGTTTGGGACCATCTTAGACCTTGATCCTGCCATCAAGGACCCCTGAGGGACTCTGCAGGAGCTCCAGAACTTCGGTCAGATGAATCAAAAGCCTAATAAGTGTTTATGCCCTTAATGCCAGATCACTGGGAATTAGAGGCAAAGGTTGTCAGCAAAAGGAAGTGCTCCCCTGGGTGCTTCATGAGAAGGAAGTCAGTTTACTCTTTCTTAGCAAGCCTGCATTAAAGTCAAGCCATGAGATGAAAAGTGGGGGAAAAAAATAAAGAGCTTGATTTTTGAACAGCGACAATTGCTTATTAGCAATTTGGGGAATTACATTCCTAGAAATAATTCACAGGAACTTGGCACTAATTCTTTTGATCACAACATGCTGTTCCTATTCTTGGGAGGGAGATTTTGTTTGGTGCTGCGTATGAAATGTGAAGCATGTTAAAGGCTGTAATTATAAAGATTTCAGAGGAACTGAATGCTGCAGCTCTCAATGAAGGAAGGAACAACAACAGCAGCTTCTAGAAATTGTACGTATGGTGTTTATTCCAAGATATTCTGACTAACTCAGTTGCATTTTGAGCACCACTCATGGCTCGGGGCCTATGGTATGGAAGCACCGAGCACTTTGACACCACTCATCAATCTCAGAGCAACTCTTCCCACACAGCATCCTTCCAAAGCCATCTGTGAAGCTGATCCAGCTGGAGTGGCCTACAGAATTCAGACAACTTGCACATATAGGGCCAGAAGAGTTCTCACTGTGCTTTAAAAAAAGTTGCACCATTTCAGAAAAACAATGAAGTGCCTTCATTCCTTACAGAATTGACAATGCTACTCAGGCTCCATCCATTGCTGCATTTTATATGGCATAACTTTTTGGAGGGTACTGCCAGAAAAACAGTAGCCCTTCAACTGGAACACTGCATGAGCATCCTCAACACCAGCCACAAGTCTCTTCTTTTATGCAGTTCTCTAAAGGTCTGACTGCCTGATTGAACTGCAGAAGCTATCTCTGAACAGCTGGCTTCATCTCACATTAACGGGGCACCTGACTCAACCTGCATCTGAATGAGGGTTGTAGTTTGTGCCTGCTCGAATGGCAGACTGCTCCCATGCAGGCAGAACTCCATGTCTGAAGGTGGGATTGCAAGACTTGGTGCTTCAAACTCTTTACTCAGCGGTTTGATTTATTAGGACTAAGTTCTTCACAATAATTAGATGTTAGTCTTGTCCCACCTGGAACTTTCTGAAGCTTTTAGCAGTGGATAAAAAGGTGTAGATTCACTCTATAAGTGTTTCCCCAGGTTCCCATTTCCAACAACCATCAGAAGCAATGTTGATGAAGCTCCTGAATAAGGTGTAAAACATGCTGTAGAAAGGGGCAGAACAGCAGGATCACAGGGATTTGTTTCTTTCCAAACGCTGTTACCTACAAGTTGGTTACAACCTGAAGGACTTTGTCCCCCCTAAATTCCTCTTTACACACAACTCCTGCTGCATACAAAACCAGTCCCCATTCCACCAAGTCTTCTGGCCACAGACACCATGGGCTCCCTGCAGCTGCAAGGAATGTGTTTCCTTTGCCCTCCTCCCCTTCTGCCTTTTATCACAAAGAACAGCGGGGAGATATCAGCTCTGAACTTCAAGTGCTACAAAACCAGAGTGAGATTTCCAGTTAAACAGCTTCCTTTAGTTGAAAGGACACTTCAGAGGGAATAGCTGCAAATCAATGAGGTTTTCTCTTCAGACCAGCATTGCTCACACAGCCTCTATGAAAGCTCTCCACTGCAAACAAAAAAGCTCCTTGTTCACTGCTTACCAGGGAGCTAACATATATCTTTTTTTTTTTTCCCCTTTACATTCTTATCCAAAAGCAAATGACCTGCAGGGAGTAAATAGAGTTTTTCAAGGCTGCTAAAAGGCCCAACTGCAGTAAGCACTACTCAAAAGGAGCAACAAAACAGGAAATTGGTCTTCTGTATTTGATACCATCCTGCTGAACATTTATCTGATACTCTAACCCATTGTCACCTACAGAGCAAACAGTTCTTCTCCACCAGAGTCACAGAAGCAATGTTTAATTTCTATGGAGACAGCTATTAAAGGCAACAGGACAAGATTTTTTTCCCTCTCTGATATCTCCTGGGGTACACAGCATTCTACCTACACAGGACACAGGTACACCTACAGAACTGCCCCCTGAAATAAAGGGTTTTTTTTTTTTTCTGTTTGTGCCACTGAAAGCAACTCATGTCTGAAAACCAGTGGGCCAGATTCTGACTTAGCACATGTCAGTGTAGATTGGAGATACTGCACTGATTCTGCTGAAATAAAACATACATAAGAACAGCATCCATGTCGAGTTTCTTCAGACTCTCCACGACCGTGGATGCTCTGAAGCACCACAAACCCCTCTGAGCTACAAAACATTCAGTAACACTGACCCCTATCACATTCATGCACTCAACTTTCCACATTTTGTTCCCTCCTCCTCTCCAGACAGCAAAAGAGAAAAGCACAGCTCTGCAGGCATAGCCGTAAATTCTTGTACACACGCTATCTTTGTCCTGAACTCTCCTGATATGGGGTACAGATCCCACAGTGAAGAAGGTCACTCAGTGCCTCCATTCTCCATTCTAACCGTTGCAGGACAAGATCTTCTTCTCCGCATCCATCCACCTCTGCAGCATGATCCAAAGGCTCAGGAGGACCAGCAGCACTTCTCAGCTCAGCTCACCCTGCCTCTGCTCCACCCCCTCCCTCCCTCTGCCATGTGGCACTCACATCTATGCCGTCCTTGCCAGATGGTCCAGGGGGTCCTCGGGGTCCAGGAGGGCCTTGTGGTCCTACTCTCTGAGAGGATCGGGGGGATGAAGAGGAAGAAAGATTATTTTTCCATCAGAATGAACACACAAGCTAAATAAGAAAGCAATCATTGAGTTCCACAGCTGCTTCACCTCACAGGGCCCTGCACCATTCTGGGCAAACTTGAAGGAGCTCAAAGCAAGGCTCTGTGGAAAACATTTTTAAGTGAGCACAGCCTCAGGGTCTCCAGCCCCTTTAACAGGAAGGAGAGATGGGAAGCAAACGGGCTTGGTTGTACAGGCTGTGTTCCTCACTGCCTATAGGAATGATCCTTATGGGGTAGAGGTCCATGGAAAATAAGTGATAATGTGTAGCATTAAAAATGCATTCAGTCCCAGCCTGATGGCGGTGATGGAGACAGGAGTCTGCTGAAGTCAGAATAAGAAAGGGAAAAAACGTCTCCTCTCTGAGCAGGATGTCATTTGAAAATCTGGGATTTTGGATGTGTGAGGTTGGGGGAAGGAAAGAAAGGTCTGATAAATGACTTCTGTATTGAGAGGACTCCAGAGAGCAACTTGCTTTAGCATTGGCAAAACAAAGGTTTCATTGTGGAAGCAGCTCTGCTCACAGCAGATGAGGGCAGCTCTGAATTTCCAAGCCAGACTGCAAAAATTCCTTACTGGCACAACAAAAAAAACTCACTGAGGAGTTACTTCCCCAGGCAAAAATATTAACATCATGCAGGGAAGTTGAATATAGCTTCACAAGCAAAGTGAATAAGGATTCAATACATTATTTCATAAATGTGAAGTTTTAAAAATTCAGAGGGAAAGAATAAAACATTCTCTGACTCACGGAGAACCAGATCAAGAGATCCCAGTCTCACGGGCACCTCATTGCTTCACTATGAAAAAAAGCTGTTTCTCTTATAACAACTCTCCCTTTCCTAGGGCTTTATCTCTTGCAGCTCTAATTGAAAAAAACAGTACTTGCACAGAAAGTGTAAAGCAGCAGCTCCTGCACACAAGAACTAAGAAGTAAAAGCCTACTGATGCAGGTATGAAAACAGCTCCTCGCTAGGCATGGAGAGTGCATGCTTTAAATTAACTCTAACGACCTGCTATTCCCACGTTTCATTCTGTAGTTATGGCATACACACACTGCAACGTGTCTTTCTCTTAGACACTCATTTCTTGAGCATAAAACCAACGTGAAAATTCTTACCTGAGCTGATGTTGCGGCTAATAGCTGACAAAGGAAGAGAAGCCCAAGAGTGGGGAATACAGTCATCGTGCCCAGGCTCTGTCTCTCCTTTTTACTCCTGGGCAGCCAAACCGTTTCTCTCCCCCTGGATCTTGGCTTACAAATGAGACTTCTCGCCTCCAGATAAACCTGCAGCTCCCACTGGAGGGGCAGTGCTCAGGAGCACAGGCAAGAGGGGCTGAGCCCAGAGGAAAGAGAAGGCTTTGCAAGGAGGTGGGAGCAGGAGGGGGAGCAGCAGGCAGTCATGAAGAGAGGCTCTCATTCATGCCCTGCTGGGCAGCCCAGCGAGCAGGGAAGAAACATAAGGAACAACTGAACTACAGACACACACAGGAGAAAATTCTGCATCTCCAGCTGGAAATACATCGTTCCTTAGGTCTCAGCTGAGGCACTTCTCAAAGCGCATCATCACTTCAGTGCTGGACAGACGAAAAAATAACAGTCATCCATTGCCTGAGGCTACTTGGAAAAATTATTATACACATAACGAGTGCAAGAATTACAGAGAAATGCACTTACTGCTTTGTGAGATGGTTTGTTAGCTCTGCCACAACTGTTTTTTGTTTTTCCTCAAGGGAAACCCAAAGAACGCCAGGCTTATTTCTCGAGGAAGTGATGAATCCTGACCAGAGGAAAGATGACTACAGAGACACAAGCAGGAAGAAAGAAGGAAAAATTCTTGGAACTACAAGGAATTATGAAAGAATTGCCTCTGAAATATTTGCAAGAAAGGAGCAGGGCAACAGCTGCCAAACTGATCCCCAAAAGGTGATCCCAAACAGCAGCCTGTTCACAATGAAGCAGACAGCTTCAGGTTTCCCTTTTTGAATTAAAGACAACTTCATCCAAAGCAATACTTGGAAATGGAGAGAATAAACCGTAGGACTCAGGAATAAAACAGCTAATTTGGTTATCAAGAGGAGAGAGCAGTAGAAAACCAAGGCTTTACAAATTTAATCCCAAGACTTCTATTTGACATCCTGACGCCAGGTTTGTATGGGCAAATAGTGCATGTCTGCCCAGCTCTCCAGCAGCCCATATTTCACCACCAGCTTTTACAGAGACTTAGAGGGCTCAAACATTTACCAGCATCTACAAGGATTTTTGGAACAGTCAGGCAGGGACAGAAAAGGAGAGTGTGCCTGTGTTCACACAGCTTAAAAATAAATTGAATGCTTGTTAGGCAGCTCAAACCCCACAGGAACTTCACAGCTCATACCTTCTCCTTCAAAGAGACCAACTGATGGCAAAGCAGATCCAGCTTTCCCCAGCTCCACTCAACAGCTCTGGCATGCATTTGTTGAGTAAGATGAAGGAAGGATGACATTTTCAGCTCAAAAAGTGTTTACTGAAAAAGAGTATTATCTCATGTCCCAAAGGGAGAGGTCCAACAGCTAAAGCTTCCGTACGCACACTAGAAACTGCTCAAAAGGGAAATCCTGGTTTATTCTACAGAGCATCACTGTAGCTTTCCATCACATACACTTGGGAGGTTCCAAAGCAACTGCAGATGGCTACAGGATGGGTTGGTAGACCAGGGCCATGGTCACATCCTGCCCTCAGAGATGAAAAACGTAAGTGGAAACTGGTATGCATTAAATACATGCTTTAATTGGTGATGTTAATGCAACAGACCGTCATACAGCTCTGACTGCTGAAATACATCCTGTGAACTCACTGCAAACACCTACAGCCGAAACTCTAAACTGAACACAACAGGGAAAGGTTTGTTTTGAGCACTCCAGATTAGGGCTCACTGTGAAATCCCATTAAACAGAAGACAAACTGCACATTAGCATACAGGATTTATGATTGATGCCCCAGCTGAGCATATATTCACAATGAAATGTCATTAAATAAAATACTCAAATCTATACAAAAAAACACGATTAACAATTCTTTATGAGCCTTTTATGAAAGAATTTTTACTCAACATCTTCAAGTTTTTATATCTGTAGAGCTAAGTGCATTCTTATTGGCTATTTAACACCATCTTTTCATAAGAAAGAAAATATTTTAAAAACACTGAAGCCTTTTTCCAGCACACGTGTGATCATCACCATTAAATACTAAGCTTGCAGACTTCTGTTCCCACACATGAGGATATGATGTGCTGAAGCAGGGCCTGCAGCCTGGGGAGGAAAATCACAGATCAAGTTCCTTGAAAGATGAAGCTTCTAACAAACAAAAAGCTGTAGCAGAGAGGCCAAACACTACACAGGCTGCTGCATCTGCTCTCTGGTGAGGTGGGTGAGCCTCTGTCTCCTACATGAAATAAACACCTCCTAAAAGCACCAAAAGTAAAACAATCTGAGCAAGCAGTAGATCGGACTTCTCTGTTCAACAGCTGGTGAAAGCGTTTCCTCTGCTTCACGAAATGGATCCTCTGCTGTAAATCTCTCTGAGCAGAAGTGCTAAATTGTTTTATATTCCCTCAGACTCGGTTGGACCCTGCACAAGTCAGGCAGAACAGCTAGCAGAGAGGTCAGTAGCATGAAGGCAGGAGAACAGTGGGCGAGGTCTGAAAGTAAACTGTTGATGGCTGTAAATGAATGAAGCAGACAAGCATATCCCCTCCAATTAAAGCTTCAATTAACTGACCCACAACAAAGCTCCAGCAGAAACCAGACATGCTGCACTCAAGCACGACCTCACAGTCTGACAAGCTGATCATTAATGGTAGAATGATCCTGCCACAACTGGGATGCAGGTTAGAGCTGAAACATCCAGCTTCATCCAGCAGGCCAGCAGAAAAGAGCCCCTCGGGTCGCTTCAAGTAGCAACAAAATCAGAGAAAACACAACGACAGAAACATTTGTTCCATTTTAGCAATCAAGGAAGGAAGGGCTTTGCATCTGCAGTGGGTAAGTTCATGTGGAAGACTACCAAGCTCCTGAACACAGTGGAAAAAGCAGGGGAAGAGGTGCTCCAGACAGCTCTATGCAAAGTCTGAAGGCTTTTCTCTTAGAAACCCGTAGACAATTTGTATTCTCAATAAATTCAACAAGGGCTACAAAACAACAACTGCAGAGGATAAAGAAAACAAGTAGCCCAATGTTTTTACACCATGGAGAACATTATCTGTACACAAAGGTTAATACCAGTCACAGACACATTAATATTACACATTTTATCCTGGTCTTAATTCAAACTTGTTTTCTTACAGGAGGAGAGGCAACAAAACTCTTACATGATGCAAAATCTCTCATCTCTTTACATAATACTCTCATCTCTTTCAGGCAAATGCCCCAGGAAAGAGACACCTCTGCAGGAAACTGTGAAGGTGCTGCCTTCCAAAACAACCAAGAATTTATATGGCAATAGAAAGGTCTGGCAAATTACATCATGCTATCTTACATTAAAATTCATGTATTTATTAAATACTAAATCAAATCAAGGAAACTGATTAACATTCTCCTTCTTTAAAAAGGGACATACCAGAAGCAAAGCAAAGTGCAAAAATCCCTGTTGCTCCAAGAGAATTCTGAACATCAGATAAAAAATAGGAACACAAACACCACAGCTTGTTGAGGAAGGTGACTAATTTAAAGTTTTCCCCTGTAGGGCAACCAAGTGCTGGTTCTCAGCAGTGTCACTACTGATGACCTTATCAAAGTGAGGAAGGGTGACAATGAGACGGGGTGAGCCTGAATCAGCCCAGTCAGTGTTTATTTTCTCCACAGCGTACAGCTTGCAGAAGTTGGCTCTCAGTAGTTAGGGCAGCACACCTCTGCTTGCTCGAGTGCTCACCGTGCTGCTCTCACACTGTTGCTATGTGCTCTTCACCAGGCTCTGCCACACGCTCAGAGCTACCTGTTCTTTGTATTGCAACCTCAGTACTGCCTTGTTCTGCACGAGAGGATGCAACGCTCTGCTCAGGACTCCCTGGAATTTGTTCGTTGCCTGTGGCTTGCACACCTTCTTTTTCACTCGCATTTGCTGTGTTTTTATGCTGTTCTACCCCACCCGCCTCACTGTTGCCTTCCAGGAGGGTGGCGTTGCAGGGGTGCTCATCACTCTTTGCTGTGACTTGATCTGCACTTGACTCCACGCCATCACTCACTGGAGAAGTCTGAGCAGTGCTGGGAAGCACGGAGGCAGCCGAGGAGTTCAGAGCCCCACCATTTGCATTGCCCTCAGCCTTCTCATCCATCTCCTCCACAGCCGCCTTTTTCTCACTGACTTTTTCATCTTCAGTCTTAGCATTTGAAACAGATGGATGTGACTGGGCACTGTGAGCAGGTGGGGCCATGTTCAGATTGATGGCCAAGTTGAACGTTTTATTTCTTTGTGTTCTCTTATCAACTTTCCTCCTCTTTATGGCTGCATCACCAGCCTCTGGCACTGTTAAGTCTTTGGGGCTCGCATTTTCTTCTTTTGGTGTTTCTTGGTCTTTTTCTGACTGTAAGAGTGGATCCAAGGGGATTTCTGCATCAATTGCACATTCTTCCAGATTACTGGAGATTTTTTCAATGTCAGAAGGGCTTTTCAGTTGTCCGCTCTTTATGGCGTCTGCCAAGTTTGCATCCAGTTTTCTTTTCTTGCTCTCCTTTCCACAGTCATTCTCTGTTGCATCTTGCAATTCAGCCTCACTGTTGCAATCCTTCTCCTGCTGAGCAAATTGAGTTTTTTTCTCATCTTCATCATCCCCACCTTTTGAAACACATTTGCTTATCTTCTCTGTTGTGTCCTCTTCATTTGCTTCAGTTTGCAAGTTGGCAGCATCACCAGCCTTCTGTTCCTCCTCTACAGTCTGGTTCTGACCCTCTTCCACTGAACCATCAATCTTTTTACCAGGAGTTTTCTGTTCATCTTCAGCCTTTTGGTGCAACTTTGACTTGTTGGAGTGGGGTCTGTACTTCAAGAGTTTGTCATGGGGCCCCCACACAAAGCTGCCCTGAGGTCTGTAGTGCTGCCAAGCGTAGTGGACTAGTTCTCTTCTCTTCTGCTTGCTTCTGATGGTGAACAGGAAGTAGTCCAAGGCACTTCTCTTGACATTTGGTAATGTCTCATTAACAAGAGTTTCTGTTAGGAAAAACTTTACCAAGTGCACTTGATAGTGTTCATATCCCATCTCCCCCAGGCACTTCAGGATGCGAGTAATCCGTAAATTGTTGTGGCTAAACCTGAGACAAACAGATGATTAAAGTTAAGTGAAACCTTTACAATCCTGAGGTCATTATGAACCTGTGGGGCACCTGCAGAATGTTTTGTGTACTGCTGAGTAATCTATAAAAGGCTATTTCACAATGCAGATGGAAATACGAGCTTGTCCTACTTCTAATGGACTTACAGCAACTATCTGCAGCAGTACCTTCCTAACCCCTCTTGAAATTAACTCAATTACTTAAAAACTTTTTGACTTCCTGAATTACCCACCAGTAGAAAACAGCCACCATATTGGGTCATACATACAAGACCATGCAGCCCAATATCTTGTCCCTGACTGTGGTAAGCTTTGTGTTAACAACGCCTTGATTTGTCAGGTACAGAAGATTTTCTTAACTTTGACTTTTTTTTCCTCCTCAAACAAGTGCATGGCTGTAGCTAAATGATCAGTAGTACAAACAAACAAAGACTCACCGGTTCAAGTTTAGAAATCTTTCAGCCCAATTCTCTGCTCTCTTGAGTTCTCCAGTTTCCTGGTTCACTAGAATTATTCCATAAAATCTCAACATGAGTCGATAAGCACGTATAAACCTTTCCATAGCTTCCTCTGACTTCTTCAAGGCCTGAAAAAGAGAGACTAATGAGCACAAGTTGCAATTCCCTCATAACCTACATCCCTAAGCAGGATCTGAATGTCAAACAAAGCATAATTATATCACTCATCACTTCATGTGCTGCTGCTAGCAAATGGCAGACACACAAGACAGACAACTGCTGATCAATGCTTGAATGAGACCTGCTCACACCAGGGCCCCAAGAAAGCAAGGGGGGGAAAAAGCCCTACACTTTAAACATAATTCTTTTAGGGAAAATTCTAACATTCTTTATATTTAAAAAAAAAAAAAAAAAAAGGGACATAAGCTTTCAATACCTCAATTTCTTGACACGTGAGTGGCTTCGCACGAAAATTCATCCCATGTTCACGTAAAGGAAATAGCCTAAGAAGAAAGAAGTTTTCAGCCCAGATGAGCACAGATGATATCCAACCCAGGGAACCCACTCTCTTAAAACTCAAACGATCCCAGAAATTGTGAGATCACAGGAATCTCACAGACAGTTCATATTCCCATGAACACAGAAGTAGTTAATTAGAAGACAAATCCCTTCCATAAAAGAATCGTACACAAAGGTGATAAATAACAGCACTTAAACTTTGCTTATTTCCAACCCTCACTCCAGTAAAACTTTGTTCTGCAGTACGTTAGAAGACCAAGCATTACTTTGCTGAGACCTATTACCACAGCTGCACTGAGAACCTGTGTCTTCAGGATTTCCAGAGCATTGCTTCCAAAGGTACAGAGAGAGAAAAAAAAAGGCAAGTTTCACTTAAGAGTAACTCCAGACTTCATGGGAAGGTGAATTCAACAGCACGTATACAACTGACACAGGCACTATATTCACACAGGTATTTTACCACTGTATGTATGAATGGTTTTCTTCCAGAACCTCATAGTTGTCCCACCAAGATTCAAGCAGATCTTCAATATGCAAACCTGCAGAGAAAATACAAAACTGAGGCGAGAATAAATGAGACCAAATGAAAACTGAAGTTAGCCAGTCATACCAGGCAGGTCATTAGCCATAGCCAGGGGTCAGCATTCAGGTTTATCTGCTGTACGGCTATACTGAGAAGTCAGAATAATTAAAAAAGAATCATGTATTTTTTTCAAACCAGCAAACAGAAAATTAAAGAAAATTAAAGAAAATGCAGCAGGAACAAAGACATTTTAAAATGGAAATTGTAGAGGGTTTTTTTTTTTTCCCATTTGGTTTCTGTTTTAATGGTTGTTCCACATGGATTATGCTACACCTCCACCAACTCCAACAGCCACAGTAGAGCTGCACTGAGCAGTCATCAAGCAAGGTACTCACCGTGAGGCATAAAAGCAATCTCATTTTTGTAGAAGCTCAAGTTCCACATATCTTCTTCCTCATCAGTTTCTGATTCTATCAAACCCTGGAAACGAGAACAAGAAATCAACAAGCAGAAGTAACGCAGTACTCACTTCAGCACTTCTCCTTCCCTCTCATCAGGAGCACAGGCTAAGTCCTTGAAACCTCTGGGAAAGAACTGCTTGTTTTTGATGCACCCACATGAACATTATCCTCTCCCTTCATAAATTAATCCTTTAAAGCTAGAAGCCTCAGTGTGAAGATGAAAGGGCATCTTCAAAGCTAGAACACATTCCTAAACTCAGCATGCAACAAGGAAAAGCCACGAGAGCAGGTGCACTATCATGAAGTCCATACCGGGTAACGATGCCTGTATCTCTGCAAGTCTCTTGCTGCATTCCAGTTGCGCCTGCCTGAGATCTAGAGAAAAGTCACAGATCAGACACCCAGGATAACGTGGCCTTCTGAAAATAAAAACGCAGCCTGAACTCAGCATTTCCCACACCTGTTCCCCTGTGCCCAGCAATTCACAGCTCCAGCACCCCAAGAACAGCCCAGTTCTTACTGGACTCAGCCAAAAGATTTTTCTTCGCAGTTTTATTGGGCTCTTTATGTTTGATGTCTGCCTTCTATCCCAGGCAGGTTTTCCTACAGAAATGGTCAGAGCTAGCTGGAAAGTCCCTGAATGATAAATCTTAGTTTGTTAACTCACAAAGTTTTAAGTAGACAAATTAAGTTCTATCTGCCTGTCCCTGAATCACTACGTGCTTCAGTCAAGAGAGATCATACTTTAAACTGTAGAATTCAAGATGCATAAAGATCATTTAAATTCAGGACTCTTCTTTCCTCCAGACATTATTCAGCATGCATTTTCTTCATTTTTGCTTTCTACTCTAGAGCAGTCCTGCTGATCTGGCATTGTGCTCCTTTGGATAACAACAGCCACATGGTCACACTAGGTATCTGTTTTATTCCCATAACAATCATCATTTTCATTGCTGCTCATGTTTCCAAGTAACCTAACTGTGTGCCAAGCCTACCTTAAAACTCCTCTGAAACAATGGTGACGAATTGGATCTTCTTTGTCCCTACAAAGAGAAGGCAATTAGAAGGAAACATACTGAAACAAAACAATACAATAATACCACATGAAGATACCCACAGCAGTAATTCACATGATCCCTATTAGTTGCCAAGTGACAGATTTGCCTAGTGACAACTGAATTAACATGGCTTTATTAATCATTTAAATTACCATAGAAAAAAGCCTGTGCTGCCACATTTGCCTGACAGCAAGGTATCAGGCTCTCCCTGCTACACATGCATGCTGGATTCATTATAGTCATAACATGTATAAAGCAATCATAAAGAACACTCTTCTGAACAGTGGAAGTTGCAAACAATGCCATTTTTTTTTTTTAATGTATATTTACATTTAAGTGCATTACATCCATGGTAAGAGATTTTTGTGACAACTCGTAAGCAACAGAGGCCGAATCTTGCTGAGTGCTACACCATCTTGTCTCAAACCATGACAAGATGTCAAGATGACGTCAAGGCACAACCAACAAAACAAACAAGATTACTGTGAATAAAAGGATCCACCCAGTGCAAAGCACACAGGAGCAAGAGAGTTCAGCAATAGCCAACAAGAGCCGAGCCTTTGAGAACAGGGATGAGGCAGGCAGAATCTTGCAAAATAAACCTTCCAAGAAACTTAGTGGAAAGAAGCAGCTCTCAAGTTATTTGAAAGCCTCAGTTGCTACTACTTAACTTCCTTTGCCTAGAGAAAAATAAGAAGGAAAACCACTTTGTATCGAGCAGCAAACAGCCAGAAGTGGTTCCACTAATGCAGGAGCAGGGTGAGATTTCCCAGCACCTCCTTGTAATGAAGCAATCCCTCCAACCGTACTGCTCACCGTTAGCACTTGAAATTAGAAGCAGGCACAGCTGGGGGGAGATGATCAATGAAGAATTTTTAAAGTTTTGTTTAAATATACATTTGCACACACTATGGTCCCCATTCATTTGGGTGAAAGGAATTAAAACACAAACAAACCTCCAGGTTCATGTGGTTCTGTTGTTGTGTTTTTTTGTGTTTTGTTTTTTAATGTAACTAAGCTGTGATGTGACCTAAAATAATACCTGTCTACATTGCAATACATTTCCCACAGCTGCATGATCCACACAGGATTAGAAATCAAGCGCTGGTATCCCATGGCTGCAACACCCCCTGCCAATAGAGCAGCTAGAAATGCACATAACTACAAAAAGCCATGTTATGCAGTTAATATTTGGAAAATAAATGTGGACACACACAAAAGACTGAGATATCTGCTCAGCCAAAGCAGATCAATATTATTCTTTCATTCAAGATGTAAGCACTGACCAAGATTTAGAGCTCTGAGATTCAGCAGTTCTTTTAACTGTAAGTTTTGAGCTCCACAGATTAAATCCTGATACATGAGGAATTAATGAGAACTTAACTGCCAAATACAGAGGAATCAATTTCAGACATTCCTTTCACTTCAGAATCAAAACCAATGTCTTTTAACACAGTTAGCTGAGCTGAGTTAACAGGAAAATAGTTTTAATTCTGAAAAATGATTGGTTTGCTGAAGAACAAGCATAAATACAGAGACAGACATGGCACAGCGGTGTAAGGTGCTATTGGGCTGCTTCAGAAAGAAGCTGGGTCAAGGAAGCAAGCAGGCTGGAGCACAACATGAGGAAAAACAATGTGGAGAAGCAAAGAGCAAGAACTCAGCCCTCTGCCCATGGAGGTGTTGTTCCTGGATTTCTACAGACTTCAGTACAAGCCACACAGAAATGTGACCTTCACTTTCTTTCCAGATTACGGAGACAAACTTGTACACACACACAAAAAAATCAAACCTTATTTCAAACAACATTCATAAGCAACTTAAGGTGGGATTCCACCTCCAGCACTGCTGAAGCATCAACCAGAACGTACACTGTTTCATGAAGAGCACGAGGAGAGCAGAGAAAAAGCTGGAAAGGGTAACACCAACTGTGTTTGGCTGGAAACTGGAAATCAAATCCAACTGAAAGGGCTGAAAGGATGCAGAGATTATCAACAAGAAAGAAGACAGTCTTAGATGAGCGATGGAAACCTTCCATTTGGGGATAGTTAGGAGATGGCAGAACTACAGGGCTTGTTACGAGGCTCTGAGCAATGCAGCACAAACCCCATGCGCTACAGCAAATGAAGAGGTGATCTCTGAAGATGAGCATAAGCCCCAAGATGTTCTGTGGTCACTCTTGGAAGAACCTTAAAGCACTGGAGTGCAAAAGAGTTAAAAAGACACCTGGAGAAATTTTTAATTACAAATACGGGGTATTTGCAGAGAAACAAGTGACATGCAAGCATAAAAGAATTTGAAGGTTTTGATAAGCATGTAGTAAAAATAATAAAAAAAAACCCTCTAACCTCAGTATTGAATAAATACATTAGCAGCTTCAGGAATATAGCATACCATCTAGGCTGAGGGGAGAAGAATTAAAGTTAGTGTAATATCAGCAGAAGTAGGAACTTATTTTGGAACCTGACTCGTGGCTTTGGCAAGTTACAAAGGCATAGACTTATACCAGAAGATGCACTGTTTCTTTTTGCACTCATTCTCACTCCCTTTAAAAAGGAATCAGGCACTGTAAGACAGAGGTGATTATATATCCATCCGTGAAGGAAGAGCTCCACTTTAAAGGTGAAGAACAATATTCCAGGGGCATAAATCCCAGAGACAACATCCTCCTCAAGGCAAAGTGAAAAAAAACGGTCCTTGCTTTTACTGTTGTCACAATCCAGAAGTCGCTCTAAGAAAATAAAAATCTAAAGAACAAACATCAGAAAGCACAATCTGAAAGTTCAAGGGATTTTATCAGGTTTTAAAATTCGTAAACAAAACCAGAGCTCTAATCAAGAACAGAAAATTGACCGTGTGCCATCAAACAACGCAAACCACATAAAGGAACAGGGAAGGATCTTCCATTCCACCTAAAACACCTGTGACCTCACAAAGATCTATGCCAATAGGCCTCACACCATCCCCATGAAGATGTGCACGCCCAGCTGCTCTATTTAAGCTTTGATTTTGTTTGTGAAGTATAGGGGGTGTGGCTTTGTACTAAGTCATTGATGTTTGGAATATTGTGTTGCATAGAAGTTACATTTTTTTTTTAAATAGGGTTATTTTATTCACTTAGTGTTTATAGAAGAAAAAAAAAATAAAGTTTAATACTAATACATTCATATTAGAAACTTTATTAGTTTCTAATATATTATCTGCTTGTTCCCACCTTGAGAATATGGATGCATCCCTGAAATGAAACCAGAAGCAAAAGATCAGTTTTCATTTCCCCAAAAGGGGAGGAGTTAACAGTGTTTCTGCTGGATCCATAAAAGGCTGAATAGTTTTGCATTTGCAAAGCAACATTGTAAAGATAGCAGCTTCAGAATAGACAGGCTCCTCATAAAGTTGAATCAACGTAAGAAAATGGAGACAAGTGTTAACATTTTGCAGAATATAACTGCAGTTCTGAGAACATCAATGGATCTTTTCAGTGAGTTGCTATATAAATAATATCTCGCATAAGAAAAAAAAAAAAAGGCTAAAGGAAAGAAAAACTCACAGCTCATTTTAGTAATGGTCTGATGGTTCTCCATGGCATGAAAGAGAAAGGACACTGTAGAGGACATCACCGTAAAGCAAGGATCTGATGCAGACACCATGCTATTGTGCCAAAACAGTGTCCGTAAGCAATGGAGAAAACATGCTGCACCATGTAGAAGACAAAATGTTATTTACAGGATAAAGCAGCCATACTACAGGGTGTGAGGGCAAAGAAAATGCGAGAACCCTGCACATAGCAGCCTAATGAAAGTTAGTTCTTAAAGCTCCAACACAACTCTGCCACTGCTATCTGAGTCGCAAAGACATCATTTCCAAGTGGGCCTCACATTGCCTCCTCTCTTCGAGGTTAGAAGACTGGCTCCACCGAGATGAGGACAGAACTACACGCTAACGATCGCTGCCAGAACATACAAACCTTCCGACTTATTTTAAGCGTTTCATCTGCTCCAGTCCCCGGCTGTAAATCGGGATAGGAGGGAAAAGGGGCCCAAAATACAGGCAGTAGGAAAAGCAGCCGGGCCAGGAAGATGCACGGACAAGGGGAGACGCGCCGAGGAGTCGGGGACTGGAGCCGGAGGAGGCGCTCGGACAGGTGCACGCAGGGCTCTGCCGCCCGCCCCAGTGCCTCCAGCCCGGCATCGAGCGAGCTGAGGAGCACCGCTGGGCCTGTCGGCACCCACCTGGGCCTGCCGGGATTCCCGAGGCGAGCTCAGCACAGACTTCTCCGCATCCTCCGGCTCCTCCCCGGCGGCCGCCTCCGCTCCCTTAGGCTGGCCTTCACCGCCATCCTTGTCCTCCTCCTCGTCGTCGTCTTCCTCCCAGGTGGAGTCGTACCTCCAGAAGCACGTCTCGTCCCCGTCCTCGTCCTCCTCCGCCCTGAAACTGAACCAGGCCGCCATGGGAAGCCGGCAGAGGAAAAGGAAAGCGAAAGGAACGCCGGGCCAGCCCGCACAAAGCCGGAGCACGTGGGTCGGGGCGGAGGAGGTGGAAGCCCGGCACGCCCCGCCCTCTTCCTGCGGCGCGGCGCCCCATTGGGCAGCAGGCTGCTCCGCGCGGTCCTAGCGCCCGCCCGCCCGGCCCGCGGCCAGTCCACCTGAGGGAAGAGAGGAGGGAACGGCAGCTGCAGGCAACGAGCGGCCTGAGCGAGACTGGCTCTTGTTCCCGTGCTAGCTAAACGGTGGTGGGAACGGGGTGCTGTACGAATGGGAGCTTTTCTCCTTCCATCAGCAAGACTCGGGTGCGGGAACACCCTTGCTGCTGCTGCAGCACAGTGCACGAGAACACACGCGTGGGGTGGAAAGGAAGCTGTTGGTTCCTCACCTTAAAGACAATACTGATAAAGTAATTCTTTTTATTAACCGCTCGTCGATATGGTGAGGCAAATTCAGCCACATTTCAGCCTCTTTCAGTCACCATTTCACACGTTGGTTGACCGCAGTCCATCTTTTCACAACTCAAAAATAGTAATTTCTATCAAATCTTACTATTCTGGTATATAAAAGGTAAGTGTTACAACATCAGTAACATTTTAAATTATAGAACAGGAACAACGCTTTGCAACACCAATTCCACATCAATAAAACTGCTTAAAAATAAATAATGAAGTACAAAACCTGCTGTTACATACAACTGTGGTACAGACAGATGAAGCAACATCTCCAAGTTTAGGCACAGCTCAGCTGATCCCTTTCAAAACCATGCGAGTCCAGCGGATATTTAATTTAGGACTCATTAATAATCCTCCTTACAGGTGTTGTCATTTTCACTTCAGTTATGGTATACAAGCTTAGCAAGATTGAAAAAAGTTACATCACTAAAGGTAAAAGAAGTAGATTTTCCTCCAGCAAATGGTGTGAAAGAATACCTCAGCACAGCAGTCGTATTTAAAAGGATTTTGGTTTTACTGAACCAACAGATTCAGATATTTGATACAAATGGTATGTTTGGACAAACGGCCAAACAGCATTACCCACAGAGGGTCTGTGATGTTCAAAGACAGCAACCAAGCAAAGGCGAAAACAACCAATTCAAAACTTACAGATACAACCCCTCTATTTTCCATGAATCGAGGCTCTGTGTCTCACTGAACACTTCTTTCAGGAGCTGTTCCAACACGGCGTGCGCTACTTGGAAATACAAACACTGCAACTGTTACATATGCATAAACCCTCCCTGCTGCCAGCTTTCTCCCTGAGCGCCCTGAGCAGGTTGCCACCGTGCAGCCTGGTGCCACGGCACAAACAGATCAAGGATGGGCACAAAGTCCTGTATGCATAAAGGCAACGTGCAGGTTCTTCAAATACCTGGCTCAGATATCATTTCCTTTGTGAGAAACGTTTATCTAATGACAATCCTACTATTTGTTTTTAATATTCCCTCCTCACGTTCCACAGTCAGCTACTTCTGTTGTTCACAGCTTTATGTCCTGCGTCGTTTTGCAGCGCTGGGGCTGGAAGGGTTGCTGTTGGCATTTAAGACCTTTTCAGTGACTCTGTTGCGTTTCCTCTTATCAGATCCTTCTTTGGACCCAGAATCTGTCAAAGTCTTCTCCTTCTCTTTGCTGCTTGGCTTCTCAGTTGTTTTTCCTAAACTTCCAGAGGGTGTAAAAACTGAAATAGGATCAAAAGTAATGAGTCCAGATCAGACTCATGCACGTAGGCAAACAAGAACTGATATAAAATCTCTTCATATTACATTAAACTTTTCAAATAAATACATTCTCAGCACCTTTAAAGATCCTTTAAGTACTACTTTCATTTTTAAAAAGGCATGGCTTTCTTTTATTACTTGATTTCGAAGTTGGGCATGCATGTTGAAGGATAGAAATGACATTCATTAAGTGGAAACAAGCAGCACTTAAAATACTTAATGAGAATATTTTATATAGGACCAATCTGTGAGATTTATAATTAGCACTGCTCATTACTTTTGGGATTTGAGATAGGTTTTGAAACAGAACACCCAAAATGTGAAACTTCATATATTTTTAAAATACATTTTTAGACCTTTTATTACACTGATCTTTAAAACACTTATTCTGCAATATGATGACATTATGCAGCTAACAGTTGGCTTGGTCTGTTAAGGGAAATAGCAGGATCTCTACTGTCTGTGCTTGACTTTGTTCTACAGCAAAACATTTTTCAAAAGTAAGCTTTTCCCTCATTTTAAGAGGAAAGATAATGCAAAACAAACAGACAAAACCCCATCCCACTCTGCTCTCCTTCCCATTGTAGCATCTCAAGTTTTGATTTGCTGGCCTTAATTTATCTTAATTCAAATAAATTTAATTTAAACAAATAAAATCACAGAATGGCCCGGGTTGGAAAGGACCTCAAGGATCACCAACCTCCAACCCCCTGCTACGTGCAGGGCCACCAACTTCCATATCTAATACCAGACCAGGCTGCCCAGGGCCCCATCCAGCCTGGCCTTGAACACCTTCAGGGATGGGGCATCCACAGCCTCTCTTGGCAGCCTGTTCCAGCACCTCCCTCTTACAGTAAGGTGCTGGAACTCTTATAGTGAAGAACTTCCCCCTGACATCCAACTTAAATCTTCCCTGCCTCTACTTAAAACCACTGTCCTGCAGTCATCAACCTTTCCAAAGAGTTGACTCCCCTCCTGTTTATAGGCTCCTTTTAGGTACTGAAAGGCTGAAATTAGAAGCTACAGAACTGCACACATGAATCAGGAGCAAGGCAGAAATCTCCAGAAGAATCATATGCTGGCAACTGCTTATTCTGTGCACTCTTAGGTTACTCTACTTCTTTACATCTGAACAGAAATCACAAAATACAGTATTTATGATATTTACATATGATATTTACATTTTAACATCAATTTTTCAGAAATACAGTTGTTTTCTTTAATCTCATTACACAGCAGAGAGTTACAAATTTACCTTCTTCTGGACCTGCATGTGTTTCCATCTCTTCTTTTATCTCCTCTTTCATTTCTTCTTCAATCATCACTTTTCCTATGGAATTGGTCATTAAGCAATGGTTAGATGGTTATGGAGAACCATACAGAGGTTTCTTCCATTAGCAACCTCAGCATATGTGCAGTGTGTGCAGACACTAGACATAACAGCAATGTTCTTAAGAATTAAAGCATACAAACTATCCTAAAAATAAACACGTCCTAACAATAAAAATGCAAGGGTTACACCAGCAACAGGTATTTGCTGCAAGTCCAAGTCAAATGGAAGTTTCTTCTGCACTGAAACTATAGATATACAGTAAAAGTATATTTCCAGTGTATGCTTTGAAACATTTGCTGACAGTGCTGTTCAGTGGCCTTAATCATTCACATTCAACACATAGTCACAGAAATATTACATACAATGTATATAGAGAAATGTTATTACACTCCACAGCTTCCTTCTGAAAAGATCTTGCTACGGACCACAGAAAAGTGCACAGATGATCAATTTCAGCAAAAAGGTCGACCTCAATCCAACAGAAGTCTCAACAAAATGCAAAACCACACAATAAACAACCAACTGCAAAGAAACACAAACAGGCAGCAGTAAAGCACGTGGATTTTTTGTCTACCCCCAGAAGCTGAATCTACAAGCAAGTACAAACAGAACCTGCTTGTGCCATATCAGCATTCATCTTTATTACATTTAAGAATACAAGGAATACTGCGTGGAGTTTGACCAAAGGTCTGTCTTGCCCACTAGCCTACTTTCTACAGCAGAGAATCAAAGAGGCTGATAAATGGGGAACATGAACAACACCAGCAGGGTGATCCTTTCCCCGATTATTTCCTTAGCCAGCAGATTCAAGAGATGTATCTGTTCTCTTCTTTTTCATCAGTACACCTAACACACCAGTCTGAAAGAATAGGCATGTATTTATGCTAGTAGGGCACATTGTTATGTTCTTTTCTGGGAGTTCTGTTAAGCTATTTGTTCTGTGATGGGCCTAGAGCAACAAAGAAATAAAAGATTTCTATCACATCTTACCTTCTCTCACTTCTTGAATCAGTTCATCAGGAAGAATAAAATTCTTCTCTATATTTGGAAATGGAAGAATCTCAGATTCATGCTTGGTAAGAAAATAAAGATTTTTATGATTGATCTTGGTAAAAATAAAAATATATATATATAGAATAGAAATGCAATCTCAAGCTCTATTTTAAGTGCACTTAGTACCAAATAATTTTTAACAATTCTCAGATACTACAGCGTTAAGGATGCTCCTGATATCAAACTGGTTCCTAAGTTGAGATCACGACTCATGACCATTAGAGACCATTTCTGGAAAGACACTGTGGCAAATTCTTAAATAAATATATAAGCTGTCTGTTTGGTACCTAAGTACACGTGTAAATGTTTGCTGGATCAGCTCTTAGGCGATTAAAAATAAAAAGAGAATAAAATCAGTAAAAAGTCAGAACTCAGTATGGCAAAAACGAAAACACAAACCAAAACACGGTAAGTTTTATTGCCTCCCACCCAACGCACTTTCATACAGGAAAAACTTCATCTCCTCACTGGAACACACACAGCGTTCTGTAGCTTGAGAGCTGTCAGGTGCCAGGGATTACAACCAGTCAGGACTCCCTTATACTCACAAGAGCCTGCATGTCATACATGGTGCTCAGATGGTCCCAAATCACTTTGGAAGAAATCTGCCGTCCGATATTCTGACTGAATTTATCTCGGATACAAATCATGTGAAAATGGCGATTCACACCTGGGGGGAGAACTCAGTGCAATTAACACCGCCAACAGCTTGATTTGTGTCGCAAAATAATATCAATCATCAAACAAACAAACTATAATCACAGGGAAATCACAGAATGGCCAGGGTTGGAAGGGACCTCAAGGATCATGAATCTCCAACCCCCTGCCACATGCAGGGCCACCAACCTTCACATTTAATACCAGACCAGGCTGCCCACGGCCCATTCAACCTGGCTTTGAACATCTCTAGGGACGGAGCATCTACAGCCTCTCTGGGCAGCTGTTCCAGCACCTCACCACTTCCCGCTGACATCCAACCTAAATCTTCCCTCCCTAGATGGGGACATCATACAGTACGGCGAGAAGAACGGCATCCCGTCAGCACAGCCCGGCTGTTTCCGCACCCTGCACCGCAGGCGCTGTTCTGGAGAGAGGCTGCGGTTGCCGCACTGGTGGTACTTCCACGTGAAACCGCAGCCACAGCTCCCAGAGAAACGCTGCCACTGAATAACCCCGGGAGGACAGGCAGACAGGAGGGCGGGCCGTGCGCGCCGAAGAGCGCGGATCGGGAGGGGCGAGCACAGCTCTGCACAGCGCTCGGGCCGCCCGGGCCCGGAGGCCGCTGGGATCGGCAGCCCAGCCAGCGCCCGCCCAGCCCCGGCGCCCGCATCTCCAACCCGGCCGACGCCGCTACTAGAGGCCGAGGCTCTGCGCGGCCTGCTCTCACCTACGGGCTTGTGGCCCAGCATGGCGTGGAAGAGGCAAACCTCCACTTCGGGGCTCCACACCACCACCGCCTCTTCCGCCGGCACTCCGGGCTCCGGGGCGGAAGCGGCTGCCGCCGCGGCGGCCGCAACAGCAGCGGCGGCGGCAGCGACCGCCGCGGCGGTCCCGGGGCCGGCCGAAGGCAGCGGCGGTTTCTCCGCGGCGGCGTTAGCCGCGCCGCCCTCCGCCTCGCCCATGGCCGCGCCGTGCCGTGCCGCCGCGCGGCGCCCTCTGCCGTTCCCCCGCGCCGCCTCCGCAGCGGCTCCTGGCGGCCGGAGGAGCGGGCTGGGCGCGCTACCCGCTCTGTGCTGGAGGGGGGGGGGGGGGGCAGTTGTGAGAGGTTTTACCTCGAGCTGCTGTCAAGAGGGAGATTTCGCGTGGCACTGCGCGCCTCAGTACCCAAAACTGCTCGTCACTGTCACGGCGCTGTCACTTTTTGTTTTTAGGAACTACATCTCATGCGTTGAGAAGTGCAGAAGTCACCTGCTGTGTTCGTCATTTAAGGCATGAAAGTGTTTCATTTGGGAAGAAAGAACACGGCAATTCCTCTGTAGTGCGGATTGGTGTTTTTTGGGGTGGTTGGCTGTTATCACATGTGATACCGGCACACATGCACGCACCAGGGCTTCTGTCACTCACAGGATCAGGTTTTCCAGTTGCTCGCTTCAGAACTTAATCTTTTAGGTGACATTAAAATGAGTTCTACAACAAATAGCGATGATATACGTAAAGAACGGCTGCTGTGAGTCAGTAATAAAACAGTGTGGGCAGAAACAAGGAGAAAGACATCTTCATGCAAATTGTCCAAACAATGAGAAATAGGAAGGTGAAAACGCTACTGTGAGAAATGGGAATTTTCTGTACGTCTGATACACAAAGAACTAACTAACTCTTATTGCCTGATACCATGCTTGTACCTCAAGCAGATTAACATTCAGGAAACATTTGAAGTGAGCTGAACCCAAAACTTGCAAGCCCTGCGAGGTTTGGAGGTAAGGATGGGGTTGGAAATGGATGATCTCTGAGGTTTCTTTCCAACCCAAACAATTCTCTTATTCCATGATTCTCTGATGCTGGATATGAATGCCCGGATACAAATTCTGGTTTCTACGTGGGTTCGGGTAGAAAATGGAGAGGAATCTCTTGCTCAGTCTGGTTTAGATGCTGTTGAAATTTTTCAGGAATCCCTGTTTCTGTGACAGCCTGAATCACAGTGACAGAAATCTTGATGTGGAAAAGCCATTCCTGCAAGACGTCAGGATTCTCCAAAATATCTTTTTTGTCTGCTGTCAGCTCTGTACCCACATCCTGGTTGTGACAAATTTGCCTTCGCACACTTTTGCCTTCACAATAGTTTCCTCATTTTGAGCCATAATTACATACCAACTCAAATTTGCTGGTCTTCAGTAGAAATCCACATATTTTCCCATTAAATCCAGCCCTAAATCCAAGAAAACTCTCAGACATGTTTAGTCTTCCAATGTTTATTTGACCTATGCTGCTACCTAGTCTTACTCTGCTATCAAGAGAGGGTTATGATTTTCTGTGATGGCTGCACAGCAGGAGTAAATGGGTTCCTGAACAACTAAATTCCTGCTTTATACACATGTTTCTAGGCACAGAAAAATGAAGGACAAAAGGAAAGAAAGTAAATTGAAGAGTAGAAAAATTGTCCCCCAATAGAGTAGTTTTCTAAGTTTTACAGGAATTTTTTATTTTATTTTTGTAAAGTCTGTATGAAATGCTGAGCTTCAGCAATCTCATCTGTCAAATTATGCTTCTGCTTAAATGCTATCAAGAGGGAATAACTGTATTAACTCAGATAGTAATTTTTATGACATTGAGTTCCAAGGATTAAAAAAAGGAGACTGAAACTGAATGTGCAGAACATATGGCTACCTCTGGAAGCACAATAGCATCTGAAAATAATTTAATTCAATACAATAACATTAATTGAACAGGAAGAGTATATACATAAATTGGTTGCTATTTTGTTTCAATCACAAATAATTACATTTCCCTGTGTCTAAATTTCCTTATTTCTTCAAATGCCTCTAGGAAACATATGGGAACATATAATTATGCCATGTGCAGCATCTGCATGGATTAGGACCAGAGTTAAATTTTTCTCTTCTTATACGTTAGATGTTTTTTTCCCCTCGTTGAACAGATTTTTCAGATTCTGACACTTTTACCCTTTGCTTGTTCAGGTTTAAATCTCACTTGCGGCTTTAAGTAGGCATCAGCAATATAAGTCATGCGTCATTTAGATTTTCTTCTTTTCTTTCCACATTTGAGGAAGGAATTCATTCTTAGGAATACAGCTGACTGTTGTAACAACTAAGGGTGCTCAGCCCTTTGCTCTCCCCCAACAGAGACATGATATGTCACAAGGCATTGAAGTCTGAACAACTGAGAATTATGCTCAGCGTTTGGCATTCTCTCTAGAAGAATCAGATTTGTGGGATAAGCAATATAGCTACAGCTATTTCTGTCATTATTTTTGAGCACCGTGTGTTAATGCTTGTAATAAAATTAAAACTTCACTCTGAATACCTGGTAACTTTTGGTACGTCACATAGACATTTGTAAAAGGAATCACATTTGAATACTTTTGTATTAAAATCAGTTTGCTAATTGATTTTAGTGCATCTTTGGTATAGAATCTAAAATATTTTTTCTAATATAAGTAGATGACACCTCTTGAGACCCTTAACGAGCATTACCATTTATTCTATAGATAGAATAGCACACATGGATTTCTACGTGCAGAAATACATGCATTTGAGGCACCTTCCTGCAGCAGATCACTCAGGGACCAGCAGACCTTCAAACAAGAAAAGTAATCTCAGTGCCTTGACATCTTTCCATATTTCCCAATAACATATTCTTTGTGATAAGGACCTCCTGAAGAGTTCTGATCTGATTTGTAAGCTTTTCAAAATCTGTTATTTCAGTGTGAAATGTGTGGGAAGTTTTTCTTTAGCAGAGCTGGATGGGGAGTTGGAACTATCAGTGGTGGTAGTTTGAAATAGATCTGCTTTTCTCCAATAGGACCTGTCAAGAAGGAAGAATCAAAAGGATGAGAAGCCTCTGTGTTGTTGGAGTCCTATCACACAGAGCTCTTTAGAGAAGTGCTGCTTCTTCCAGCCGAGAGGCAAGAAGATGCTGCCCAGGTTTCTTCCAATTACCCAAGATCTTAGCAAAAAGCTCTGTTTGATTGTTTCAAACAGGAACGTTGAACAGGGAGTGCTCTCTTAGACTTGGCCTACAAATCTTCTCACAGGAGCACAAATACTGCATTTGGTTCTAAATAAGGTGGTGAAGGGGAAGCAGCATAAGAAAGAGAAGCAGCTGTCAGACAGAGGATACGTTCTGTTTGATGAGACATACGTTCTTCAGCTGAACTTTTCCCATGTGATCTGTTGTGCTCATTTTCCCAGCAGAGAGAGGCTACATATTAGATGGGCATCAGATGGCAAGCCTTAGAAAAATAGATTGAAAACAGCGCAAATAATTATCTCTAAGCACGCACAGAGGCATTCATTATTGCTACTGTTACGCTTCGAAACATCACGGTGCAGAGTGAGGAGTGGGAAAAGAAAAGCCATCTCACTTATTTCTTCAGTTTGAAACATACATCATGTCCCAGGCTTACAAAGAAGCTTTAAAAAAGAACCAGTGATTGTAGCATGAACCAATTCCAGGTAAGCACAAGAATCAATTCATGAATGCCTGGATGCCCCAAGTCAACATCAGAAGACTTCACAGCACAATTTATTGAAGGTGATTTTCACTGATAGTGCCTAAATTGCCTGCCAACCTAAACGCACACTATCCAATCTGGTCAGTAGAAATTTAAGGACGTGTTTTTTCCTTGACAGTGACATTGCTGCAATCAGAATTGTTCTAATAACCATTTTCTTCTTGGAGGCACTATTTTTTATCCATCTTTCAAAACAAAATTACTACTTTAAGATAAATTAAAAAAAAAAATAAATAGCTTGCATAAACCTAAAAACAGTCTTCAGAAGTACAACAGACAAGTATTAAACCTGACCAGCTGACAGTAAAACAACAACAGCACTTCATAGTCAGCCTTCTGCTGTGGAGAAGGGTGGCAGCAGATTTTCACGATGTATGTGGTACAAAAGTACACTCCTGTAGGCACATACAAGCCTTTATGGGAATATGCAAGTCAGGGATTGAGGGGATTCTGTTAAGGCCTTTTCTTTTGCATGTCAACTTTGAATACCTGAGGACATTCACAACTACCCTTCAGCAGCATCTGTTAGGGAACAACATCTGGGTGATAAACATTACTAAGATTGCTTCCTAGAATGGATCCCATGCATTGGCAAACAGTGATGTGCCAGGAACAAGCTCCAGCTGCAGCAGGCCAGGCAGTGCTGTTACAGAAATCTGTGGAAACTGCAGGCCAGTTTGAAATTTGCCTTGCAATGATGATGTCAGTAGCACCATTCAGGACTAACGTGAGTCGATTCTTCAAAGAAAGTCTGAACTTGCCCAGTACATAGAAATACAGCTCTAGATGTGACATGTCTCACAAACAAGAGTCTACAAACTGTTAGTATCTCTGTTCTTCATGAGCAGTGGAGAATGGACCTGTCCTACCTCCTGTGTGTTTTACAAACGCTTCCATTTTGATTCCAAAATTTTAAGCCTGATGTTTTATTTACAGAGCCAAACTAGAGCTGTATAGTTCTCAGTTTGTCCACATATATGAAGAACGTAACTACTCACGTAAACAAATACTTGATAAATCAGCTTGTTTGATAAAAGGGCTAGACACGCTGAAGTAAATTCCTCACTGTGTATGAAGTAGAGTCCATCACACTAAAAAGGAATTGGATTCCAAGAAATCATTGGTGTATTTTCAGTGACTCTGTTGGTAGGAGATGCTCTAACGTAGGTCAGAGCTTGCTTTCAAGCAAACAGATGCTACTGTGTCAGACTGGGAGCAGCTTCAGCTGGAGTTGCCTAAGGTCTGTGAGTTTTGGCCTTCATTATTGCCAATGAATCCACCGCTGTCTTTGATGAACAGTAAAACCAATTGCAAAAGTTATGCTTCAGTGTTAAGGGGAACAAAAATCCACTGATATCAGCAAAAGTGGAATTTCATACAGGCTGTATTCTTGTCTCTACTTGTTCAGCAGGTAAGGGGACATCAGTAAGGAGAGACAGGAGACAGTTTGTTACTACATTCCAGGCTTGCAGCTCTTGCTTTTTTGTTGTTGTAATTTACAGCACATATTTCAAAGCCGGTTATTCCCTCTAAAACAGCATAGAAACGCCAGAGAAACCATAGCAGTAATTTAAGTATTTGGATTAGATTTGAAGCATAGAAGTGTTTTCATCTTCACAGCCAATGAAATGTCATTTTGCACCATGTGCATGCCTAGGGCATCTCAGGAAGAAAAAACCCTCGAATAAATAAACAGGTTTAAAGAAAAGCTGCAGTCAACACTGTCATGACTGATATCACTGTATGAAAATATTACTTAAACATAAAGAGTTCATTCTTAAATCCCATATTTCTAAGCAAAGATAGTCTGTCATCCAATGTGTTCTCCAGTTGTCATTCGTAGAACAAATCAAAGCTATTACAGGCTGTACCTACCTGTAGTTCCCCAGCACCTCCTGTGGTTGGAAGACTTTGGGTAGCAGCACCCATGACATGAGGGATTTATTTTTATTAGGGAAGCCTACCATGTTTGTTTTCTGATTCAGCAGGCAGAACGTTATTCCGGTGCTTTGCTGCTTGTATATTGAATCAGTGATTTTATAAATTGTACAATCATGTACATGTAAGCTGATGTAAAAGTCAGTGATGCCAATAAGCTGTTGCTTAAGAAGTCTGGCAGATTCTGTCTTACCTTTGTGAGAGACTCATCTGCATAAGCCTCTCATTGGATCAGTAGTTTTTTACTTCACTCCCAAAATTTCAATTACCACCTTCTGCTCTGTTTCCTACTACAAGAGGCACTACATAATTAAACCCTATCCTTGGTCTTGGAAGAACACAGAGTGGGTTGATACACGCTGATTTGGCCATCGTGCTCTACTGCTTTGCTATGATCACTGTCTGTCTTCGAATTACTGGTTCTCCTTTGCCAATTATTAATTTTCTCAGCATTCCCTACCCCAAAATTGCTATTTAAAGATAGCAGCAATAAGCATTAAGTCCAACCCCCATCTCAGATACCTACCAAATGCATTATTTTCAGTCTGTAAGCAGTTTTATGTATGTATCATAATTCCCACGTGAACACATACGTTGAGTATTCTGGGACCAGCTGAGATTTACAGATCTCTTCTTTAGAAAAGTCTCAATTTTCTTCTTGAATGAAAGTAGCTGAAACCTTGCACATTTAAGTACATTTTTTCTTTTTGCATTTTTGAAATTATCTTCTTCCCTTTGCATAATGGTTAGCAGCCTTAAAGCATCCTGTTCCTTCAAGTGCATCAGTTGCATGGAATAAGGATCTCATTTTTCACACAAATTCTATGGCAGGGCAACCTGACGGACTGAAATTCAATGAAAATTACATAAAATTGAAAGAGAGCAGATGCCATTGTAAGTGATGACAGGGTAGCACTCTTACTATCATCTACTTTGCATAATAACATTAGCAACAAAGCCAGTTAGCACATTTGACAGCTTTTCCCAGCAAGCTGTGACTGTAAGCTTTTTGGAAGGAGACAAAACTTCTTTTCCTACCTAGGATTTCTCAATTGCCTCAGCCATTCACACTGGTTCTATGTTCCTTGACACAATATCAGAGGTAAAGTACCGTATTTACGCAATTTTCTAAATGATAGGAAGGCCCCAGTTTCCATCATAATCTGTAACTTCATCATTTAGCTCTGCGATAAATTTACAAAAATTATCTAGTTGGTTTTGTCTTGTGTGTGTAGGGCATATGTTTGAAAGCTCAGCTATTCTTTATAGATTGGAGCAATGATGTGAGACGTGGGATACTAAGCTTAGGCTGGCTTTGGATCCCACCTACACATCCTGGTGCTACTGACTCATCCTGCAGCTCGGGTAAGAGTAATCAAGTACCTCTTTCTCTTATCTCATTCATAAAGCTTGCACTTTTCTTACATTCCCATTAGAAAAATGCCTCCTGTCCAAAAGAAACGTTGATACAGAATGTGCTGAAATCTGTGGGTGACATTCTCCTGGCTTCAGAATACTTTAGATCAGCCCTTAGGAAGCCATTAGGAATGGGAGATAAAGGAGTAGTGTTTGCTACATATTGTCCTCTTACTGTTGGAGGAGAAAAGTAATTTAAGAATTTCCTAGGCAACATCGAGCTTTGTGATTCCCTCAACCACTTTGTACTTACCTGTAAATCTCAGGCCCTGGAGGTCATTTAGCATACAAGAGACAGTACTGTACGGGCAAAGAATTAGAGAGGATAAAAATCTCCTTTTTTTCTAATCTTCCTTCACTGGCTACTTTTCTCATTGGCCAAGATCCCTCTGTCTGTCTGCACGAGATAATGGCAGAGCTGACCCTTCTTCCACACAATATCAGTACGTGCATTAACTCCTAACATCATCCTGGTTGAGGGATGTTTTGTGAAGTCAGCTATCTTTGCATTTGTATTTTAGAGACTGCACATCTGTGAAGGAAAATGTGATGTCTTTCATTTGCATTCGTCAAATTTACACTCAGAGCTAACTCCAGGTGTCTCAGAACACAGTTCTTCTCCCAGCTCTCTTTGCTGCTAAGAGATAACGAAACCTAAAAGAAACAGCTGTCTTTTGTGTTTGTTTATTTGTTTTCCCCAACAACTTTAGAGACACTAAATTAGGCCCTAGGTTTACCAGCTCCCGAAATGGGAATTATTTAATCAATTTCTGACTTTAAAAGTTTTTCTTTTCTTATTCACTACTAGAAGCAAATGCAACTTCATTTGGAATCTCTATACATCTTGCCGTATAATAGCATGTAGTGTACTTTAAGAAAATAATACAAATAAAGGAAAAACAGTAGGGAATTTGGGGCTCAGGTGAACTATAATGGGTCCTATTAACATTGCACAACAGAATTCTGAATTTCTCCTGCAATGATGATAAATATTTACAAGATGAAAAGAAAGGCTTTCTTCCCAGGGTTTTATTTATCCTCCTTGGAAGCCATTACCTGAAGCACTTTCTACTTTTGGTGATGTTAAACATAATCACTTCAATTTTTCAATCCAATGACTATGCCTCCACTAGAAAATATTTACAATTGTGATAGTTTTAGAATAGAATTTATGTCTGCTAACGTTTTTTGATGCTTTTCAAGGAAGAGTTGTATGGCCTTAGAAATATCACCCGACCTTGGTCAGAGGGTGAAATCATCCAGCTCTGCTGAGTACAAGAGCCTTCCACAAAACCTGCTTATCAGCTGAATTTCTCTGAAGTTCCCTTTTTATTCTGTCATTTTTTCCTCTGTATCTGGCTTTGCAGTTGTTCGTTTTATTCCTTAATCCAAAGGCCAAATGCTCAACAGCCAAAAAGGAGAAAGATCTAAAATGAGGAATAGAAAAAATAAGATTCGCAGCAAATTTAAAATGCTGGGTCATTCCCTGACTTTGTTAAAAGATCCCCTGCAAACTGCTCTCATAATTGGCATTTTTTTATGGGAAGAATTTTCCTCAATGTTAGAACATGAATGTAGAGTTAGCCCTGGGACTAACATGACTGTTGTCCTTTTACAGCTGCCTGATTTTCATCCTCAGAGGTGCTTTTGATGTTACTCTCATTTCAGAAGTTCTAGTCTTGCACAGACATTTAATCTGCTACTGCCTTTCTGACAGTGTCCACCTATGATGATCTGTGGTGGCTTTCCAACAAAGGCGCAGCACAAAAGTGTCCGTTTCTCCCCATTTTGTGTGTAGGAGTTTCTGAAATTGTTTTAAAGATTCTTTCCGCTACATTCATTTTGCTTATTTCCATTCAAAGGGAGTCTAATTAATTCCATCTGAATATTCTCCATGATCAAAGGTGGGTCATAAGGGGCACCTTTCTACCCTTAGTGAAAGGTGTTCAGCTGTTTCTGTAGCCACGTATGGAAGTGTCCTCAGGTAGGAATGGCAGGCAGTGCTGATGTCCTTTCCTCTACACCTGCAGTCAGAATCTGAGCACAGGATAAGATGCACTCACCACTTCAAGCTTTTTTTTAAGTTATTCTTCTTTGGGTCAGCTTAGCTGGGTTGTTAAGAAAAATAATCCTCTGTTGTTTTCTGTTTTACCTTTTATCGCTACCATTCACTTTAGTGTACCAACTTATTTTTATGTCTTGATGGGATTATTTCTAAATTGTTCAAATTCAGAACCGTTTCTGTTTGCTCTCACCATGATCAAGGCAACACTGTGCTCTTCTAATCACTTTTATTGTGGAGAATTGCTGATTAGTTGGCTTTGTACTTGTCTTCCAGACTAATTTATAAAACTAATTCTAACAACAGCTATTTGAAACTTACGACTCCAATACAAATAAAATTCAGGTTCATAATAGAAGTTTGAACAAGTTTCCAGAAAATGAATTTAAAAATCACAGTCTTACTGGAACAATGACTACACCATGTATGCTTCTCTCTTTACTCTTCTGTTAAAAACATGCTACACATTAATCAACAGACAATTGAACAAGATGATGATCTTGTGTTCTACGACACTGAACTTAATGAAGTAAATTCAGTGACTGGAATTTCTCCTGATTCATGCTAGTGCAAACAAAAAGAGACACTGTGTCTATGTGGCAGTACAGTTCATACCATATAGCTATTTATTTTATACAACGCTTTCTTTTGTCTTCAGATTGGAATAAAAATTGCTATTTACATTGCAAAAAAACCCCACCAATCATTTAAGATAATGTAATTTTAAAAAGATGCGACCTATTATAACGAGAGGGCAGCTGAGGGAAAAAGCTTTTCATTATGACTATTATTGCATTTTGAGTCTGAATTTTTTCCTCAATTTACTGTTGAATTGAGTCTTCTGCCAGGAGATACTATATTATGCTCGTTTTTCTCTTTAGAACATTAATGGAAGTTTATAACTAATGTAATTGAGATCAAGCATTGGATATCAAATGGATGTTGCTTGATGTAAGAGATGCCTTTTTGCTGCTTTATAAGCTCTGTTGATGTCAAGAACTGAAAACGTGAATGTTCTTCAGAATAATGAATACAAGCATTTTTGTGCATTTGCATTCAGCCTCAGAACGTAAACAGTCTGTAATCCACATGGCTTGACCCAGTGTTTACATGGATTTCAGAGCTCACATGACATACAAATTCAGGTCCTCTTAGGAAATGAGGGCAACCAAAGCTTAATGCAAAGTGATTACTTGTCTTCTTTCTACTCCCTGACAATTTCTTCCTTCTTTCAAAATTCAAAATTTAAATTTTGTAAGTAATTAAACATGGCTCTGACTTCATAATGTAAAGGTGGCTTGCTTTTAAGAATGCCATGGCTACTAAGTTGATAATGGATGCTGGATACCTGCATACCTGAATTTCAGTGCATTTTAAACTTCTCACAGCATTTCTTTCCTTCTCTGGCACTGTGTCTCTTCTGACTTAGAAATTAGCACTAGCAGCACCAATTGCATAGCTTTACATTTATTTGTACTTGTCCTTTCAGTGGTGGTGTTGTGTATGATAGAGCAAAGGAGAAACATTTTCTGCTCTGAAAGTTTTAGTTCTCTAACCTTTTCACAGATGACTGCCCCACTCTGAGGACAAGCTGTTACATCAGTCCTTTTTTGTTTGTTTGTTTTAACATACGTTTTTACGCCTTCAGTCTCCATTCACTCTGGCTTACACACACAGATATGATTATTAATCCCTTATTAATATAAGGGATAAGATTGAAGTGCCAAAGGAGCAGAATGGGAGCAGAAATTCCTCCAGGGTTGTTGGGAGCTTCATTTACTGGAGTTATGCTCTGGTTTATATTCTTGCTAGAATAGATTTTAGTAAGGCAGGCTGAACTTGGACTCCAATTTCTTCAGCATCAGGAAGTGCCATTATTGGCTGCAATAATAACTGGAAAATATTTGGCTTCACAGTGTTTAATTGGAACTGCCTGCGATGGCTGTTTTACAAACAAAACACTTATTTTTAGTGTCCTTTATTGCGTTAGCAATCATTTGGAAACAGCCTTAGAGGTGTAATTCCTCCCATAGCAGCAGGCTTTGCAGTACTGAGTGTTACCTGCCTCTGGGCTGGCTCCTCACGCCTTGCCCTGGTTGACGGATACAGCTGGGACTCCTGCAAACTTGGAGGTGACAGCTGCACCTTCCTTCTGCACACTGAATGTGGTACCTTATAAAAAAGGGCATTAGAGCTGGAAGGAGCAGGATCTGAGTTCTGAGCTGTATTTCTTCTTACAGTCTTCTTTCAGTTTCGTACACTGCAGTCGCAGTTGATTGTATTCCTGGTCCTGCTGGACTGTTACTGTTTTACCACACACAAGTTGTAGACAAAAAAACTTCCTTACAGGATTTTAAAATAAATTGTAGTAATTAAAAATTCATAACAACAGAATAATAGAGGAGTTTCGAATGCTCCACAGATAAGAACATCTCAGTATTGTATAATTGAGCAAACAGAAGAAAACACATAACTGCCTTTTTAATACCACACCAAGTATTCAAGTGAAACAGGATTCAGGTATTCCCACAACCCCCATTTTCATTCTTGCATCTCCTCCATTTCTTTGCTGAGAACACAGTGTTTCTGTTTCAATTTAAATCCCTCAAAGACACTGATTTTGCGTTCTCTGTTCCTATGGCTGGCTAACAGACCATACACCAGAATCCACTTGAGTCAGACAGACACACAGCGCCAAGCAACAAAGTTCAGCATGCAGGGGGAAATGACAAAGTGCAGAGTCTAGATGCGTTGTGAAAACAGCAGGCTTTAATGACAGTAACTTTGCTGGGAGCTCAGTAGGCAAATCTAAAGCCCTGGAGTGGCAACAGCCGTTCTACATTTGCTTTCCCATATCCGAATGGCTGGTGTGCTGGCACAGTGCAATCAGTGACAACAGCTCTGCGTGTGGCAGCGGGGTCCTGGTCGGCAGCAGTAAGGTGAATGAGAAAAGTGTTTCCAGTGCTGGACATGGACACCAGGAGGAGTTTTGCTCAGGCAGAGCACCTGGGTTCTGACAGCAATTGCTGACTTTACATAAAATGATGGTTTTGGCAGGCAACTTGTGAAAATCGTCGAATCCAAGTCTACCTTATTATTCCCTTAATGATGAGCAAGATAAGTGCTGCTCATCAGGCTAAGTGGGCAGTTAACATCACTTGTTTTTATTGTGTTGTCTGACTGACTGGTGGTTTGTATCTACATTTGCACTGCCATCAGGGCTGGAACAGAAACGCTGGTGGCGCTTTGTAACGTTAGGCAGATAGCACTGGTATGAGCACAGTATGCCAAATTTCAAAAGGAGCCACATCACATCAAAGTTTGTGATCAAAACCTTAATAAAACTGTTGATCAGACTGGTTATGAGGAAGATGTCTGCAGATTTTATTTACTTTCTGCTTTTATTTACCAGCCAGGTGGCAGGGGAGCATTTCTATGTGTGTTTCTAAAAGCAGGCAGATTATGATACCTGCTAATTTGGGCACTTCCCTTCAGAAAGTCCTCTAATTCCTGTCCTGATAGTTCCTGCCATGGATTAGTGATGTGGCACTGAGCAGGAGGAACCCACGCTAATTTAGGGAGGAAATTTTTTAGTTGGTCATTTCCTTTTTCTGAGCCCTCTAAGGAGAGAACAATGCCTGAGCAGTCAAGATATTTTAAGCACTCAGGTCCCCTGAAACCAAATGCTTTGAAAGCAGTCTGAAGGTTACCTGGAACCTGGCTGGTACTTACCTGAGCAAGTCAGCAGCCTAAGGACAGACAACCATTGCTAGAGAGATTCTCTGCTTTTCAAAAAGAATCAAAACCTGTAAAGGCAGTGGCTTCCATAATATCTTCTGGAGTTAGACTTATTAATTTAATCTTCAAGTCTGGATGTTTTGCAAAGCAAATATTCATTAGGGCATTAGAGGCATAGATGTAATTTTTTTTTGAGCTGTATGGCAAGAACTGTAATTTCAGAAGAAAAAAAGAAGAACAAGAAAACACTGCTAGCCATTGTTCCTGTTCTGCTTTTATTTTTAGTCTGATCCTATGTTTCATTCCATATTTGCATGGGTGCTTGAATCGCTGTGTAGAGAACAGGAATAAGAAATTAATCATGCTGCCAATTAATTTGCAAAGAAACTTATTGAAAATGTTGCTAAGTGCAGTAAGCTTTGTAAATCTAATATAGAAGCTCACCGGGTGTCCATTATTTAAATCTGAAGGACTGTCGTGAAATCTGGCAAGCTGGTTCTGTAGTGAAGTTTCCATGCTGAATTTCAAGGCCTGAGGCAATCAAGAGAGCTATAATATTTTGTTTCATTAGACTACAGAGGTAGGATATATTTGTAAAACTGAATTAAACAGACTAAAGAGCTTTAGTCAAATGCCCTGGCAGGAACTAGAAAATTGGCTATTATTATACATGTGTATGTATCTATAATTCTGCTTTTCCAACAGCAGTATGACTCACTGCATCTGCCTGTGATACATAGGGGGCAGAGCTTCCTGTGTGCACTGAATACTGTCTCTGCCAGCTCTCCTGCAGCCTTCCTTATTCTTTTTTTGCCCTGGGTCCTTCTAACCATGCTCACCTGCCTTACAAACTGGGGCTCTGGGATGGTGCTCTGGACTACCTGCATCTTTTTCCCACATGCACATCATAACCCTGGAAATATCCTTGTTCTGTCTGTTAGATGAGATTCATCCTGCCCTCGGTCCCAGCAGATACCATCACCTTAACAAAACGATATTTCTACTCGGTAAATCCCTTCTAATCAAGCCATATGAAATAAAGAAACACCTAAAAATAAAATTAAAACTGAACTTTTTTCTTCACCACCTCCTTCTCCCAGCAAAGGAGTGAAAGAACACTGAGAAAAGCTGTCTCACAGCCCTGGAAAACACAGCCAGTTTTATTAGGGCAGAAAATCCACAGGAAGGACAGGAACATTCGGATAATAAGGCAGATGGTGTTTTCCCAGTTCGGAGGGTCTCTGCCCAGCCTGCTGTACTCAAGGCATTTCAAGGCATTTTTTTCACTTTCTTCCAAAGCAGCTGGTACTGCCGCTGTTGGTGAAAGAGAGTGGAGTAAATGGACCTTGGGGGTGATCCAACCTGGCAGTTTTCACGTTTTTGAGAGACACAATCACAAAATCAGAGCACAGGTGTCAGAGAGAGGGCTGTGTGGCTCTACCTACATCTTTAAAATGCACAGAGTCTTGGCAGGCTTTCCTGCGTGAAGGCCAGACAGGGGTGGGTAATACACGTGGCCGACAAAAGAGCAGATGATGTGTGGTGTGAACTCCATGGAAACCCATCATTCTTGGAAAAAGCATACAGCTGCATCCTCTATGTCACTGTCATCTCCAGATTTTGAGGCTTTAGAATATGTCCCTCTACTTCCCCCTCCTCTGCAAGAGACAGAAAAAATGCTTCTTTGCATTTATTTCTCACTGTGCCAAGATCCCAAAGTGTCTGGTGTGCTAAAAACACTTAATAGCGCAGAGCAGAGCCGGCTGCCTTCCATTCTTTCAGTGTGCTGACAGCTCACTTCTGAAAGTTTTAACTGTAGAAATGAAGCAATTTGTCTGCAGCCTGTGATTATTATTTTTATTATTTAGCTTCACAGAGTGATTCAGAGTACAGAGCGGCTCAGAGTCTGAGACTTGGGAGAAAACAGGTATTTTCTGTGAACTTAGGAAAGCGTATATGTCTTTTGTTGAGTTACTGTCATTGCTCAGCTGACCGCCCTTGGATGACAGATCTCAGGGCACAGCACAATAGCAATCTGCTCGTACTCTGTACCAGAGGATCAGCAACGAAGTTAAAGGTACTTTTGGACTACTTGAGATAGCTTCCTCTCCCATTCCCACCCACCTACACAGCTTTTTGAGCATTTAGTTGTATGGAGGGAAGTTCTTTTCAGTTCAGTTTGTCAGAAAAGCCGTGTCAGAAGGAGACTGGCTTTTCTTTTTTTTAGACCAGGCATATTTCAAGAGTAACTTTCAGAAGGTCAGTCCAAGGAATGGTATCTGCCAAGGCATTGAGGATGTTCAGATGAGTGCTAGCCCTTCTGAGGGGGGAGTAACCTTTGTGAGTGAGGGTACTGCTCCTAATCAGAGACTGTCAGCTACTGGGATAGTGAATATACATCTGGGGGCCTCAGTTTTTGTGTGAACTGCCTCATGTCCTTTTCTGTCTGGAAACTGACCCATTGTTGCCTTTTTAAAATTGTGTTGTTATTATTTGATGTCACTTGCAGTCTAGCAATAATCTACCCCCCTCACAGCAAAACCAAGGGGCAGTGTGCACTGCAGCAGGAGCTCAGAGTAACACCTGAACAGCATTTCTGAGAGACTATGGCAGTACTTTGCTGTCGGGAATGATTGCTGCCCCACGCTAAGGAAAAATCCTCCTGAAGAAGCTAAAACAACCCAGCACACTTCTCTCAGGGACTGAGCTCTCTTTCCTGGGTTTCACACAATTATAAACTACAGATTATACATTTTTCTGTTTCTACAGAGACAGAAGTTTTGTATTTAGTTCAGTATCTGATTCCTGTCCTTTTAAGAGACTTTCTGTGTTATGTGACAAACTCAATCAATGTGATGCTATTTTTCCAGCTACTGCACTTCTTTTTCCCCGTCTTCTGGTGTAGCTCTCTTGATATTTGGGGTAGACTTTACAAAAGGCTAAAATGCCCACTTCTCCATTTATTTTTTATCTTCCTGCTTTTGCCAGCTCCACAAAATACCCTGATGATATTTCTGCCTTCTTTTTGCCATTAACAGCTATATTTTGTGACAAGAGCTATAGCTGAACTCAGCATGCAAAATTTTGCTGTTATTTTAAATAACCATCTGCTCTCCCCACAGTCTGCTACCTCATCCTTAATTTCTTTATTTTTTGGATGTTTATTTTGATTAGCCTTGTCACATGGTGCTATAAGGAAATCTTGCTTCGCTTCACACGCTGCTGCCATCTTGATACAGAAAACTGGCTTACGATCAAAATTATGTTATTTTGTTCCATCTTTCTCTTCCCCTCCCCTCTAAAACAAAACGAAAAAAAAAGTTTTATATAACAAAGTGTTGTGTAATGAGGAGAACAGCAGGGAGTGCATCAGGACTTATGGATTTTCTTTTCATCTGTATCACAAATCCACTGTGACACACTGGGCAAGTCAGTACACTCAGATCTTCTTACTGGGATCAATGTGATAGTTACTGAAGTCGCCTAAGAAGATTCATAGTCACACCTGTGTACTGAAGATTAAACTCCAAATTAGAGAAAAAATAAAAGTCTGTTATTGGGGAAGAGGACATGCACTAAATCAGGTTGCCTTTGTTTTCATTAAAATCACTGGTACAGGCAAGATTTTGAGTTTCAGACCAACACATATATAACACATATATATTTCGTATGTAAGTCTACATGTTTAAGATATTATATACATTTATGGCAGTATATACGCACGTTTAAGGTCATATATAAGCTATGCATACTGTAACATACTGAATGGGGAACTTGTGCATGAGATGGAAATGTGACATAGCATTAAAAATTTGTCTTGGGAGAGCAAAAATCATGAAGAAATGGGCACTCATTTTGTGAATACCAATTTAACTGATCTGGGTTAAATGAAGAAATGTGATTTGGCTTCCTGGGGGAAATGTTTTCAGAGTAAATATGGTCCCACTCAGTGCTTTTCCTGTACACTCGATGGTTTCTGTGCATCTGTGGGGAACACACTGAACACAGCTGTCCTAATACTACTCTCATGCTTCTCAGCTGTGCTGTACTTTTCCTTGGGAGTCATCTTGAGGATGGCTCTGGTGTTATATAGCAGATATATATAGCTCTGCTGCCCACGGCTGTGCTGGTCTATATGCAGAGAGCAGTGAGACTGGGATCAGGCCTCTATTAAACCACCATCAACTCAGTAAGTCTTGGTCAGTGTTAGTGTATGACCAGGGATGATTAATTCTCATCTCTTTCATCACTATAAATCGAGAATGTAGGGGTGGAACAAGAACAAGGTCTTTGGTTTCATCAGGGATTTCAGAAGTTCACCTACAGTGTAATTTTTATGCTACGAAACACAAAGTATTCATTCAGAAGCTTTAAAAAGATAACTTATACAGCTTTAACACCACACAGTGCTTTCAGTAGTGTATGACAAGAGCAACTCTACTGAAATTAAAACGGTTCTTAAAGTCCTTGCTGAATTAATGACATCCTGATTTCATTATGAAGTTGGTTTGTTTGTTTTTAAGATAAATCTGAATACTTTCATCTTGCTTTCTTTTGGGCAAGGCTAACTCGAATTTTTACAAAATTTCTGCAAAATGGACACCAGTGGAGGAAGTGAACAAGAACATTCCATGTGTATCTGAGCCCAGAATTGTGATATTAACATGTTTCTTTGGGAGCCAGAGTATCCTTAAGATGCATTTTTCACCCCTTCGCTTCTCTTAAACTCCATTCTGGTTTTAGACAGTGTTTATTCTCACTACCCTTTCTGATACGTTTTTATGGAAAAAATTATAATAATTTAAAAAAAAAAAGCCAAAAAACCCAGAGGTTCTTCAGTGATGCACTGCCACCTACTAACATTGGCCTGCAGAAAGGAAAATCTTCATTCCTTTTGACAGCTAAATAAGAGATACTTAGGTTATCTACACAGAGCAGCCACGGATTCAACACGAGAAACGTCCTTTTCTATACAGTAGCCCCTTTTGTATGCTGCTGTTGACCATCCGTGAATCCCTATGGGAATTCATTGAGTTTATGTGGTGAATTAACACACAAAGGACTAGAAAGCACATTATTTCTTACAGCACTAGGATACACACTTGCTGCTGCTCACATTACTCAGTGAAAAGCAGTGATGAATGACCAAAAGAGGCTCACCTGTCCAAGGCAAGTAAAAGCCACATCAATCTTGTTACTGCAGAGCCACAGAACGCGGGGCTGAAAGCACTGGCTTGTTAAGGGTGGGTTGAGAGATGTCCTGGGAAAAGTTTCCTGAGTCATTTGCAGAATGCTGTATTCTGATCATTTCACCTGAGGTAACATCAGGCAATTCTGAAGCAACTGGAAAAAGAGAAGCTTTACAAAATCCTTCAGTGATTTGATAATTTTAAAGCAGTGGTGGTGGTAAAGTAAGCTATAACTACCCTGATGGACTTGTAGTCCTTCAGAGTTCCAAGAGGTCAGAAAAAGGGGCTGTATTTTAGTGGATCTGAGGTAGGTTTTTCTCCAAATGATCAGTTTTGGTTATGTTTGAGATGACAGGAAGAGTTCCTGAAGAAGTGAGTCTGACAAACCTCTCAGCAGAAAGTAACTGGTGAAGAGGGTGGACTTTATTAGTGCTCTTAATGAAGGGACAGCTGTGGTTTGAGCACAGCTGACAATGGAGAAGATGCACAACAGTGATTATGAACACTGAAATCATTGTGGAAGTCTTCAAATAGAAAACATACCTTAATAAATGTAGATAATTCATGTGCAGAACACCAGTTTGTAGGAATTCATTGTTCCCAGAGCAATATGTTTACGAGTATCCTAGGAGCATCCAGGTTTTTTTTCCTGTCATCACATGCCTTGACCTGTAAGAGGCTTGATTTTGTAAGTGAGCTCCTCATGGCAGAGGTGTTAGGTGGGGGAAGAAGAAAGCAGGCTGAGTTAAACAACTTTCCTGTCTGAATACACGCTTCCCAACTGAGCTTGAAAGGCAAAATCTTATGTATCTTCATAGACTGCTATAAAATCCACCGTGCAATATTACTTGCTGCGAAAGTCTTTAATTATGAAGCAGGTATGGGAACACGGCGTGGTTTTGTCATCCTCAGCTTGCCGGCTGTGATTATTCTGCCCAATGAACAGCAATAGAGACTTTCACTTTTCCCTGCTCCTCCAGGATCTCCCACAGGGCTCTGTAACCTGGGAATCTCCCCCAGAGCTGTATTCCATGGCCCCAATTTCTGACTCTTTCCCAGAATTCATGGCTTTCAGGCTTGGGATGGCCAGTCCAAGACAAATTCCAAACCTCTCAGCATCACTCGTGAGTTAGCCAAGTGGAAAGCTGTTAAGTGACATGAGTTAACCCCTCTAGCCATTTTGGCTAGTGCTGGGCATGTGTCTCTGCATCTTCTGCCCCAGAGAGTAGAGCACAAGAATCATCAATCAAGGCAAAGCTTGCAGAGCAGTGCAGGCAACTGTCCAAAGGCAGAGCACTGCAATGGCAGGAAGGCTACAGTAAATTGAAAGCCTGGGGCAATGCAGTTTGTTTCAGTGCTTCCTCTCATTTTCTATCTTTAGATGGCATCTACCAACCTGGAGTCCTCTCTAGAACAGAAATATATAAGGACAGCCTTAACAGCCTGTAAATTTAGTCTGCTAGAGCAGAACTGGTGAGACTCAAAAGGTAAACACTGGATGAACTGGAGTATGAAATTTCAATGCACTGCAGAGATGAATGCATAATGGAGAGAAAATAGTTAATTGTAAAGGAGAGATGAAAGGACTGACTGACATTAACTGCCCTCTTCTTGTTCAAAATGGTTTCAACTGATACCTATGTTTAAATCATATCTACCAGCTGTCATTTTTTCCTAATTATGCCTAATTATATTTAGACTACGAAAATTGTCAGATTATACAGTTCTAACCAGATTACTTTTTAACTAGCTAAATCAGGGGTAATTGGAGGCATTGCCCAAATATATAATTTACTTGACAGCTCAAATACTTAACTTCCACAAGAGATTTTCTAGCCCTCAGTGAGTTCCACTGTGCTCATGGTACTTGAACATTTTGATGACAATCAAGTCTTTACACTGCACAAATGGGACTGGCCCTCAGTACCACAACTCCTCTCTGTCCATCTGTCTGTCTACAGACAGATCTGCCTCTTTATCCCCTGTGTTTGAAGGTTCAGAGTATTACTTGGAATCAAGGAATTCTGATTCTGATCAAGCAATTCTGTAATTCTTATTAATTAGAATACCTACAGATGACTGAGTGCTTCGTGGGGCTGCAGCTGCAGTGATAGCACTCTGTTTTTGTGGAAGCACTCAAACTTTTCACTTACAGTTTAATCAAACTCCTACCAAGTTCACAACAGTCTGAATTTTGGCAGAGTGAAGGTGGCATCTCCTTTTTGTTAGAACAACAGCATGAAATTCCTATCTAGTCAGTGATCAAGTCTACTTACTCCTGAGATGGCAATGTAGGTAACTGCAATGCAAGAGAATCTTGAGAATTTTTAAGGGAAAAAAAGGCAGCTCTCTTCATTGGAATTCTCATACTCAGTATAAAGGGTGACCAAACTTTCTGGCTGTAGTGGTCATACTGCAAAAACTGACATTGGACTGGGAGTCAAAAAACTCATAGAACACTCAGCCAAACTGAGAGCACCGATCTCAGTTTGCAGTCGCAGCAGCTCTGAAGAGCCTATACCCCGAAGTTCAGGATCTAGCCTATCACTTTTTATTAGCATCTCCAGCTTTTAGTTGTTGCTCTCTTATCACATTCAGAGATCTTTTAATTCTGCATGGAGAATATTTAAAATAAAGGCCCATACACCATAGCTGGAAAAGCCCTCTTACCCTAACAGCTTGGTACTTTATCTGCTGCCGTCATTCCTGATTACATAATTTTAACATTTCATAACCTTAATCCTAGACTGGGGGCTGAACTTGATCACAGTGTAAGAAGTTTAAATACGCTCTGATTTGAGGCAGCCCTCAAATCTACATTTTTCCAGCCCTGTGCATCTCTGAAGTAACAAAAATTTGCACTTTTTGTTGCCAGGTTTAGAAGACTTCTTTTTTTTTCTGCTGAAACAGATCCTGGTACTGATCTTTTGTACAAAGCAAAGAATGAGGTTGTAAGCTGCAACAGAATATAAGTACTTCCAAATCCAGCTCTCTTTCTTTTTTTTTCCCCATATATTTACCTCCTGCAGCATGTGGCTTTGATGACTTCAGTGTTTATAATTTCCTTCTGCTTCTATATCAGAAAGACTGAAGATCCATGCATCTGTGTGCTCAGCCATCCTATATGGCCAGTTTTTTTATGACCAAGTTTAGCATAAAAGCTTCAAGTAATTAAATACAAGAGTGAAAATAAGTAACCAAAGTCTATGGGAACAAACTCCTCACGATTCTGATTTTTTTCCCTAATATTTTATCCTAATTTCACGAAACAATAATTTCTCAATATCATTCAGAAAAAAAAACCACAAACGCAGTATATTAATAATTTAATAAGTCAGTGCCTCCCTAATGGCAATGTTACATCTCTTTATCTCCTTGTCAGTCCACAATACTCTGATTGCTGAGGGAGATCTCAATCAGTGGAGATGAGGTCTGAGGGCAGCATGGGCAGGATGACTGCTTTGTAGCTTTTACAGCCTAGGGAAGCTTTAGGACATGTTCTATCTGTATCTGTAGGTAACTGTAGGTATCTGTAGGTAACTGTAGGTATCTGTAAGGAGCATTCCAGTTAGAAGACCAACCTTAAGTCTCAGCTGAGAGAGCAATTTGAGCTACTGCATTTTGGGTTAAACCTAACAGACTTTCCTACAGCTTGCCCTCTGGAGAAATTTAGCTCTTCCCACTGACCAAGAGCCCTGCCAAAGTGAGCTGATTGCAGGAGGTGTTTGAGACATGCAGTCAGGTCTGCCCATCTACGTATTTTCTTGATGAGTAGCACAGTGCAGTGATGAAGTCTCTGCAGAGCTGCTACAGGATATTGCACTCAAGAAACAGAACTTAAAGTACTTTAGGGGGTAATATTGATAGTGAAATTTTAAGCTCGTTTTCATGATAACCTATTTTCATTTCCTTGGCAACCAATCTAAAAAATGCAACCATCTTCCTGCTCTAGCCATCTGAAGGTACATGGTGAAATCAAAGAACACTCAGAGCTCTTGCCCTGCATTGCCAACAGGTTAACTGTTTTGTTGTTGATATCTCATTTGTTTTGCGCTATTTAGTGGGTTGCTGACCAAGCTGCACAGGGAAATTGTCATTAATTATTAAGAAATTGTGTCTAATCCACCAGGACATCAGTGCTGTTATTAATGTTTCCACCATGGAGACAAAAAGAGCCTTGAGTAAGGAGCTGGAGGTGTTCCAGTGAGAACATGCAGCACCAAAAAAACCCCACAGTCTTTCTTCTCAAGTTTGTTAATTGAAATTTCCATATGTTTCCTTCCTTCTTTGCACTGGATGCCAGAAATGTACAGCAGTTCATTTTCAGAAGATGAAATTTATTTTCTGGGAAAGAAAAGTTCCTGAGCAGGAGCTCACAGAGAAGGTCTTTGGAACCAAATTCCTCTCTCAAGAGGGATTCACCATGTCCTTATGACACTGCCATAGCATTACACTAGAAGCTCTGTCCTAGGACTGCTTTATAGTCATAGGACTGCGATGTGGTTCTACAGAATTTAAAGACAAACACTGGAATAACTGGGGCATTTTTGGGTGCTCTGTATCTGGTTGACAGACAGAGCAGCAGAACTTTCTCTCTCTCATGGCCATTATTGTCAAAATTCTGGCTTCTTTAAGCATGTTTGTCTTTAAGCATGTTTGGGACATGTTTGTGAGCACAGCTGATCAGAATTTTTTTGTTGGACAATGCAGGTTTTTTTCTTTTTGTAAAGGAATGCTTCACAAGAACAGAAAAGCAATCAAACAACAGCTGGAATGAAACTTTTACCAGAGATTGTTTTTAGAGCTCTAAAAAACTAATTTTTGGTTAATATGAAAGAGTATGTGCCTCCTCATGACTTTCAGAGCAGGGAAGATATTTGTCACGTTCAGGGCTTAATGCATATCCCAGACTTTCAGAAAAATATTGTTTCTGTTCACCATGGCATCAGCATTTGCTGATTAAATTTTCAAATATTACAGTAATCCTGGTCTGTATTAGAGGCTCCACTAAACTAAGGTGCAAAGTTTGAACACGGCAAATAATGTTATCCTGGCAGAAGAAAAGAGCTTTCCAGGGAAAGTGATTTCTGAAGGGATTTTGACTGTTCTGAGCTACAGTATCCGGGAAGTTTACCAATAATTAAATACACTGCAATTTAACGACTTGTTTGATTAAGGGCAGCTCTCTAGGCATTATAACATGTCAGTTTTTCGGTGATGCAGCTGACAGATTAATCTCAATTCTTTGCTCTAATGCTATAAATCAGAAAGTATGAATTGCTAGGAAATCTGAAGTATGGAAATGAGATACAATGAAATGCATAACCACACACAGGCTTGGGTGTTTACATTTCATTCTAAGCAATAAAGCAAAAGGGAATAGCTAAGACAGGGAGAGCCTTTTTGTGCAAATGGGCCCCTTACAAGCAGAAGCATGCCTGGCACAATTACGGCAATTATGTAGAGGCACAATTATGTATTACTTTCTTTTTTAATGAATTCAGTGAAAATATACTTTGCTTCATCAGGAGTTCGTAATAAGGAAGTGATGGCAAAGGAAGGGAAGGTAAGAGAGCTTGTAAGAGAGCAGGTGAAGGAAACGGCTGTGAACAGAACAGCAGCAGCATATTGTCATCTGATTGTGTTGTGAGAATGTTTGCAAGGATCTCTAATGCAGAAGAGTGATTCATACAAAGAGAAACGACTGCCATCATTTTATTAAGTCATTTATTCTCAAGGCATAAACCATGTCAGTGGAAGCTGATTATTGCTGTGTTATTTTGCAAAGTACCATTCCGCTTTTCATGAGTCTGAGACCAGCCTGGGAATTGTCCCTTTGTCAGGAGGTCACTCAGTGGGAAGAGTCTGTGCTCCCTCTTTTGGGTATTTCATTATCTCTGCTTTTGTGAACACAGATACATACTTTGTGTTTTATTTTTTAATAAAAAACAGTAGAACAACTGCTTTCAAGGACTGTTCCCATTTTCTACAGAAGCCTGACACTGCCTTTATTTAAAAGCCTGGTCTTGTTTTGTTTCCACAAGCTGTCCTCTTTCTCCACTAAAGCCTGCTCTAATCCATTTGTTTTCATAGATATCAATGCCTTTGCCAGTGCCTCAATGGTTTTCAGTTCTTGGAATTTCACTGTTTCTATTGTCCAACATCTGAAGTAGTTTAGATGCAGATCTGCTCTTTAGAGAGAACTGGAGCATCAGCCAAGTGGATTGCAGCGAGGCTGGCAGGTTCCAAAAGCTCTATGAAAAATACACTCGTCTTTGGTAGGCAAATAGCCCCTTGAAAAGAGAGTTCCATCAAAGCCATACTTGTCTGGAAACCATAAGTACTTCTTTTTCCCCACAACATGGACACATGTGATGAGAAGAAATTATTTCTCTTTACCATTACTTAATGTACCATAAACTAGGAAAGAGCTCTAAACAAAACGAGAGTCCATTATCACTTATTATTCCATGATCTTTCCATTCAGACACCGCCTTTGAAAAACTAATTAAGGAACTAGTGGTGGCTAATGCACGCACTCCAAATAGTGAGCATTCACTGCCTACTTTCAGCAGCTGAGGTTCATTAACATTACACACAAACAAATGAATTCAGTTTGGGTTAATGCCACCCTATTAAACTTTCCACAGCCCACTTAACTGGAGCTTTGGTGTGTGTTTGACAGACACTTTAAATTCTCTGGAGATCCCGTGTTTTCCTGTTTTAATTCCATCTCCTTCTAAAGACCAGATTTCGTCTTTGCTCTCCAGTTGATTAGCGACTTGCACTTTGCATACTGCTGTCTGAGTTGATGATTTGTTGAAGGAGATGATATACAGAGTTAAATTACATCCCATATCAGGAAAGTTAACAGAAAGGGATCCAAAATGATGAAGTTAACGAAACAGTAGTGTTGCAACCACCAGCAAGTGTTCAGAAATTGAACCAGCTTTAGTGGCTGCCATACACCAATGCTGTGCAGGATGGACGTCCCTCAGTACATTCTGTGTGTTTCATTGATTCAAAAATTCAGAGATTCAAACAAGGACTTTGTTTCTTACAGATGGCAGATGTATACAAACTTAAGAAGTCTCAATAAACACATGCCCAAGGATTGCCTTTGTCATGCATCTTGGTGTTATCATAGTCTACTGCAGTGTCCTCAAAAGTGAAGAAACTAGTACTGTGATAATAATGGGTTAGCTAATAGAGTTGCTGCCAATTTCACTGGTGTGACCAGCTAATAATTACAGCTTTCTGGAGATCTTTCCAGTAAGATGAGAAGCGTTTGATGCCTGACTTGTGTGTCTTTAACATTAATTTACTAACAATATAGACAAAATTTCAGTGAATATAGCAGAAACACTGAGCAAGCAGTCCCCTTGATGAGAAACGCCTTTTCTGCCCCTTCTGCACGTGCTCTCTCCAGCAAGATCTGCCTTTCTGTGTACTATTTAGAAACCACAGAAAACCAAGCAGTCTGAGAAAGCCCTGCTTTGTACAGCAGCCCTGTGCAATGTAAGAACTATGCGTGAAGTGGAAGCAGCAAGAGGTTCTTCAAGATACAGTCTTGCTAAGAGCAAGCACAAGGTGCTACTTCTGTCAAAACATTATTATCACATTTTAAATTGGAGAAGCTCCTCAAGCCTCTTAGACCATCTCTGATTCACCACGTACTCTGGGTAATTTGCTTATTGCCTGAAGCCACTGTGCACCTGAACGGCCTTCATTGCAGCACACATGAAGCCTGGTGGTGCAGGAGCACACAGCCTATCCATGCTCTTCATCTTCATGCAAAAGCCATCAGCAATCATCAACAGCTCCAAGTATATCATGAATAATGCCCGTGAGAAGAGAGAAAGTCATGTGGGAAGCTGAGTCTGTTGAGTGAATGCCTCCTATTACTCCATTAAAAAACAAAAAAAGTCAAACACATACTTTTTAATCCAATCACTTGGACACAGCACTGTTTTCTCTTTGGGCTGATTTTGTGTGGATGTGCACCAACACACAAACACACACACAAACCCAAACATCCCCATGTGTGTATGTTTATATATTACTTTACGTACACACACGTGTATAAGCAAGAATGAATAAAATTTGTACGTAGCTTTTTCAGTGCCCACAACGGAAGCCACACTTTCACTTTTCACTTCAGAGCTATGTGACAGCTCTGGATTTTGAGATGCCCTATTACCCGCCAGCAAGCACGTGTTTCCAACATGGAGGTAATGTGCCCAGTGACATCAGCTGAACATGTATGTATGTGGCAGTGAATTCATTTGGACTGAGACCGCTCAAATGGCAAAAACCCTTGACTTATCTGCCAAGAAAACTGAAAATGTGCTTCAGATGAGATCTGTCAACATGAGAGGAGCAGAGGCTTGCCCAGTGAGGCAGAAGATGAATTTATTCTTTTTCTGTCAACTGTTGGAGATTGGAATATCAGTATAGAACCTGATTAACTCCTACTTTCTAAAGAATTAACTGCTCTGAGATCATGTTTAATAACTATTTGGTTTACCTGAGGCCATGCAGCCATCTGCAGCATTGTCTTCAGGCTGGAAGTATTGCCAACACACTGGCTTATCAGGTCTACTTAGGTGCATGATCCAACCAAATTAAATTTTCAGCCTCTGGTGGTTTCTTTTCTCATGTGAAGTATAAAATAAAAGAGAGAAATAGATAAAAAAGACAAATGCTAAGGACTAGAGACTGAGAGATGTTTCATTGGATTGCTTCAAAGAAACTGAAACAGGCTGGGTACAGCTGGGTGTTGACAGCACATAAGCAAATGTTCTCAGAAGAAGGGTAAGACAAACTTGAGGGAGTCTTGTTAAAGGGTTAATAAAATATTGGTAAATATTCAGACTCTTAGAACCTGAATGCTTGAGGTCAGTGATGGGATATGAACACTGTATGATGCAGAAAACTGTTTCCCATGTAATTCACTCAGCTGGTGGGATGTGGGGCTTGGAAGGCCTTTGGAGGAGTAGGGCAGGGAGTGCAAGATGAGTGTCTGGGTAGCAAAATGCATCACGCTACTCTCATCTCAACGTTTCACAAAAATCAGTGGGATACACAATGTTCAAAGAAAATACTGAATGCAGAAATGTCTTTGTTTTATTTTCGTCTTGACTGGATTAATTAAAGATGTCACTGATCCTGATAGGTGCCTTGGGGTGGCATGGCTGATGCTGAGCTTGCGACAAATGTCTGGTGATGGAAGCAGATGCAGTGATCTTTTTGAGCTGTATTACTCCATTTGATTCTACTTGGGTTCCTTTTAAACAGTGTTTCTGTCTACATTATTATGTTCTCCTTCCATTTATTGTCAATGTATGGCAACTTATTCCATTCCACTGGAAAAGAAATTGGTTGTTGGGTTTTCATTTGAATATTCTTTAGATCAAAGCAGTTATTTAGATAGAATTACAGAGAAGACAAGAGACACTTCCCACCCTACTACACTGATAACTGAGCACTGCTGAATTAGAATAGTACTCTTCTTTCATCTATTACAAAGTAGTTTTCTAAATATTTGTTATCAAAACTGAGATTCAGTTGTCAAATGCTGGCAGTTTGAAGCTGGAAAAGATGGGGAAGGATATAAAATATAAAATAAATGTATTTGTGGACAGGGACTGGGCGATAGGGATGAAAGCACATGACAAATCTGTATCTCCTACAGCCTTGCAATTGACTGTGCAACAGTTGCTTCCATCCATAGGGTACAAATTAACTTGGTGCCCTGTAGGTAAGTGGTGGGCCAAAGCGTGAAGCATCTGTCTTTGTTTTAATATAGCTGTAGTCATGGCATTGCTTCTGCGCCTTACAGGTCGGAAGGCATTTATTATTGTAGTACCCTTTGCAGATCAGGAAATAATATTAAGATTTTACTTATTTTATTTATTCTGGAATCAGCAGAAGAATAAATGAAATGTTAAAGGTCAAAGGGAGCATTTTGTGCAGAGCCAGGAACTAGCTCATGGCCAAATATCTTGACGTGAAGACTTACTCGTCCAGTAGCACACTAAAAGCCTGTTTTGCTTAAAAATCTGTTTTCCCAGTTCCTCCAGGTTCTTCTGAATATACACATGTTGAAAATATATCTGCAGAAAATATAGATCAACAGGTTTTTCACTGCTTCTCTGAGTGAAATCACTTTAAAATTAGCTGTGCCCTGTTTTCAGTATTGTAAATTATCTCTAAAAAATTTCAGTTGTACATTGGCTGTTACTCCCTCTCCACTTATGCTTGATATCTCTCTCAATCACTGACTGCTAAATTACAGGTGACTCATAGACAGTGATTGAACATTAAATCAAGTTTTTTTGTCTGATGAGAAACCTAGAAGACACAGGAGAAATAAGATGGTTGAAACTTAAGAACTTTACCAAGAAACACCATGTTCTTCCTACAAAATCAGTAAATGCTTTTTTGTTAGCAGGGATGGAGCTTCTCCATGAGACAGTTTTCAAAAAGCATATTGATGAATAGTTATTTACTTGCTGGCATGTGATTTCAGGAAGACAAAGTAGGGCCTTTCCTAACTTAAAAAGAAGAAAACCCGTCTCAACTTCTGCAGCAATTCCTTTATCCCAACATTCTAAATTCCAATAATTGGTCCTTTCTTGCTGTGATCAGGCTGTACATGCCACTCTCTAAGCCCCAGACGACCTATGACAAGATCTACAAATTGCAATTATTCCTTCTCTCTCTGATTTCGTTATTTCTGTATTAATAGCCTTCCCCTTTCAAACAACCTTTGCTAACAGCAAACCATTACCATGTGATGCACATACACTAAGTACAAACTCAAGTTAATACACAGTAATGCTGTGTAATACGCTATCCTGCAGCTGAGTGTAATCTAACACAACGTGATGTAGGAGGAACCATGGCACAACTCAGTATTTAATATCAGGATAAATTATCCTGGAAAATTCTGCACAGGACTTATTTGAAAGCTCTCATTCTCCACCAAAATAGTGAAGGTGTTGTAAAGAGGCTGCCTATTGCCTGCGGGAGGGATGGATTTAGGTACCTGCTGGTATCAGCTGGGTAGCTGCTTGCTTCTGTGCCACCTTCTCTCTTGGTCATCTATCAGGAGAGCACCAGGGGAAAAAGAGCTCTCTGAAGAGAATCCCCCAGAGCCACCAGCCCAGTCCCTTGCCAGTGAGGTCATTAAACTTCTCTGTTTACTTCTTTTACATGGCAATGAATTAGAGGTCGTGGAGGATGCCAGGGAGAAAGGGGAGATTCTCTGGCTGAATGAAGCCACACAAACAAGATTAAATTAGAGGTGTGAGCACAGAGTCTGCATGGATCCTGCCAAGAAGTTTAATTAAAGCCACTTGCTGTTTCAGAGTGACCCAGTTTCATTCCTAGCTATCACATCAGATGTAATGTCTTATGAGATGATCTACAACAGCAGAACAGCATTTCTATCTTTTTTTTTCCCCCTTGTTCTCCTTCCACAGAGGAAATAACAAACTTGTATTGCAGACAAAGATGTACTTTCTGTATTGAAGGCCTGGTAGAAAACACTGACATAACACATGGTTCCTCTGGATTTCAAGCAGTCAATAGCTGCTTTAATTTCATATTCCTTTTTCCTTTAAACATAAAGTTTAAGTGAGGCACAACTCTACCTGGAAAATTTGGGTGCCTCTATCTTCCATTATGGCATGCCCCGTTGTATTTAGAATTACAGAGTCTTGATTACTCATTAATTCACATTCCCCATATTGTACTTCTATGTGGGACAGAACTGCATTACTCCCGACTCCCCGGTGTGGTCACAGTAAAAGATCTCTTGATTTTGGCAGCTTTCTGCAGATCATTGCAAGTCATTTTCATCTATGGCACCATTATATCCCCCTACAAAGGGGGATTTTTTCCCCACCCACTTTGATCTGCCAACAGAGGAGGCAATGAAAAGTGATTCACTACATTTGTTGAACTGTTCCAAGCAACCTCCTAGAGCCAGACAGACCATCCCCTTTCATCCTGTTCTTCCTCCTCAGAATAAGGTGAGACATAAGAAATAGCAAGGCGGAAATAATTTGACTGGTAACTTTTGGATTGGAACAGGATTTTTTTGGCTGGGAATAGGTTTGTATCCCCAGTGCAGTTACTGCTGTTTAATTCATTGGACCTCAGCATAGCTCCATTTCGCATACTGGTCTGAGACTCCTATCTGCCATCTGCAAATCAGCAGCAAACCTCTCTTTCCTTTTCACAGAAAGACAGATTTATGACAGCTGCTGCAATCTCTTCATTTTTACAGCAAACTGTTAATTCTGATTTTTCAGTCAGCTCAAATCCAGAGAAGATGCCAGTGCACAGCAGCACTGACAATCACTCCTCTTCTAAACAACTAGACAATAAAATCTGTATTGTGAAGTTTCAGTAAAAGTTATGCTGACAGTTGAGGTGAAAATTGAGTATCCTTCAGACCATGGGAAAAAACTTGTCTGCCTGTCACAGTGAAAAGCACAAAACTTTTAATCTGATGCTCCTGTGTCTTTAGATCTTAGGGACAAGGAAATCCTGGTGTTCCAAATGTAGGCCAGGAACTGTCTGACTTAGAGCAACAACAAACCCAGAGGCAGTCTGGCTTTGCAGTTATCTTCAGATTCTATTGCAATCTACATAATATTGGCAAGGAATAACTTCTACCAGCAGTTAGACGTCCATGGCATGAGAGTTCTTTCAGTTTTTCTTATTAACTAGATGTAGCAGGAAGGATATTTCAATTTTCCACAGCTTATGTGCATTTCAAGTCTCTGCTTTCCAAAGATAACAGCAGTGCTTTCACATCTGATTGAGATGCCAGTTTTACACAGAACAGAGCCAATACAAAACTTACGAGGCAAGCTACTACTAGAAAAACACCCTCATCAAGAGTGGGAAAGGAGAAACAGTGCCACGAGACCCAGCCATTTAGCCCAGAGACTCAAGCACAGATGCTGAAAAAAACAGAAACATCCAGAGAGATTTCATTTCCTCTAAAGGAAAAAAAAATTAAAAAAATAAAGTACTACTTTCAGCTGATGCCACACAGCTGCTGAAGTTTAAATGGCTTCATCATTGTACGAGATTGATTGCTAATTGCTTCTCTGTCCTGAACCTTCCGCCAGGTTTGCCTGATGCAACCAATTCGTGTCAGAAGAAGAATGTGAATGGCAGAAAGCTCAAGGGTTCTGCAGCTCTTGCAGTGGATGTCACTATAAATCTGGCAGAGGCAAGAGCAGAGGGAGACAGGCCTAATAGATGATAGAAATTGCAAAGGGCAGCCTATTGCCCTGGTACAATCTGGCCACTGTGGGCCAACCTGTATCTCTATAATTACATACAACTATCTTTGTGAAATGGAGGAAGTCTTTCATTGTATTCAGCAATTGATTCTTTTTGCTTTGTGCCTGTTTTGTTTAATCAATATAATTAGAGCTGAAGATGCTGCAGGTGCCACTGATGTAATAATGGTTGATAACCACATAGCTAACATTAGTATTTATAACTTGCAGTAAATCTCTATGCATATTAACGTGAACTTGACATTCTGCAATCATATTTGAAACCTGGTCTATGGGACCAGATTCAACAAGAGAACCGCTTTCACAGGCTCTTGATACAGGCTTTGATAAGGCTGTGAGCTCTGCTTGCATTGTTCCACATGAGAGATTAATAACAGTAAGAGGCATTTTATCACAGCCAGATTATCAACAAGACATGACAGAAACTATTTGTGTCACTGAGAATGAAGAAGTTTTGAAAGCTGAAGATAGCAATGAAACAGAGTAAATAGTAGGAACAGTCTTTTCTAGCTAATATCCAGAGGTTTTTATGCATCAGCTTACTTGTAACATATTGTTAACCCCAAGTGGACACATGGGAATGACACAAGGCTTCACCAGGGGTTGTTCAGAGTAGATATCAGGAACAATTTCTGTATCACTGATGGTGGCTAAACTCTGGAACGGGTTTCCTTGAGATTGTTGATGCCCTGTGCTTCAAGTGGTATTAGGATAATGCCCTTAATAATATGCTTCAACTTTTGGTTAGCACTGATGTGGTCAGGTAACAAGACTTGATGGTCTTTGTAGGCCTCTTCTAATCGAACAATTCCTTTGTATGCTCCTTCCAATTGAACTAATTCTAATTATTTAAGAGCCAGATGCCTGATTTAAGGCAAATTGGGCCTGATCCCAAAGCCTCTCGGCGGGGATGGGAAATCATCCTTTGAGTTCAGCTGGCTTGGTCTCAAAATTGCAAGCTGGTCTCTCACAACAATGTTTGTACTACATTCAGTGTCACTGACCAACAGTTATTATGTACTGCTAGTCCTCTCCTTCTGTTTTACATTCAAAGCTTAGGCTATGCTTGCTAACACTTGTGGAAACTTGTAAAGACTCCTTGTGTATTTGGCCTCAGTTTTCAGTATGAACTTGTGGCAGTAGTGCTATTTTGAGGCTTCCACTTCTGGGTGAACATGCTTGAAGTGAAATGGTGTGAGGAAAGAAGCTCATTATGTAATTGTGTGTTACAAAATCATGTTGTCACTCGCATTTGGTTCCAGCCCATGATGGGAACTTCGAAAAGTGGATTGTAAGGCCACAGAGAAAGAGAGAGGAAAAATCATGAAACAATTGAATAGGCAGCAAAACATGGAGGCTCAGGAAATATGTAACAGCTGACCTTGATAAACAGGCAAATATAGAAAATCTGTAGGCAATAGTAGTCATGCAAAACAGGTGATCATTTCCCCAGAATGTCTTCTCAGAAGAAAATCCTCCCCTCGTGTCTTTAAATCCTTATTGTACCACATCCTGATGTTAGGACATGTTCTTTCAACCACAACATCTTATTTAATATAGCTACAACACCATATGTTTTAACTGGATGTATGTTTTTGTCCAGCTTCATTTAAGCAGCCCTCTGGCATCTCAGAACCCACTGATGGTTCCCTGAAAACTGATGCTTTCTAAGGAATAGCTAAAATAGCAGAGGAAGACTGATGTATGTCCTTATGTGTGCATCTGCAGTCTTATGAGGAGAATGAACAGAGATGGTAAAGGATGCTCGCACTTAAATCCAGGACACAAGATAAAATCAAGTGAAATATAGATCTTTTCCCAGAAGCTTTAATTCCTATTGGCAAAGAAAATAGAGCATTAATACAATTTCACGTCTCTTTCACTGTAGTTTGCTATTGTCAAATATGCAGAACAGTGTCATGAGGAGAAACATCAAGCTCAATCTTTCTGAGAACAAGGTGAAGTTCCAGCATCTCATAAAAAACCCACCAAACTGAGCAGTGCAAATAGACCAAAGTTTGGCATGGGCTGTGGGTCAGAAAGCCAATAAGCCACATGCATTTCCAAGCCTCCATGCCCACCTATTGAATAATGCATGAAACCTGTGCCATGATGTCACAAAATGACTGCCTGTGTGCATATACAGTATGTGCATTTGTGCATGTGTCTCCTTAGAGCTTAGAGTACCCCAGGCTGCAGGAATGATTTCTATGCTCCCTTTAAACTGTAATTCTTCATTCAAGGCATTTTGGCTGCTCTAAGCCAAGGAATTGAATTTGAGGACTGGCTATAAGCCCCATAGCCATTTCTTGTTTCCAAATGACAGCAGCACACTCTCTGTATCAGTTTCCAAGAATGTATTTAGAATGTGCAGCAAATTAAAGGGTAATAGCATAAAATTCATTATTGTTGGAAGAAAAAAATATGGCTGGAGCAAACTGAGAGTCACTGGAGAATGATGAGGATGAAAATAAAAAATGAAGTACAGGAGCACTCTTTTAGGATGCTGATAGTTCCATACCAAAGGTTTTGTGTAATAGGCAGAAATCATGAATGATATTGCTTCCTGGCCTGGCTTTAATTTTCACCATACTGCCTGACCTTCTTTCTTATAATAAATTTTGCAGCAATTTATTCTGTGCTTGTAGCATGAATTGCAGATACTCCCAGGAGTTGCTGTGTAGCTAAGTGCCTGATCAACACATAGAATTGTGGTAATTAGAACACAAGTCAAGTACAAATGAAACCAGATCCTCTGTTCTCAAGCCTTCCATGTTCCAACCTGCTACATCTCCTGCCCTCTTGATACCCTGCTGGTGAGCAATGCCCATCTCAGGGAGGCAGATGTAGGCAGAAGACTTCTCTATCACTTTGGATGACTTTTCAGCAACTGATTTCTTGGAGTCTCACAAATGAAGGAAGGCTTTTTCCTGGCCATGGAGAGAAAATTCTCTCGTTGGCATTATCCACTAGTTAATAGCTCATCTATAGGAATAAATTAGAATAACAAGGTAAAGCAAGCCATTTTCCACATTCTCCATCTCAGCAGGATGTTCCTCAGGAGAGAGATGCACTCCAGTGTGTTTCTGCTGCTATCCTATTTTCTCCTTTGTTGCCCATAAGGCAACTAATTGAATCATAAGATAATTTGGATGTTGCTGCTAACCTCCTGAGCCATCCATTTCGTGTGGGACATAGTGTAAGTAGACTTGCTGACATTATAGCCTGTGACTCAGGAAGATATCCCTTTGCTCATCAGTGAGCTTGAGATTGCCACATTATATAACTTTCAAGATGGAAAAGAATAAGAAATTATTATAAGGTGCTGTTATCTCCTGTCACGTTTAATAAAATCAGTTTAGCATTCTAAAAGCCCTGTGAGAAAAGCGACAGTATAAAAATTCATGAGTGCAGATGAAGAGACATTACTGAATAAGACCTTCTGTCCATCATTACTCTGCAGATTGTTTTTAGGGAAGGAATGAGTAAGCTGGGGCTAGGGGACCTTGCTGTGTGATTTGCCAGGCATTTCAAAATGTCAACCCTACATGTAATGGCCAGAGATGAATGCAAGTTGTATTAATGAGCTTTGTAATGCAGCAAGGTGGGAGTATAACAACGAAGTAGCTCTGCCCAAGATGATGGATGCTGATCACCAGGCCACAGAGGCTCCTTGCAGAGAAGTGGCTCTCATTAAGGGGGAAATCTTCAAAAGGTTGCACAGCATGAGTTTTCTCATCAAAACCCATGTGAGCAAGGACGAATGAGCAGCAGCCTCAGAAGCCCTGTTGAGCATCCCTGAACAAACACTAAGTAAGAAGAGCTGATAGTTCATAGCAGGGAGATAAAAAGCCTCTCGGATTTGAATCTGGACTTCATCACTGAGGTGAGATCTTTGTGGTCTGAGGAAAGTCAGTGACTTCTTTCTGTTGTTGATATTGATAATGATAATACTTTCTTGAGGAGAAGTAACTAATAGTATAATTCCTGCTGAAATGGCCTATATTCTTCTGAGACACTTCATTAGCATCCCATGGGAAACTGTGAAGAAGAGGCTGCAGCCAAACTTTGTGCTAACTTACTCCAGCAGCTGGAAAACAACATTACTGATGTGTGGCCCCATAAGCTGTGGATGCAGAGGGACTGTGGCTGTGTTACCCAAGAGCTGACAACTCCCCGTTTTAAACAAGAAGTCTGTGACACGGGAAGACAAGGCTGCTTAACTGCTTAACAGCCATGTGTGAGCACCCAGCAGCTACTACAAATGGGTGGAGAGAACTGCTGAACTTCACTGAAGAAGCTGGCACCTGCCAGCAGAAGGTTTTTTTTTTAATTGGTTTCCATCTGTCAGACTTGTCAGTGGTGAAATTGGATGTTTGCACAGAGAAAAAAACTCCTTCCCCCTCATCCACCCCCAACACCTCCTCCCTTCCTGCTGGTTTGTCTCCAGACTCCAACGTGGTACGTGAGCAAGTTTATTTCTGCATCCACTGTCAGCAGGAGTGGAGGAGTGGTGAGAAGAGGCATCCCACAGCCCTGATCACTAGCGGATATTTTATGTCTGAACTGTGCTTGGGTATCATTTCCTTTGGATACTGTTGAGTCTGTCATGATGCTCTAAGCCTTTAGGTTCAAGTAGCTTCTGAGATGTGCAGGTGCTATGTGACTTTGTAGATCTGAGAAGCTAAGATGGGGTGATCAGAATGATCTATCCTTCTTCAGAAGGTCCTAGGTACCATACTATTCATTTGTGCATGATAGCTGTTGGATAGAAAAGAGAACAAGCCAAAGTGCTTACTGCAATAATGGATAAAAGGGAAAGTGGGAAACCTCATATAACAAGGCTGCTGCTCTCAGAAGTGAAAATCATGAGGCAGCAGTTGTAACACAGAGAGCTTCTATCTCTTCTCCCATGTACTCCAAAAACAAGTGTATACTCATCTCTATCACCGAGTGGGACTTAAAAGAAAAGGTGTCAATAGAGAGGTCTGAAAGTGGAGTCTCTCTTCTCTGCTGTTTTTCTTTTAATGAAGGGAGATGCATTTAACTAAAGCTCTACAGTCAGCCCACAAAGATAAACAAGGTGCTGAGATGGATCCGTGCAGATGCTTAAGGCAAAGGAGATGTTTTCTGAAGATACACAGTGGCCAATAACATCCAGCATTTGTTGTTTCCAGCTTTCCTTCAGAGAGACCCATCTCAAGAGCTTCAAGTGTTAGAACATGGCCCCTACAGCAACCCTTCAGTTTTCAGGGGGTTTGAGGATAGCAGTATGTGAATCTCAATGAGTTCAGCACTGCAACCTGCAGCATCTGTGTTAACAATCATCTCTTTTAACCTTGTCTCTCTCTGTAGTGGAAGATCATAGCACACACAAGTGGGAAAAATTTCAAAGCAGGTAAAATCAGATCAAATCATAGGAGCACACAGGGGAGGAAGAGTTGAGCCTCCCTGACCCTGAGGGGTCTGTCTTTGAGGTCACGTAACTTTGGAGGCTTGCCCAAGCTCTTGAGAGTTCTTGTATGCACTTTCTGGACCACAGAAGCATGGAACACAGGTAGCTGTGGTTGGGCTACAGCTTGTGTCCAAAGTGACCACCTTGCAGTGTCTGTGTGAGAATATCTAGAAATTTAAATGTGACCCCCCAAAAAAGAAAGCATGCTCCTGGTACAGCCTCTGCTTCTTCTCAGGGGAAGAGGCAGATGGATTCCAAGCATGAATGGGCATGTTCCCAGCTGAGAGTCAGGCATGACTGAGGAAAAAAGGAAACAATTTTTTTCAGCTAACAGTAGAAGAGAGAAGCAGATGATTGACCAGCCCATCACAGCCACATTGTCTAGCTCTACTCCAACCTCTTCTCCACAGATGACTTCTCCTCTCATATCTTTTCCATTACAGTAGCTATAGAAGAAAGACTTACGAGTTGAAATTGAAATAAAAGGGAATCATAACTTAAGCAATGGGGAAAATGCAATTTGCTTATTTTATAACAAAAAGGAAAGAAAAAAAAAGGAAAGAAATTCCCCTTGTGTACCACTGTCACCTGATAGAGATCTGCTTCCACAGAATCGCCTCAACTAGTGAGACAGGATGTACTGGTCCAGCTTTGTGTGAAAAGGAAACTGAGATGACAAAGTTATTAGTGTTCTCAGGTAAAACCTGTCATGTTGAATTAACAGTTTGTAAGAGACAAGAGGGACTATTCCTTCATGTAAACCAGAGCTGAGACATCACCTACAGAAATAATTGCATTAGCTTTGAATCAACAATGGAAATAAAGGATTAACTATTATCTACTTAAGTTCTTCATTGTTTTTGGTAGCATCGTTTTGCAGACTGACTGAATTACCTTTGTCTTCCCATTTGTCAGAAGGTTTATGGGACACCCTTCCTTCCTTCCCCCCTCCTCTTGCAGTTGTGAACACAAACACAACAAATAGCCTCTGCCTCTAGATCTAAAGTGTGAGCATTGGTTCAAGGTGCCTTTGTCCCAGGCTACTTAATTCCTGGTGATGGTAAGCTTCTGGCAAAGGGAATGGGAGCAGAAAGGGGAAAACATAAGGTTCCTGCACCAGTACTAAATCACCTCTTGAATTTTGATGAGACTGTTTTACAGAGGTAGACAAGGCCTTTTCTAGTTGTTTTTCCATCACTCAGGCTCCACACAGACAGTAGCTTGACATCACACCTCCAGTCCTCAGCCTCTGTGCCAGCAAGCTAGCAGGAAGGAGCAAGGATGCTGCAGCACGTGTTACCTTGTGCTGCCTTTGGCCTTAGGCAGCTCAGGCAGTAAAAGCTCATAGTTTCCACTTGTAGCACTCTGGTGCAGTCTTGGGTGCATTTCCAAGAACCTGGCTGTTTGCACTTAATCCCCACCTCTACAAAGAAGCTACTAACAGTTATCTGCAAAACTGGACCTTGAGGAGATGTAAATTCACTGGTAGCAGAGAAAATCTTTTGTCACAATACAACTGAACTGCTTACATACAGTCTAAGGGGTGCCTGCCACAGTCAGCTCTTGCATGAAACCAGGACTGGAAGCTAGTTGGGATGTTAGAGAAGGCAACATTTTTGCTGTAAAAGTGAGCTCCTTTTCCAAAATCATGCTTAAAGGGGAGCTGAACTCTGCTTACCTACTGCTGTCCTTTGGATGAGATGCAAAAGTTAGATCCACACCTCGCTGCTCATGATCCCCAAGATGGGGCTTGATTATCTGGCTGCAAATCTATGTCTTCACCTAATCCTGACTGTACATTCCCAGTTTTGCCTATCTTGGATTGGCTTTCTATGTATTTATGCAAATTTCATGCATTAACTCATAGTACACAGCACTGCTTCCTCCAGTTCATTATTTATTTGAAATGAAATCTACTTTTCTGCATCTCAGTTTTTCTGGGTACATCTAGTTAAGATGAGCTCTCATTTTCTAGCAGCACAGAACAGTTTAAGGGAAAATAAGGACTTTTAGCTATGAATATTGATGGCTAGAGTTGAATTGTATTTCAGACTGCTATTCATTACTGCTGGTAGAATAGCGGATAGAAACTAATATTTAATTTAATTGATATATTTTCTCTTTTGCGCCTTGATCGGTGAGCAAATTTATCTTAAATCTGTGTACTGTTAATCTCAGTATTTAAATCTTTTTAAAGTAACAATCTTATTAAAGGAAATGAAGGTAGGAATAAATCTGCAAGGCCAATAAGCCAGAAGTATTTCTGTTCACAAAGAACAAACATACAGAATTGACTAAAGCCGTTTTATAGAACAGATACTTTACTGTGAAGAGGAAAACAAATTATCTTCAATATAAACATCCATTGGCATGTAACAACAGCTGCTCAAGTGAAACTTCTACTTGATCACCCAGAATAGAAGGAGCTGGTTGGAAAGAAGTGAATATTTATCAGGGAGATTTTTATCAAAACAGGCACACTAATTTTAAGTGCACACAATTCTTTTCCAAATGTTACTTAGGAATGGCCGTGAAAATACCTGCAATTGAAAAGTTAAATGTGAAGAGGGGGGCACTGGACCAAGGTAGACAAGCTCTGGAGCTTCCTTTGGCAGCAGGTTAACAGGATTGTACCCACATCCCACCTTCATCCCAGTGCACTGGGTGCAGAACAGCCCTCTTTTCCCTTCAGTTCATTTTGATTATTGTTCTCTTCTTTGTTTCTTTGTCTTTGCACAAATAAATGGCCTCCTGAGAAATCCATTTTATCCCTCACAAGAAATAGGCTCCATTTCAAAGAAACATGCAATATCCTCAGGTTTGTCATTTGTCACCCCCAAAACCATCTTTCCCATCCTATCTGATTCAGTATTTCATTTAAGTCCTGTAGCTCCTAATTCTCCATTACCCTGGTGCCAGCTGCTAAGAAAGTTTATTGGGCTCATCAGAGTCTTGCTGTGACTCACAGCCCCTTCTTACATAAAACAGCCTTTTCATATTGATCAAGACAACTGATCTTCAAACCCTACAGTGCCTCCTGGAGAGATGGATATAAAAAATGGACAGACTCTGAGCCCTGAGGCAATCCGTAAGGAAAACGAACAGCACAGAGGGATGAATTGTCATAAACAAGAGGAACTGCAATGGTGGATGAAGAAAAAGCTACTGACTGATTTGTGAATATGTGAAAATCAGACATGAGAAGAATGCAGGTTTTGTTTTTCTTTTCCTCTTCCAGTGTTTTTCACTAGATGATGGTGCTGCTAACACAACTGCCTTCTCTCTGGAAAACGTCTGCAAATCCTTTGGATGTCATGATGCATATTAGGACACTGAAAGCAAATAGAATGATGGTTGTACATTTACTTCTCCCATGCTTTCTGATGACAGTTGGAATTCATTGAACCTTTTATCCTCCATATTAAGCTGATAGAGCACAACCTTCCTTGAAGCTGAGCACTGAAAAGTCGTTAGCTTTGGGGCTGCCATGCATTTCAACAGGGGCCAAATCAACATCTCCCAGCAGAGAGCTTCTCTGTCTCCGTCTCCACGTACAGAGATTCATTAATTTTGCGTTAGCCTTTCAAGAATGACAGATGGGCCAAAGATAGTGCTCCATAATTTCAGTTTTGGTGTTCATCTGTGAGCAGCTTTGCCTTTGCTGCTCACCACAGCTGTGAAGTTCCCACTAATAGCCGAATTCTTTCTCCAGCTTGATGATGAAATGTTTTCCCAGCAGAAGCCAGTGCTACTTCCACAGGAATTGGATTATAACAAGGGAAATCAGTGGAACTGATGTATGAAAGTCTTACTGGCACTGGAACAAGAGGTAAAATTGCTGCTCATAAAATGAGATGTTGACCCAGAGATCATCAGAGAGACCACAGAGAATGAAGTGCAGGTCTGCCCTTCAGTATGACACTGTACATTTGCTAGGCTAGATCTGCAAAGTTTTGTAGCAGTAACAGCAGCAATTGGAAGAAGAGGTGGTGCACTATTATATGTGTTTTTCTTTCAGAGAACTGACTCTTGCCTGTTCTGCTGAGGACATTGCTCTGGCTTTGATGAGGAGCTGGTTTTAACTGCACATGAACAGAGTGAGTGTGGCTGCATAGGAACAAGAAGTGTTTTTCTCTGTCTCCTGAAGTCCATAAAAAATTATTAAGATACAAAGTGAAATCTGCAAGGGTGCTCTGTGAATGCCAGTGAGCTCCTTGTGATAAACAGTATATTAAAAAGCACTGAAGCATGCTGTGATGAACGACATCCTTCCTTGCAGTTGTAATATATACAATAAGCAAGAGATATCATCCTGTTTTCAATCAAAATGAGGACCAGAGTCTTTGTTCCTTCCACACATCAGCTACAAAATGTGATTTTTGTTTTAATCTGATCAGCGCCTCTGGCATTTAAGATTGGCTGTGGAGCTGCTAACATAATGAACTGCTTTATTTTTCCCCTGCTAAATGTTATTTTAGAAAAAGAAAGACGTAGAAATGAGGAACAAAGCTAGATGGGGTCACTTACGAACACAAACTGTGCTTCTTTCAAATCCAGGCTGATTTATACAGTTGTGCACACAGGCCTTCATCTGGGTTTATAAATGCTCCCCAAATTGGTATTTGATTTTGTATCAAAAGTGTACAGGTTTGTGTTTATACGTCTTGCTAAATCACCCTCCCCAGGAAGGTCAGACTTTGCTGTGATGCCATCAGTCATTAGCTTTAATATCCTTCTACCCTTGCTTGTCCCAGTCCAGATGAAGCTCGGAGGAAGCAGAAGGTTGAAAAGTTGTGAGTCAGAAAACACAACTGACTACCTAAGATGTTTTTCTGGAATGGTCCTGAAGACTCTAATTTCATGCTTGTGATAATAGCAAAGAATGCATTCATCTTACCCCAACTACTGGTCTGAAGGAAGACAAAAAATAATCTCTTGCAGTAGTATGGAACTTTGTAAGAATGCACAGTCTGTGTGGGAGCACTACTGAGAACGCTGCTGACAGATATAGCTGCTTTTCAAGTGGACGGAAGAGGTAGAACTCTGGAAATGTCAGATGTCACAGATTCTTTCAGAGTTCTTCATGACACTGCTGAGGCCATTCCCATTTAATAGAGTTCATTCCTGTTTGGCTATTTTTGAGATTTAGAGTGGCAGTGCATATGTTTTCTGTAAGGAAGCAGACACCAAGCACAGCACCGCTATTCCGGCAAGAGTACTTTGAAAGCTGTCAAGTGCTATGCCAAGGTTGTTGCTGTTGATGAAAGCAACAAGAGCTGCTTTTAAATGGTTGAACGTTGGCATGTTTGGCTGATACACCTCTTCAAATGGAGGTTATACATAGCTCTCAGGCAATGTTTATGCTGAATGAAGGAAAAGATGAATCAGAACTGACTGGGATGGAAACATTGGGGTTTGAATTGCTGGCCTGCAGAAAGATCTTGTTAGAGACCCTGAGTGAATCTATTTTGTTCTCTGTTCCTGAAATCCATACCTATAAAATATGAGCACACTTGCAGCAGCATAGAGATGGAGTTTGCTAGGTTGTTAGCATTGTGCTAACACTGTTAAACCTTGCTAATGACTGCCATTACATCTCAGTTGTGTTCCTGAAATGTTGGGGTGTTGGCAAGTCCACAAGTGACTGCGGACTACATGCAGGCACAGGATAGCAAAATCCATGGAGTTTGCTCTCAGATGAGCCCATCAGTCTATTCCTCAGCAAAAATGATTTTCAGAAACTAATCTTACACTATACAGTCCATATTCTGGTTATTTAGAGTACCTAAGATGTTAACACGAGCTTGGCTGTGTAGCACCTTACCTTCACACAGTTCTTGAAAAAAAAAAAAGCCTTTACAAACCTTCCTTGTAGCTCTGACTCTGGGACTCTTCCCTTTTGGCAAGGACTCTGGCTGGAAACAAACCATGGGCCTGATTGACGTGGTACAAATACCTACTCAATCCTGAGACATTTATAGGAAGAAAATGGTATGTGAATGCTTTCACTGGAATTTATGTAGTTAAATAACAGAGATGAGATGCAGAGGGCTAACGCCTGATTAATTATGATGTGTTTGAGTGCCTGAGGCTGAAAGCTGCATTGTATACATGCTGGACATACTCTTCCTAACAAATAGCTTCCAAAGACAGAAGAAAGAACAAGCAGAAGAAAGGAACAAAGAAATTGTGGTCCAACTGTTTCAGCCTTTAATGTGACTGAAGTTGATGCAGTGGCAAAGTATAGTGTGTCCATCCTTTCAACAGCATACTGGGATGAAGGAGGATAAAACAGCACATCTAAGATATTGGTAAGATAAGTGAGGAGTTCATTATTCTTTCTGTACCTTTGGAGATCTTGAAACAGATCATCTGGGCCATGTGTTCGTAATCATTCCTTTTTGTACTTCAGTTTACAGTGAAGCTGAGATTTTACACTACCAATGTCAGCTGTGTACAGCAGAACCGCAGCAGTGTGAAAGGGCAAAAAGTGGACTGTTCCTGCTTTACAAGATGGTTTTACATTTCTGTGTTAAATTGTGGAAGATATTTCTTCCCATTTCTTCAGGATTTCATAAAGAAGCAGCCAAGTGTAATGAAATGTCATGTCACTGGTAAAACAAACCAGTTAAGCTTTCAAGTAAGCACTGGAAAGACTGAAAATTGGTGAGTGTATGCTTGGACAAGTATGTGTCTTGTATGTGTATGGTATTCACACCTGCAATGGTATTTTGGCTATCTCTGAGACAAACATAAGTTTTTTGGACTCTCTCCTTTCTGTACCAACCACAGTCCCCAGTGGGCTCAGATGTCTCATCCTAAGCTTGCTGACACCAACTTTCTCTTGGCATGGAGCTGGCAGAGCCCAGCACCAGGCAGCCCAGCAGTGATCACTGAGCCCTCAGCCTGCAGGCTGGCATTTTGCTGGGTGCAGCCACCATCAGCACTCAGGCCTGTATCTGTGCTCATGCACTGCAGGAAGGATTTTGCATGTGAGTACCCATGGTCTCTTCACACTTCATGCTTCACAGCCCACATGGGACTTACAACAATAACCAGGATGCTCTGCCTTACTGCTTAAATACCCTCATGAATATACTCCAACCTGATCTACAGTTCAAATGAATTCAATAAGGCAGAGGAGGATTTAAAGACATTTTAAATAAATTAACTTCTGGATGGATGTTTATTAAGTTTTATGAAGCCATTTACTCAACTGCAATGTTTGTTTCAAAAAGCATCTGAATTTTTTCCTCCTCTTAACTATGGAAATTACCTTTGTAACTGAAATGAGAAATACGGGCCAAGCTGAAAGCATTCCTCCTTGCTTGTAGCCCTGTTCCCTTTCTAAAATAGGAAGAAACCCACTGACTATCCACAGTGCTTTGCTTTCCTTTGCATCGGTGGGGCATGCTGTGATGCCTGATTGCACAATACTGGGAGGGAAGGTTTCATCGGTGGAGCACAGCTCACTGGTTTCTGAGAATTTTGCTTTTTCAAGGAATCAGTTCTGAACAAGGGAATTCATGAGTAGAGGGCAACATTTTTCACCTCAGTTTGAACCAGGTCTGGGTATTCTGAGACTCTGCTGGGAGCATCTTGCTCTGCACGAAAATCTCATGCAGAAAAAAGGACATTGCTGCATATCGTGGATTTTCACTGCTGAAGAGTTTAACTCCATCTCTGTGGGCAGCTGACTGAAAATACACCTTTTAACAGGGCAGGGCTGAAGACCAAATAAAAGGATCCATCGAATAAATTATTGGGTTCTTCAATAATTGATGATGTAGGGACAACAGAAATCCTGCTCTTCTCAACTGGAAGCGGAACCAAAATGCTTTTGGAGAGCCAGCATTGCTCAGAGAGGTTTTAAAAGATGAATTTTGTATCCATGAATGGCTCCAAATAATTAAATATTAGTTTGATGTTGCTTTCCAAGCAACGTTTTGAGCTGCTAGAAATCAGAACAATCATGTGGAATGGCCAAAAAGTATGAAGATGCTGTGGGTTGTCTTGTTGCTCAGCTGAGCTACATTATGACAGTTTTAATGGGGAGCTGCAGGGAGAATGGAGGTGCCTCATTTTTGCTCACGAAGTGTAAAGATGCTTTAATACAAAGGCAATACCTGAGTATCCTGTTCCTACAAAATTACATCTGTGTTGGAAAAATCAGTGCCAGGAGGAAGTGGGTCACGCAAAATAAAGAGGAGGAGACAAGGAATAGGAGGGGAGATTTCAGAGCTAAGGAACCTGCGTTGTCTTTCAGCAGCACATTCTCGGGGGCACAGGCTGTCTCCTTTGCTGTGCACATACACCTTCTCATGCAATAAAGCCCCGATCAGTTCAGTGTTCCAGGCAGAGCTGCTGTAAAAATAACAGCCGAGATGTAATGTTTTTTAGTGCTTTCCCTACAATAGGAGAAAACAAGCAGGAAAGAGAAACAAAGGAGTTCAGAAAACAGCAGGACTCTCGCAGAACCAGCTGGATCTCAGCACAGCAAACTGTCTTGAAGGCTGGGACATCTTCACTCCCATCCCTCAGGCTTGTCACACTCTCAAAGCCCTGGGGTTCAACCAGAGGGAGCTGGATGTTCTGCGCTGCTGCTCCTAACACCACAGCAGGCTGGGCTGTGAACCGGCACACACTCTCTTTGCTTTTACCTGATCTAAGGAGATTTCACAGGGCTGGAGAGCAGCCCAGCAGCTTGTTCTGTTGAGCAGGGTGTGTGACCCAGGCACGGCCACCACCAGATCAAGGAAAATCAACCCAAGCCTTAAATTTGGATATTTACTTCTTAGGTTCAATTAATGACAAAATAAAATAAAATACCATACAGTACAAAGGCTAATATCAGGAAGTAACCATTTCATTACAGTTTGAGAGTAAACACAGCATCAATAATAGCATGTTACATCAAAAGAGCGTTTCCCATTGCTGTACAAAAGGATTTCACACCCTTTCCCTTCCCTTTGTCACAGAAAATCTTACAAAGGAGACGCTGACACACTTTGAACATTCATTTTTTTCCCATTGCACAACAGGCCACAGAAAATAAAGCACATCAACATTTTGTAGTTCAGAAAAAAAAAAATAAAGGTGCACTTTAAGAAATGTTTGCCATAAATACAGTATATGCAGGACTATCAGGTGGCACAGCTGGGGAAGGACTCTTGATCACAAAGCCAGGACACAGCACCATGAATTTTAGCAACTTCTGTTTCCCTGCTCAGTGAGTATGAACTGAAAACAGAAGTCGTTCATCTGCAATTTAAAGAATCAGACAGAGCTCCAGCAGATAAAGCTTTGTTTAAACAGCTACCAAACAACACAGCCAGGAAGATATCAGAACTAACACTCAACGCGTTGCACAGGAAAACTCCAGCGCTCTCAGCCCCCACTGAGGATATGCACAAATGGTAGCTGCACAGATGCTCAGCTCAATTCCACAAGACAAGCTGTCCACAGCAACAGCAGACTTTTAGCTCACTGGATGTTTGATGCTATAAATGCAAAGGTCCTGTGATTGTTGTGTTTCTAGCACGTGTCCTGCCAACCCTCCTCACCCATTTTTCCATTTAGTTTTCTTCTTTACAGTGCAGTCACTGAAGCGAGATCTCACTCGCTTTGCAAAAAGACAAGCTCAGCAGAGCGTTCAAACACCTCTGCGTACGGGGCCTGTGGTGAGAAAGTCCTGTCTGGGGGAAATTTCTGAACAGCATAATGACTTTGGAAATCTAATTTCACACACTGCCAAATAGACGGCCCTGACATGAAGACTGTGAAGACAAACGAAACCTCAAAAGTATATTTGAAGAGGTCACTTGATAAACTGTCCTCAGATGGGAATCGCTCTGAATCCATCTGCCAGCACTGCACATCTGTGGGTTCAACAGATTATTTTTTTTTTCAGTCAAAACAAACAGTTTGAAACTCTTACAGGACATTTGCATAGATTAACAGCACGCTGCATGAGTGCTCACCGCTCTGCTCCAAAAGAGAATTCAGACAAGACAGGAACACAAAGATGTGAGGATGCATTTTGTTTAATGGCAAAAGCCAATTATACTCCACTAGGTTTAAAGCTAAACCCCGTAGGGTTAGCAGTTGTTGAAAGGCATGGAAAGAAAGAGAACCGTGTCCTAGGTATATACTGGGCCTTTGGTACCTTTTTCTTCACGAGAGTACCATGCTTTTCTTTAGAAAACCACAGGGTCTTATAGTGACTTATCCTCACCTCTTTGAGCTCATGGAAACCAAAACTATTTTGAGTATAGCAAAACTAGGTGATGGGGGGGAAGAGGATGAAATCAGCTGTAACTTTCACTTCTCAACTCAGGTAATCAGATTTGCCCAATGGAAGAGGTAGCTTTGAGCTGCAATCCCAAGTTAAGGCCATAGACTCTGGCCTGCTCCCACATTAACCTGAAGGAACAGGGCTTTAGAAGCCAGAAAACTGCTTGAATAAATCTCCCATTGCAGGCAGCTCTTCAGGACTTGAGCATTCCAACAAACACTGCAGAAGATCTTTATGACAAGTTCTTTTTCACTCCAGCTTGTTTTCATTTTCATGTCAAACCAAAAATAAAGCCACCACCTTCACAGAGCTGTGATCAAAAGTTCCGTAAGCTGCCAGTGTATCTCAGTGATAAAAATCAAAGCCAAACATCTTATGTGAGAATATTTCAGTACAGTGTTTCCTAAGATAACCAAGCACATTTCAGCAGGTTGGTGTTTAATGAGCATATTAATAGCATTAAACATTTTAAAGGTGAATACTGGAAAGCAACTGAGACACACAGGAATCCTAATGAAAGTCAAAGCAACACACAGTTACAGCTTCCATGGGAGGTTTCAGAAACCACCTCGCAGCTGTTGACTCTATTTAGAAGTACTGTTAAAAAGTTTGGGTCCTCTCCAGAACTATTTAAAGGTTGTCTTGCCTGCAAGGCTGGCACTAAGTGTGCAACATTAAGACTCCTCTTCCTCTGCTCATCGTACCTGGACTTTGTTAGTGCAGGAGGAGCGAGAGCAGTGAAGATAATTGGGTTTGTAGGGTCTATTATGGATGGTGTCCATGATTTAGTTATTTTGTTTGCAGCTCACCTTCCTCGGTCAGCTGGAAGCTGTCAAGGTGCCACAAGTGCTGTGTCCCCCTCTCAGCTACAGTCGTGTACAAACATCATAGAAGTTTGAGCTGTAATGGACAGACATTAGGTGAAAGTAGCAAAAGTGAATAAACCAAGAACATACAGGTCTATACATGGTTCTGCTATTCCTATGTGTTTCACATAGCCCATGGTGCAGGATATATTGATCTTCTACAGCTTCTCTTCCAATCTGCCCGAGCCATTTCTAGCACACACACAATAATAACATTTGCTGGTTGCACAAAAATTTCCTTGCAAAGAGAAGCCAGTCTCCTCTGTCCTTTTTTTGTGTGTGTGCCCCTTTACTGTTTTTCCTTGTCAAAGAAGAGTCAACTGCACATGAGCAACAAAAGTGCTTTGTCAATTGTAAACTCTGCCCTCTGTTTTGTACAACAACTAGGGCGAGAAATTCAGAGAAGGCATGACAGGACAGAACCTGTAGTTTGGCGGAATCAGAAGGAACTAAAGCCCGACCGATTCCTGTTTTGAGCCCTTTCCTTTGGAGTATTTCTGTAGTAGGCATTAAAATAATCTCCTGTCCCTTCTAGGTGTGGTTGGAGGTCAAGGCTGGCAGCAGACAGATGAACTGTGCAGCTAGCTCTGTACCACTGCCAATAAATGCCTCAGGAGCAGAGAGCTGTCACACACAATGAACAACAAATGCCCCGGAGGTGTTTCCTTCATGTCCTGAGCCCAGCAGGACCTAACTCATGAGATGCTGCTGGTACTGAATGTATCAGGAACTGATCTGCGTTGCGGAGGACACTGGAGATCTGCAGGCCCACACAGCTGTGCGTGGGGCCAGAAGCACATGTCCAGCATTGAGACTAATCCTATGTTCCATGAGTGGTCAGTAGTTGCAGAGTGACAGGGGATAGGCAAAGCCGGAAAGCTGAATGGAGCCAAGCATCACTTCTAGTTTGTCATAAAGAAGCAAGCCCATTCTGCAAGTGTGCAGGGATTTGCAAAGAGCCTCCTTTCAACAGAGCTCCCCCTAGAACTCTCTTTATGAAGAATCTCTTCATTTCTGTGCTTTTGAACAGGAATAACCCACCTTTCCTTTCCCACAGCCATTCTAAGCAGCAGAAGCAAACAGCAAAGTCCATCACCAACAGAGAATAACCCTTCTCACAAACAACTCCAGATAAGACTAAAACCTAACCTTATTACCAATGCTCTCCAGCCTGCCTCTTGCCCCAAAATGGCTTACCTCTATTTTAGAGTATGTCTGAATTCCTGCTAATGGTTTGTGACTTCATCACTTTGTAAAGGCCAGACCTTTAACAAAATGCATGGTTTCCCTGATTGGATGTGTTTGGCTCACCTTTGTGTGAGCACAAATGGGTGTTGAGGAATGTCTCCGGCAAGAATGTGAGCAGGGACAGTTTTGATTTACTTTCTACCTCTGTGTGAAGGGGGACATAAGGTCACTAACAGCAAAATCACAGCACAGGTTGAACAAGATGATGGGTTTGTTCCCAGGTTCATGCAGGTCACCATCTGGTGCTGTGACAGCAGGGAAAGCCCTTTAGCTTGTCCCAGAGGCCCTTGATTTCTGGTGCCAAAGGCTCTTGGGCAATTTGTTACATCTCATAGATGGTTGTTAGTGGTAGAACAATATAGGAAAAAGCCATCATGCTACCTATCCTGGCCAGCTGAGAAATTCCAAATTCAAAGCAATAATCAAGGGGAAAAATATGAGGAAGATATGCTGTACGTCCTCTTATTTTGATGTATGTCCTCTGATTTTTGTTCAGAACCCACTCATAGTCAGGATTCAGCACAACCCTGACTGGGCCAAACTGTCTGATTTGCTGTAAACAGGTCTCAACTGTGTTCCTCTGATTTGTTAAAAGAAAGTTCTTTTAGAGCTAAGTCTCCCCAGCTTAGACCTTGTGTGATGAGATCAGTGTACCAACAGTTTTGGTAGCAAAAAGAAATGAAAGGCAGAAGAAGAGGCCCTGCCGCCTACAGCCAGTAGCCTATGAGATGTCAGCTTATGAAAATAATGGGAAAAATCTTAGTCCTACAGAATTGGGCTGGTTGCTCTTACATCAGCAGGCTGGATCCCTCGGCAGCCTACTGTTTTTTCACCTCTTTAATGCAGGCCAGCTAGCTGTTATCCCTGGCAAAAGAAACAAGAGTTTGGCTGTGTGGCATAAGTAAGATTTTCCATTTCTGTTCATTTTCAACACTCCAGCTGGGCACAGTTCCTACATTCTTGACTTTGCCAGAGACTCTGTTACTTATAGGTGTTGCAATACCAATACCAGAGAGTGGGGCTCCCTGCGCCAGGCACTATGCATGCCCTAAAGTGAAAGCTGACTCCAATTCCCCCCAGGCTATCCTCACCCTATTCTAAGTAAGGCATCATCTGTTGGTGTTTAAGTTCAAGGAGCCAGAACGGCTCTTTTGAGCACCCAGGTCATATTTGTAAGAATTTAGATGTAATTTTAGAACACCCATCTGACTCCCTGAGTTCTCACTCCTTGCTCATTGAGTATCCATCCATAGATGAGCATGTCCATTTGCCAAAAGCAACCCTTTCATTTTGAAACCGCTTTTTCCTCCTTAGACTCCGCTCAGTGCCACCAAGAGGCATGATCTCAAACCTTTGGATGTGAACATGGCATCTCTGCATTGAGAGAAGGATGAAAGTATGAAGTAGCCTAAATTTAACATATATTGGCTTCCCAGTTAACACTGTACCTGGATTTACACCAGACTGAACTTACAAATCGTGTAGACATCACTCACAGGAGGCAAGGCCAATGCTTTAAATTAACCTCGAAGTTACTGGCAGAATGAAGCCTATTTCTCCAACAAAAATGACTTTGCTAAACACGCTTTGTGTTACATGAATTCGGAGACCGTGCATGAAAGTCACAGAGGCCTCTCTCAAGTTTAGACTCCACAAAATGCATTTCTCTTCCTCCTTTGGCTTCAGTATGTAGTTTCCCTTGTGACCTGGCTGGAAAAAGTGTGGTTGCTGGAGATGCTGTTGGATTTCCTGGTAAACGCAAGTCGTTTTTTCTTCTTCCTCCATGGCAGGCACACGAGTGTGAGCGTAGAAAGGAAGATCTGTCGGAAATTCGCAGATACCAGGTTGTATAGGATGGGGTTGATTGCTGAACTGACGTAGAAGAGGACATTGGTCAGCATGTAGAAGTAGTGGTAGAAGTTGAAAAGGAAACTGGAAGAACAGATGAAAGATAGAATTCTAAGAAGAGTGAAGAGAACTGGAATAATTCAAAGTCACAAGTGTGAAGAAAACACGAGCTTTTCTTGTTGCTCACTTTTCTCTGTTAGGGACATAATCTTGCCAGTGGGAGTCAGTGCAGGTGCCCTTTGGTTTCAGCTGAGACTGGGCAAGTGTAGGTCAAATACCTTTACAGAGGTCTTGCCCCAGTCTCTGTCAGTTAGAAAATCATTTATGCCCTGGGACTGCGGGAGACATTTGCCTCCTGTTCATTTTTTCTTTGAAAATAGACATGCTTGAAATTGAGAAACCAGATGGAAATTTGCTTCTGTGTAATGCATATATATTAGTCTGACTTTTCTGGCTGCAGTTCTGGTATACAAAGCCTGCAGAAGAGCCAACATCTTGTAACAGATGCAGATATCTCCTCCCCTGGGCAGTGAGAGCTGCATCAACTCATTCAATGGGTCCCTGGGTTGGGATGTGCCTGTACTCTGGGATGGCATTCCCAACTCTGGGGGCAAGCTGGTAATAGTATGCTTTTGGAACATATCCTCGCCATCACAAAATGATGTTTTCATCTAGAATGTTCAGCTTTATTTTTTTTTTTCTTTCTGAAATATCTTTCCTTGGGAAAACTGAGATCATCATCTCTGTGCTGGTAAAAGGTTTATAAACAACACAGGTCTCATTTTCAGCAAGATGTTCCCCAGGTTCGTTTATCTCAGTGGAAACCGCAGACCTTTTTGTTAGTCTGAGCGCTGTCTAACGAAAGATAAATAGATGAGTGTTGGAGTACATCACCAGCTCCCCATGGCCCCCTCAGCAGTGCCAAGTATGGTGTGGCCCATCCAGCCCTTACAAGCTGAGTTTCTCAATGTAGTTGTGAAAACTTAACTTAGCAAAGATTTCTTCAGGAGCAGACACTTGCATTTATAGACAATTTTGTTGAGCTGCTGCAAGCTCTTGATTAGCTGCCATACAGATCGTTCACCATTCATAATATGCCTGTAAATTCAACATTTTCCTAAACTCACTCACAGCTTTTGAAAGAAGAAGAAAAAGAGTGAATTCAACTGGAATGCATAAATTCATGCTAACTGCCAGCATAATTCTCTACCTCTTTGACTCAAAGCACAACCAGCCACTACATAATTGATTGCTGCTTTAAGTGCTTTACATATAGGAAAGCAAATAAGAAACAACAGTTTGCCCCAGTGTGCACCTAGAGCTCTGTTTTCATGATCAAAGTTTTTGGCTTTTACTATGGATGTATGTATATTTCCACGCAGCAAACTGCTGTATGATAAATTACTATTATATATGCTTGGAGTTTATGAAATTTTAATGTCTCATTGTTGCTCTGCCTTTTGGTATCATAGATCTTTTTTCTTTTCCTGTTCATTGCAGTAAGCAGAGCCAGATCCAGAGAGAACAGGGGCATAATGCTGTGGGATGAGAGAGACATCTTACAGTGAGAACCTTTTATGTTATCTCTCTCTCTTGGGTTACCTGGGTTTAGATCTCTAGGCAGTGTTAGCACTACGCATATTTAAAATGAATAATCAGCTCTGTATCTGCATTGCTAAGGAACTGGGCCTGATGCAGCAGAAAAGCTGCAAGTAGCTGTTTGTGTGCCCTTGCCCATCTATGAACACCAGAGGTGTGCTCAGTGTAGGTGTGCAACTGCATGTATGTATGTATCCCTACACTGTCTATGAGCCTGGACATTTTCTGATCAGTGAAAACTGGTGTTTAATTTTGTTGCACTCCCTGCAAAACATAGTGAATGTCCTATCCCAGATTCCGAGCATCCCAGTTATTTTCCCATCTGTGAAATCTCTCCTGTCACTAAGGAAATGTGGCACTGTGCAACTAAATTGGGTGTTGACAGGAGCTGCTCCATCTTAGGGCTGAAGATCAATATCTCTACCATAGAGATAGTTATCCCCTTTGGATGCATAAACCCTTCTGCCAAATGTTGTTTCATCAAGGGCTGTCAGAGGTGAATATCCACTGCCGTTGTCACTGGGGATTGTTCTGTGGTCATAGCCACAGAAAGGAGGGCTGCTGATGCATTCTGGTTCAAATAATGCTTCCTTCAGCTACATCTGGGGGAGTTAGATGTCAAAGCAACGACTCTTAATTTGGCTGATAATCATGGCAAGTAACCGTAAGGAAAAACAACAATTAGGAGGTGGAGGTTTTGTCCTCCTTTTCTGTCCGGTCCCCACCTCTATCCCCAGTCTACCGGTGTCCCAAGCTGAGCTCCAGCCTGGCCCCATAACCCAGCATAGGAAGATTTCCTCCCCAGACCACGACTCACTCTGTCCAGTGGTTGGAGGGGACGTAGCAGAACATGAGGCGCCGTATGTGATAAGGGAGCCAACAGACCACGAAGGCAATCACCACCGCACCTGCAAGCCGTGAAAAAAGCCCATTACTTTTTGTGAGGAGTTTTTCCTCAAGGGTGAAAAGGGACCTGTATCACTGTAAACTTCTCTCTTAAAGCCCCGCTTTATTCACATCTTGCTGCTGTGGAAGATATTAATAACCCTAGGGGACAAACAGCCTGAAAATACCCATAAAAACAAGTATAACAGAAATAATAGAAAAAATAGCTATAAGCTGGGGACAGAGAAATTATGAACAAAAGAAGATATAACAGTGATAAGGGACTGCTTATGCCTGGATCAGAAGGAGGCCAAATGAAAACAGACTGTATTTGCACCTATCCTTTCATTTTATGCTGTTAAGGCACTGCGAGTTTTGTCTACAATATCTACAGAGGCAGCTAGTGTGTGTTTTTCATCCAGGTAGACACAGTAATCTCATTAATTTGCTACGTGGAGCCACTGGCCACAGTCCCCTCAGTGCTGGGGATCATTAAACGGCCTCAGGAGCTGCTTTCTGGTGGCAGAGCTTGTCCTTTTATTCTACATTTCTGCAATACCTGTGACAGTGATTACAAGATGCTTGGGTCTGGACGTTATTGTAATAAAAATTGTAAGTTAAAAAGATGATGCATATCTTTTTCCTTTCTGTATTCCAGCCAAGGAATGTCAAACAAAGAAAAACAGAACATTACAACTCTGAAGCATAAAAGCTCTGCTGGTGCTGAGCAATAATCAGTCGAAATTAAAAAGCAGATATATCAGGCAATCAAGAGAAAGATTTGTTTCCTTTTGCAATATGTATTTCAACCTCTGTATGAAATGACAACGTTCTGGCAGAATCCCAGCAGGAAATAAAGAAATCTCAGTTAAAACATAACATAATAAAAGCCAAGAAGAAAATCAAGACTAAATAAAATAATTATGTTATTTTTTTTTATTCCAAATTTGCTCTACAGACAGTAAAGGCCTCATCACTCTTGTCCTTTATGTGACCTGTAAGGACTAGGAAGTAGCAATGTGCTCTTGCCGAGCTCCGTACCACCAGTGCAATGTGAATTTGGAGGCTGCTTTTCCTTCTGCTTTCTGATTGAAAATATTTAGGCAGCCATGTCCCAGATTCATCAGCTCTCATCCCACAGAGTGGGAGGAGAGGTGCAGATGATGAGCATCTCTTAAAAACACAGTCCATGGCAGCTGCACCTCCCCATCACTGTTATGCAGCACAGAGGCAAAGTGAAGGCTCTGGTGAATGGATCCCTTCAATGGGGCAAGAAATTCAGTAATTCCTGGTGTCCAGATCTGTACTCACACTTTATTTCAACTGCATGGGTTCTCATTTATTATACACATCACTATCAATGGAGATGGCTAAGTTATTTACTTAGTTATTTAATCAGCCTGTGCGATGCACCAAAGCAGGAACCCTGCAAAAGTCACTTATTAAGTAAAATTTTAAACACCTGAAAGAATATGTTTTGGAAAGCAGGCAAGAAGGGCTGGTTTTATTCTCTCATCTAACTGAATTCGTTATTTCATTCTGAGTGTTTTTTGGCTGCTATATGGTCATTGTGATCGCAGATATAATTTGTCACTATAGGGTCTGCAGCTTTTCAGCAGTCTAAAAGACACCACCAAGTGGATGAATTTGACCTGCATCTCATCCAGATAGTTTGTAGAAACCTTCGTGCACTGACAGGTCCCAGGTGTTGCCTCCGCCTGCAGCTCTTCAGGCACTGCAGGGCCTGGATTCTTTCTCATGCCACCTTTCATGATCCTGCACATCTGCCCATTAAATCTCCCAGCACGTTAATTGAAAGTGTTTTCCTTCTTGTAAAGGAGCTCTGCTTCCGTGGCTCTGAGAGTGTGATGCCAGACAGCACAGAGGCAGGGGTCCATATCAACAAAAACACACGCTGAGAGAAATAACCACTCGACCTCAGCAAACAGATAGTCAATTAAATAATCTGTGGTAATTCTGTAATATCCCAAGCAATCATTCTGCAATTAGAACTCTATCAAACACATGGCTAAGTGCAATGGAGGCACTTTAGGGGCTGATTTTGAAATCCTGGCTGGGCAGCGTGCTGTGAGACTCTGTGGAGCGCAGGTGAGGAGGCCCTGACCTGCATTTGTCACTCTTAACCCTGCTATATCAAGGGCAATGTTGCTGCCAAAATGATTATTTATTACACTTATAGGCTCCTAAAGCCTATTTTCCATCATCTGATGCTCCACATGGATTGGATTTCTTTGGTGTTATAAGATGGGGCAGGACAGCCTGGTGGAGCCGAGCACCACCTGGGAAAGGGTTCAAAACAAGGCACAGTGGGTCTTCGTTTACCTTCTAAATCAAACTCACAATTTAAAAGTGCAAACCTGAATTACTGCATCCTGTGATTTTCTGTTTTGTCTTGTGGCTCGATGCCCTGCGTGTTGGAACTGCATCCCAAGGAAGAAGGGCAGGAAGTCCACAGAGGGAAACAAAAATCTTGAATGACGTCTTCTTCATTGTGCAAGAGAAGATTTAGACTGTGCCAGTCTTGATTTTCAGACTAAACTGGATGTGGAAGCAAGCCGGGAAGCTAAATTTTATTAGATTGCACTGAGTATTTTATTCACCATGAGTATATCCTGTGTTTGTGGCTGGGAGGTGGCCATTTTCCAGGGCCAATGTCTCAGAAATCTGGCAATGTGCGTGTAGCACATTACCTGTACATGGGCCCTGGCAGTGCCTGCTGGACAGACAGAAGAGAGATGCTGCTCAGAGAAGCTCAAATCCAGCCTTCCTCAATAGCTTTACTCAGTCAATTTTGGCCAATTTCTTTCTTATTCTTTGTGTTTCAAAGGGAGCTGAAAAACAGACAGCATGTCATAAGTTTGGAGCAAAGACAGGAGCTGTCTGGGTCTGGGCAGACTGAGCAGAACAAAACCTCTCATCCTTTTCTGAGTTTCAGCATATCAACAGCTGTTCATCTCCAATGCTGCTCAAGGAATGCACGCTCCGGCCGGTATTGAATAAAGTATAAAGCAGGGGAATGGAGCTCATTAATTTGCATTGATGTTGACTTCTAGAGAAGCAGTCCCTGCTCATTCAAAGCCCTGGGGGTTTTATATGCTTATTTAGCTGATGTCATTACAAGAGAATCTATCACAACGGAGAACAAGTGTTACCGTGTGGTTTGATATGAGAGTTGGAGAAAGTTGGGCCAAGTGCAGATGCAGCTGGCAGTGCCTGGCTAAACCTCGAGGCGCTGTTTATGCAAAGCGATGCAGTACCTGACAGGTTATCAGCAATATTTACACCAGCAGGCCCCAAACTAGGGGCTGTGGCACTTACAATGTGAGTAGGAGCCTAGTAAAAGTTAAACTGCTTGTGCTGGTATTTGGGTCACAAGGCTGTAGAACAAAGCATTTCCATAAAAGTCGATAACTACCAGCAGAGAGCGGAGACCACCAGTATGCACCAGTAGTGCCCAGGAGAGTGAAACAAGGAGAAACTGGGAACTGAAGGAGCCCAGGGAGCCCACAGCTCCTTCAGAAGCTGCTGAAGGCACATAGACTTTGCTGGGTGCAATCCTCCCGTTCTCTTGTATATGTTACAGAACAGTGTAATCATTAGTTTTGACTCCTTAATTTACATTCTCTGAAACCGGAGATCTTCTTTTATTTTCCTGTATCATTTGCAGACAGCAGAGTGAATAGAAAAACCTTTTCAGCACAAAAAAACCCCAAAGTATTGTACTCTGACTATATTCTCCAGGCTTGATTTTCAGAGGATTCAGCTGACAGATTTGAAAATGAATGTGAATTCCTGGCTCCGTTCACACAGGGCAATGTGATTAAAACATTCACTGGCACCAGTGAGACCTGGTTTCATCCAAAAGGAGCAAGGCAGAATATGAAGGTTAAAAGCCAACCAAAGAATGGGGCTCAGCAAGCAGCGCATCCCTGCCAACACACTGCAAACCAGGGACTCTTCCCAAGTCCCCTTCTAAGATAATTAGTTGTAGATGTTGCTAGATTCAATCTAAGTTTCATTCGTGTCATTACCCCCAAGGATGTCAGGGTGTTAGTAGGAGAAGGAAGAAGAAAGAAGAAATTTTCCCCTTGGAAGGATAGATGAGGGTTCAGTCCTCTCCTCACCCCATTCAATACATTTTCTACAACCAGCTATAACCCAAGGTGACATCCTTTGCAGCCCCCTTCTTCATTCTCCTCTTGTTTTGAGTCTTACATATCCTTTATTCCTCCCTGAGCTGTTTCTGCTTGCTGAGGGATCCTGGCACTGTATTTGCTGCATGCTTCTGAAGTCACAGAGGCCTGGCTAGATTTCATGTCTAAAAAATGCATCAGTTAGCTTTTTAAACACTCATGCAAGGCAGGACCCAATACCTGGAAAATCTACTTGCCCAGCTTGGCCAGCCCTAGAGTTGTATTCAGAGATGCAGCAGCTGGAGCCTGAATTCCCATAGCCCTAGGAGCCTGAATCCCTGCAGCCATGCCCCGCAGCCGCAGGACTGGCACACAGATCTTCCTCTCCCAACAGGCACAGCTGTGCTGCATTTCTGCTCCTCAGAGGCTGTTTACAGAGTGCTCTGTACAACTCCCTTTATGTCACTTGGCAGGCTGCAAAGTAAACCTACACGTACAAACACCTCCAAGAAACATATACAGCTATTATGTGGCTCATTTATCCTCCTGAATTTTAGTTGACACTTCTATCCCTGCTTCAAGTCATGGGAGACTCACTGAACTCCACTTGCAGCAGCTCAGATTTTTGCTAGAGTTACAAACTGTCATGAATTTAGTTCCTTTCCTGCAAGCAAAGTGATTCATGGATAAATCTGATTTCCTTATAGTGCAGACTTTCAGAATGCTGTTCTTCTGTGGACCTTTGTGGCTGCAAAGCATTTGCTATTTGTTACTCCTATTTGTGGGATAGTTACACTATAATCTCATAGCATTATTCTCCTCAAATTGGTAGCTCAAACTTGGAACATCTGAAAAGAGAAATGGACAAGCTCTTCTGGAGGGGAATTATTCACACACAAAGTAATGAAACACATAGGATGCACGGATGCTTCATTAATACTTGGCATTTGCCTGGCATTGCTTGAAGAAATGTAGAGCCCCCAGAATCGTCATTTTAACATTCTCAAACTTTCAGTTAAAAAATATGGTGTGACTTCATTTCCTAAAAACTATCATACTGAGGCATTAACCAGCCAACTGTGGGAGGCTGAAGGATATTCTTTTAATTCTTTAAACCTCTCTAAACGCTTTGTAATTGCTTCAGTTAAGCAGCTTCTGTAACAGAGCAAATGCTACCTGGGAGAGTTCACGCTTTAATGAGCTTAGCATACGTCCACCAGGGATGCATAATGCCTGCACTCAATGTCCATCAGCTTGCCTTGGTGTTGTTGTCATTACTTGGCTGTGCCCTTCAGTAACTCCTTCCCGTTTGCTGGACATGCAGTTGTGGAGGCAGTTGCTCCAAGAATAGGCATTTCTTTCTGCAGTTGCTGGATAGGCTGCAGGCTGGTGTTTTGATGGAGACAATTAGTCTGTGTCACAGAACTGTCCCCTTTCAAGAAGAAAGGTTGGCCAAAAAGCACTTCCAGATTGAGCCAAGCTCAAATATGCCCCTAGAAAGACTTATATTGGATGCAGTGGGCAATAGTCTGGGCAGCATGTGTGAGGTTTCATCTGCTGAAAGTGGCTTATTATGAAGGGTGCATATCTGCATGTGTGTTTGAGAACTAGTGTATAGCTCAGATTTGTTTAGGTAGCTTTCTTCCTTATCTAATGGTTGGTGTGTCAGGATGCATAACCAGCAGATTCACCCTTCTGTGCAACGCCACCTAATGCCTGAGGGACTTGGCTGAGCAGCACTGCTACAGCGCAACCAAGGAATAAAGGAGTCCTCACAAAGGAGCTGGAAAGCCACCAGTTCCTGAAGCTCTCGGCATGTGGATCCTCACACCTACAGAAAGCTGACAGCAGAGAGGGAATTACAGTCAGAAATCACACGCTTAATGAATCAATGAACTGGCTCACAGGAAGCAGGGCTGACAAGTTCCTCGATCCTGATCTCCCTAATTGTTTTGTACATGACCAGAGTCAAACAGAGCCAAGAAAACACATACAAGCTAGAAAAGAGGAGGAAAGTAATACTGTGGACATTTGAATGAAGCTGCTGGCCTGACAATTTTCGCTCCTATTTTAATGTAATTAAGTACAAACTCAGTAGATGTGGAAGAAGGAAGGAAAGTGTTTGCTACTTCAATCTTATCAAACTCTGCTCACCATGAACTGAAAAAACTTGTTTTTTAAGCACTGGTTGTATGTATTCTGAAACATTTCACCATTAAAACGTAACCAAGCTTTTATACATCAGGCCAAAGTTTACTTTTGGAAATGGAAAATACTTTAATCCTCATAAAGTCTAATTTCGTGCCAACAGCTTTATTAGTGTGGACAAGGGCCATTTTTTTCTTTTCCCACTGTCTTCCATAAACTCATCAGTCTGGGTGGGTGATTTTGGCTGCCATGGAGCCCAGCACAAATCATATGCATTGTCGTAGAAAGAAGGGCTGCCATCAGTACCGGGAGTTTACCTGGACTCATTGGTGAGGGATGCTCTTCCACTGTAGGGAGTGGGACTTTTGGTGGGTTCTCTAGGGCCAGGATTTCCTTCCCTATGGAAAAGGGGGTCTTGGCCAAAGCACTGCAGCCACCAAGAGCCTTGCCATAAAAAGCAGCAGTTGGAAGGCTTTCATCTAACCAGCTCTCAAATCTCATGTGCATGAGGGCCCTCACAGTGCAAAACCAGAACCGGCATATTTTAATAGACTTTTTTAGGGTGCTATTTTTGAACTGCTTTTCTTTATCATCTGTCAGTTTAAGCTACCAGATTCTTTGTTTTTTCTTCAGATTGCTTAATTAAGGCTTCTGGAATTTCACAGCACCACTTGATTCCTGGCTACTGGATCTTTTACGTAACTTTTGTCTGAACCAAAGCTCTGAGAAAAAAAAAAAAAACAAACAACAAAAAAGGAAGGGAATGAAGCCAGATATTTAAGACCTAAGTTGCTGCTGATGGAATCATTAAAATGCTGAGCCAGTTTTGCTTTTGAACTCATTCAAAAGCTCTTCCTCAGAGAGCCTGTGTGTGAGATCAGGTCTATTCTTTAGCTTTACATATTGGCAAGCAAAGGCAAAAGAAAAGGATTATTTGTTACCACTCTAATTGTGGTTGTTCAGAAGAAGAATAAAATATTGAATCGCTTTCTGTCTTCATCCAGGGAGATGACAATTGTACCTCATTTCTCTGATGTTAATTCTCACCCATCAGTTTATAAACTGCCATTTGTGCTCACAGCTATAAATGTTGTCTGAGACACTGCAGTAATTATGAGTACAAAGGTGAACCCTTTATTGCATGTGAAATATGGATAGAGGCATTTTCAATAACTGGGCTTAGGAGTTCATCCAAAATATGTTTGCAGCTGCTTTGAGGCCTGCAAAATTTAATAAAAATCCTCTGAGTAGCTTTTTAAAAAAGATAAAAAAATAAAAAAATTCTATTGCACTCTAATACTCTAATTTGGCTTGGGATGGAATGCATTTTGTCTTTGCTGCGGTATCATGAATAGCTCGGGCAAAGTTTGCAAAACAGCACATGCAAAATCTGGCAGGGAGCAGACAAAATGCAACTCAAGGGGTGTAGACGTGTCCCTTGAGAACCCTGCTGGAGTGACAGTGGGACTTCGGCCCCCAAAAAAGCATATCAATGAGATAAAACCTTCCCCCAGAGCTTGACTTGACTTTGGGGGATGCAGAGGCCTCTCCCAGCAGAGCCAGCGGTCAGTAGGGCTTCATATTCTGCCCTGTTTGATATAATCTTCAGAGCAGTGTGTTTATATAGAGCTCCATATGTTGGTTTGGGAGGTCTAGGGGAAAGATTATGTGTCATCTGCTGCTGTAATAAGCAGAGCACCAGGGAAGATTGGCCTGACCCTGGCTGTGTGCAGCACAGGAACAAGGAATGCTCTCTGCAGATGATACAGCGGTTGCCCATCACTGCCCCACTGACTTGCTTCAGGCTTGGATTGTGTGGAAAACATTTTGCCTTTTCATCAACAGAAATAGCGACATTTTAACATTGTTCTGTAATTGAAATTGGAAGTCAAAGTTTTGAAGAGGAAGAACAGCCTGATTTGATTAGGATTTGTTTTTTTTTTTTTTTTAATCTCAGCTACTCGATTTTTTTTCTGTCAAAAAAAAGGAAAATTGAAATCTGAATCAAAGCTGTGACCGTCTGCAAGAAACTCATTTCTATGTGCGTGCCATCAGGGGGAAATCAATTTTCCACACCCCTCTGGCAGAGATCACCAGAGCAGCCCCTACTTTTGCCTGCAGAGAAGGGGGAGGAAATCAGTGCCTTGCTTCCAGCAGCTGGAGGGGATCTGCCTGCCTACGCGGCCATGAGCAGTGTGCCCACAAGTGACCTGTGCAAGGTGCCCAGTCAGGATGATCTGTTCAAACCCAACCCCACAAAATACCTTTGGTTCTAAAACAACATCAGTTCCCACACCACACACAGAGCCCAAAGCCAGCACCAGCTGGAAGAGAGGTGTTCAGGTTGGAGGTGGCCAGGGATAGGAAAAGGAGTAGAAGAGCTTTGTATCAGCATGTTCTTTCTGTCTAAGAGAACATTGTTTCTTTCCTTAAATTTGGAATTTTCATGTCTCAACTTCTCCTCCATTGAGAACTATGAATTAAATAATGCTTAAATCCCTCTCTAGCTTCCTTCCTCTATAATGAATTTTTTTTATCCTTTAAGGGAAGATTGATGCAAAGTGTCTCTGGGAGAAAAGGAAAATTAAAGATAAAATTCCCTAAGAAACTCTTGTTATCTCAAAAAAGAAAAAGAGGAAGGAAAGAGACCAGGAGAAGAAATTAACTCACTTTCCAAAATGTTGGGCTTTGAGTTGAGAATTGGACAACAATGGCAAATTTCAAAGCATTTCTCAGGGGTAATCTGGATTTTTTAAAATGCTACTTTTCATTTCAGATGTTTTGAATGAAAGCATTCACCAATTTCAACCTCGCCCTTCAAATCATATCTACATAGACACTTCTAGCTGCTGCAGTGTCAAAATGCTGCTACTTACGCAGGACCCTGACACCATGTCTCAGGGCTTGCACACGGCCAGGCTCCATGGACATGCTGAGCATCGTCTGCTGCCCACCGATGGTGCAGACCTGGTTTTCCTGGGCAGCTTGCTTGAACATGATCATGAGCTGGTTGGCAATGATGGTGTTGAGCACAGAAATGACGACCATGGGAAACACGAAGGAGATGAACGTGTTGACCTGTGGAGGAGAAACAAGGCATGGTCAAAGCAGGGGAATGGTCAGCAAGGCAGGAGATTGTGATTCATTTCTCACAGCAAGAGTAGCAGCCTGCAGTGAAAATATTTTCCCTTCTCTTGCACTTTGCCTTTGCTTTTGAAGCTTATTGCACAGAGAGAAAGCTCAGACACCACTGTCATGTGTTCATTTAGTGGTGTCAACACTCAAAAAAGGCAAATTCACTCACACCCAATTATGATGTCTTTCCCTTTTCAGGGCAGCTCATTTCCAGAAGTGTCATGACCAAAAGGTATCATTATCTTTTTATCTTGCCAGTGGCAGGATGCTTTGTAGCTTTCATTGTGCGGAGCACGACTCCTAAATAACAGTATGTTATTATATTTTTTCTTTATTATGAGCTCTACTCGGGATATTTCAGCTCTGGCCTTCCCTTGTAGATTTAATGACAGCTTTTTGTTAGCCAGTAATCAAATTGTCCAATAAGCCTTGTGCCTTAAAGGATTAAAATTGATCGGAATAAACAAGTGGAAGTTATAATGGTTTTAGTACAAATTATTTGATTACTACAGTTTTGATAAAATTAAATGGAGGATCAAATTAAGCAGTGATTGAATCAAGTGTAAGTCACTGTTCGTGTCAACTAAAAGCAGAAAGCCTTCGTGAGGGCCTCTGTCTCTGCCTCGAAACTCGCTGGAGCTCAGTTTAGCAACGCAGCCTGGGAAGAAAATGAGCTGTGTGTTCCTGAGACTCATCTTCGCTGCTGGGGAGCAGGCTGATCACATCACTGACATCAGTGGGTGAAAGAGCAGAAGTCCCTAAAAGCCTGGAAGTTTTAAAATTTCAGAACATTAACAAGAATCGAACCGCATGCTACAAACCACTGAGGAAGCAATTTTATTAAAAGCAATAGAACAGCCACATCAGCAGAAGGATAAAAACCAAAAAGCAATGGGGACCCTCACCCTGTGCTAGGGTTGTAAGGCATGCTAACTTTTTTCACCCAGACAGACAAATCTCTTGCAGATCAGTGCCTTAAAATACAGAAGTGGCCCCGCACTCTGAGCCAAATCCACGTTCTTCTGCAGGAAACCTCATCAACCAAAGAGTGCTTCGGCTGCTTGGGTGGAGAAATCTAGAGAAATCCCTTCTCCAACACAGCAAGATCACTGCACTGTCCAGGTTTCTGTTCTACCCCCAGTATCTAGTTCAGATATATGTTCTCTTTGCTCCGGAAAAATTCAGAAATACAAATGTAAATGGAAAAATGAAGAAAAAATGCCCAGACCCCCGTAATGTAACACAGGATGCATAAAACAAAGAACTAAGAACATAAGTGTAAGGGGAACAGGTGCACTGACAATCAGAAACAGTTAAGTCTCCATGTTCATAAATTTAAGCAAGATGTAACTCCTCTTTTGGTGAAGACAGGCAGCGCTGTTCTTGCCAGTTCTCTTTTTTAGATCAAGTCTCTGTACAACTCCAGAGCTCGATGCACTTAGCAAAAGTACCAGCTGGGTTTCATCTCCAGCAGTCCATGTTGTGAGAGCATTGACTTTCAGTTTATTCTTGTAATAATAATGGAGCTACACCATGGACAATTTCCGGAGGAAATTCCTAGATATACTTCCCCATTGCAAGCTACTAATGGTCTCTGTTGTAAAATATATACTTTTCCAAGCTCCCCTTGTCTCCTAAAAGATAGCACATCTCACAGCATCCTGCATACAAAGAAGACTTATCTTCTATCAAGATGTTAAGATAGATCCTTAAGTGGTAGGCAGCACGTTCACAGCCAGCACAAAATAAGTTTTTCACAGTGGGAGCAATCTGTGCTTGTAAAGAACCTGCTTTATTCAACCTTCACAATACAGTTGTGCTGAGCTGGCACACACGGGGTGAAAAGCCTTCCTCAGGCTTACAGGTCCTGCAGCCCTACAGTCCCACATGGCTGTTTGTGCTGCTTTAGCTGCTGAATATCCTCTGCCACCACTGAGCAGCATTTGCAAATGAGCAAAATAAAGCGCTCCACTCTGCCACCGAAGATTCAGAGTTTATTGAATTTCACTCAATAGCTTTGCCCAAGTTAAAAATTAGTCTTGCCTAATAGAATCACACAGAAACCAAAAAGTCTGTTCTGAGCTTTCTTTAAGGTTTTGATTCATTCCCAGTACTGTGAAGATTTTAAAGAGCTTGAGAAACTGTCAGGAATAGCATTATGAATTGCTACGGCAGAAGTGTAAAAATTGCATACATTCTATGAAAGGCTCCATTAAAAGATTTCTATCTGGTCCTGATTTGCACCGAAGCCCTTCTGTACTTAACAAAATTCAAAGGCATGGAGAGTTTTAATTTGTGGAAAAAAATCATTTTCAAATACAAACACTCGAAGACAAAAAGAGCCAGAGAAGCAGATCTCTCCCAGCACAGCCCTTGTGCTCGGTGTTGTCCCTGGCTCTCACTGGGCTGTGCACGGGGCATGGCAGTGCTGCTGGTGTGCCTCCAACAGCACTTTGAAGCCAGCAGAAGTTTCCTTTCTGCATTGGCGGGAGCTGGTCTGGAATCCCTGGACTATATACTGAACAGTGTTTAGGATCAGAATGACTTGTATGGGGGTTTAATGAGATTTTCATTAGTGCTGACACTCTTCATTATCAGTGGAACTGTAGCTGCCAGTGAACACCTATGACTGTTAATTCCTTTGGCTTCTCGCATACCTTTACAGCCCTGGGAAGGAGGATTTAGACAGTATCCAGCTTCATTTTTGATCTAATAGTCTTAGGCTGTATGCTGGCTTACCACAGAAATGACAGCTTGTGCAATACCACATCCAAACCGTTGTATTCAGGTTGTTTGAATGTAAAAGCAGAGTGCTATGGCCTCATCTCAGCTGCCACCAAGAGTTCATGCTGTTTATCCTCTCCATTAAAACTTACATATATACATATTTTTTAAAGATAATGCAATACTACAATGTTTGCCACTGGCAGGAATGAATGAAACACAGAGCCACTTCCATGTTGCTGACTCTCCTGCAGCCAGAGCAGCCCTAAAAGCCACTCAAGCACCAGGCTGGAAGCATTTCTGCAATGGAATTACTGCTCAGGACGAAGTAATCATACAAAGCCTTCATCTCACACAGCACAGAGCCATGGACTTTCCTCCCACCAGCACTGAGCAGCTCTGCTTGGGATCAGTCAGATGTGTTTCTCCAGGACCCCCAGAGCACGAAGCATTACAACCATGCAGCATTTTGAAGGACTCCAAAGACAGAACAGTTCTGAGGATGAGGCTCCAAGGGCTCATGAGAGGACAAATGGAAATTTATGGAAATAAATTTTCTGAGGATAAAAATGGAGTTATCAGTCCAGTCAGCTATCCAGTCAGCTCAACAAAAATCGGACTTTGTGTTGTTAACTGTTAAAGTCACACAAAGTAAACAAAACTTGAAATGCAGGCAGCAACCAGGGGTCCCAAGGAACAGAACCAGGGCTCCCACCAGCACGGACCTGACTCCAGAGCAGACAAAGGGGCAGCTGATATTTAGGTCAGCATTAGCACTTGTATATGACTCCTGTTTCAAGGCAGAGAGCTGAGATGCTCCCCCACTGCCTGGATTTCTCAGTGCAGAGATCTTCAGCTGTCCCAGAGACTTCTCAAACCCTGAGGACACACAAGGAAAATGGCCCCGAAGGAGCTGGCAAGCATCTCAGATTTGCCTTTCTGGTTTCCTGGCACTGACGATGGAGAAGCTGAAGATGCAGGGTGTCATGCTTTTGAGCACATCAATTAAACGTCGCTGGGATTTAACAAATTAATGCATTCTGGTTCACCTCATTTCTAATGGAAATGTAAATTCTCCTCCTCCTGGCTGTGGAGGCTGTACTGTTAGCATATGTCAATCAGAAAAGCACACCCTTCATCATTCGGCTGCCAAACAATTCTATGTGACTACATAGAGTTGAAAAGTCACTAGTTTTCTCACTTGGTGACTGGAATTAGCATTTTTTAACCACTCAGTGAATAACTTCAGCACTAATAATCGCACTGCTCCATTTGTGGGTGCAGCAATCTGTGGAATACGAAGCTGGATTGGGAGGTGTTCATGATGCTGGCATGCCAAAAGAAACATTTGGCTTTGCCACTTGTGTTTGATGTTCACAGGACATATCTGATTAAATAATCCCATTTTTTTCTCCTGTTGTAAGTAAGTTCCTGTCTAGTTAAATCCTATCTCTGCACAGTTTTCCAAACATCCTTGCCAAGTGTTTAGCAGTGAGCAGCTCCATGCCATTCCTTGGATACAATGGGGCAGGAGAGACTGTGTCTGTAAGTGGTGACAGAGAGCAACAACTGTTCTCATAGCCTCTACCTGGGACAAGAAGGAATGTGAAAGCTGGAAAACAGCCTAGAAAGGGAGTTCAGGTCTACTGAAAAGTTTGGAGGCATTTCAGTAATTTCAGCATGGCTTGGTTCAGAGCATACTATTTAGCATTAGATTTTAGTACAAAGTATTTCCTGTCTTTCTCCTCTTGGATCATTAATTCAATAAATATCTAAATTAAATCTGCAGACTAAAGATGAAGCCTAAAAGTGTATGAAATTGAGACAACAAAGGAAGGAACCAGAGCTGCTGGAGCAGGTACCTAACACTGAGGTACATGCAGTGCAGCACAGGACTGCTGGCTCTTATCCCAGATAAGTGTATCCTGGCACAGAACCTCAAGCAATAGTTAAACAGGAGCAGGGCTAGGTGCTGAATGCTGTGTAGGTCTGGAGCTCTAACAGGGCACTTAAGCAGGAGCTTGATCTTTGCACATTTCTCTTTTAACTCACATAAGCTTGCCTGTCACCTTGTATTTCTGCAATGTGAAACAGCCCTGATACCATCATCACCTGCAGGTGCTTCATCAGCCATGCAAAATGAACCCCCCTTGTCTCATGACCAGACTGAGCATATAAAAATCTGATGTGGATCTGGGTGGTGGGACATTATATCCTATCATCACCATAGCAGATGGCCAAAGACGTGACATGGCCACAGAAACTTCTGGTTATCGTCACACCTTATGCTCTGTACTTCTATTCAGCCATAGGGGTATGGACTCAGTATCTCCTACCCAAGGTGATAATGTGATTGTGTGATTTGCTCTAATCTTGTCTCAAACTGCTCTACTGTTCACTTTTTTGGACCGCAGGTGTGGAAGCTTTCAAATGTATCCTTCAGGGGAAAAGACAACAGAGGAAAACCTCAAATACAGACGCATCCTGCTCAATCCACTTTTCATTAAATAACTCAGTGGGTTTTGCTGAGCTCGGCTGGCATCAGCTGCAGGAGCTCAAATTGGCCAAACTTCTCTTTTTTAGATCTCTAGGGGTCTCTTTCTTCTAGTCAGGTTTCTTCTTGTTTTGGATAAGGTCTGGAAATAGGAGGCTGCAGGTAGTGCTGCTTAGGTGAAGAAAAAGAGCACACAAGCCTGAATACAGTCTGTCAGATGAATCTGACTGATGCTCCCAAGCCATCAGACTGGGTCTTGTCCCCATGATATTACTGCTCTGCACCCATTCATGTCAATGAAACTGAATTAATCGTGTGGCAAGGACATACGAGCCTCAGTTACTGATACATCCATTCACTGGCCTTATTCTATCCACAGAAGTAAAACTACTCCAGGGGTGATATAAAAGACCTGTGTGTGAGCTGTGGCTGCTTGCTCCTGTTAAGAAATATTGGGTTTTGTATGGGCAGATATTTTGATCAGAATAAAATGAGTGTTACCACAGGGCTAACAGTGATAGCATGCACTGTTTTCAGCCTACGCTGCATTTCAATCCACCTGAAATCTGTTATTGTTAGCATCTTGTGCTTGCTCCAGAGCAGTGGTAAAGTGACATGCATTCTCTCCTTGGATCCACGGAAACAACAAGAGAATGACCAGTCAGTGTGGAACAGAACATGAAAAATAATCAACTTGTAAGATTTTCAAGCCTGTGTGAGGTCCTGCACTGATGAACTGTAACAGGAATGCAGAGCAGCTAATGATCTTGAGAAGTGAACTTAATCACACACTCTGCAGGAGTTAATCAGATACAGAACAGATGGAAATAAATTGCATACTGACAAAAAATCCATCATATCTCCATGGCAAAAACATTCCTCCAGCTTTTCCATTCATAAATCTCCCTCCATGGAGAAATCACTTGTTCATAAAGAACAACATCTGATGCAGAACAACTTAAAAGTGTCTCTTGCTTGTGATGGGGTGGCAAAGATGTCACAACACTGAGTAATGGTGGCATTCCTGAGCTTGACTGGGTACCTGATAAGATCATTTAACCTCATTTCTATGCATTGTTAATAATCCTGTGACCTAAAGTATTTTCAGACTTATCATAAGTAATAGCTGAGAGGTATGATTCACACACAAGTGTTTGATACAAGGCTTATTATTCCTAATTGTACACAAGGGTAATATCCAAGTATGAAAGCCCCTGGGGACCTCAGAGCTCCCCATTACCTTGCTAAATGTCCGAAAATCTTCACTGTAAACATTCATAAGAGAAAATTTCCTCCTCTCCTAATCTTTAGGACACCACTCTCAAATCTGAATGGCTCTTGTGGTTCTGGCTCCCAGCGGTAGAGAAAAGCTGTGAAATTTGGGAAATCCTGAAAATAACACACTGGAGAGCTGGACGTATGGAAGGTTTTAAATGTTGCAGAGTGTGATGCAGAATGCCTTATTGTACCATTGACCTCCCTGTAAAACTGAAGGATATTTCTTAAGGAAAAAAAAAAATTACCAAAAAACCCCCAAACCCTCAACCAACCAAAGTGATTTCCCTATGGTGACACTCGAAGATGATGAAGATAAGTTTGGGGCCTCGTTCATCTAGATTACTGCCTAAAGATTACTGTCTCTGACTTGAGGGATGTGTGGAAGGTAAGATGTCAAGGTTTTGGCCCAGCATGGCTGCTCCTCCCTCATCCTGCTGAGGAGGAAAGAAGTGAAAGGGCAGCACTGTCAGTCCTCTGTCACCCCATCATTAACCTGAAAGATTCAGATCTTGTTCTCTTCCTCCTTCAGGCCTTCTTATTTTCCTGCCATTGCGTGCACTGAGCTACTAGGTAAATTAATTAAATTTGCTCAGTTTTCTTGCAACAATAATAAAGTCAATTTGTCTGCTGTCAGAACGCTTACTGGCCTCGGCTTTGCTTCTCAGATCTAGTTACCCATTACACAATTTAGGGCAATATTTTTGGTTGAACAACAGCTCAGTGAATAATGTTCACGATTTTCCCTTTGAATGTTCAGGTCGCTGCTACTGCTTCCCTCTCACCCTCCTCACCAGCTATATCCTACTGAAGGGGAAGTAATACTTCAGCTTCAAATGACAGGTTGGAAACATGCTTTAAATAATTCACCAGTGCATTTGGATTTTGGATCTCACTATCTGCTGGTATTTGGGTTCCTACCTGCTTTCGCCAAAGGGACATTGCCCTATAGCACCTATCACGATATCTCTCCTTCAGCCTTGCTGCTTGTCAGCCCTCTAAATATTTCAATAAATGCTCGTGTAGTGCCTCATGCTTCTGACATCTGAGTCACAGTAATCCAGATTTTGCCGTTATTTTCTGTCCATCTTCTTGCATAACTTTTCTACAGTACAGTGCCCACCAGTGGTGCTCACGTGGTGGATGTTCATCCATGGGAAGTGCCTTCCCAGCACGGTGCTCCCTGTTGGGGATGTCTAATGAAGTCCTTGTCAAAACCAAGAAAATCATCCTCTTTCTCATGCCATGAGTGTAAGCACTCAGTATATGCAAAGCTCCTGCTCCTGCAGTGTAGGTTTTGCAGCTGGGACAGGAGCAGGAACAGCTGCTGCAGACTTAATGAGGGTGCAGACTATGCCTATGTCTTGTTGGTGTATCGCCATGTAAATAAATCACAGCAGCTGTTTTTGCAAGCTTTGCTTCCCTAATGTCTGCTTGTTATTCTGTAGTTCACACTTGGGATAGTCATTGTAATGAATGAGACTATTATACTTGGATACTGTCTCACAGAGAGCATGTCAAAAAATAATCAAACCATGGCGACAGTCAATTATCCCCCAACTTTTCTTGTTCTGTCGTTTGGTAATATTGAGTCATTTCAGCCCCGATAATCAAAATGGATGGCTTTAGGCTCTGTGTATATTAAATCAATTAAAGGGACCAGGCCAGCTTGGGAATTTCTTGCCAGAGTTTTGGAAGTAAGCAAAAGGCAGAGCATGGGAGCACATGTAAGAGGCAAAGATTTCTAGCTGTAAAATCAGTGAAGAGTTAAATCTAATGGTGGTTTCTTTCTCTCTTCCCACACTCCCGTGGCAATGTATGGCAGATGGATTATGCTAGGGAAACACATGGGACTGTTCTGCTCCCACAGTGGCCACCAGCACGTGGTGTGATCACTGAACAGTGGGGTCTTGCTCTGTGAAGGAGGGGGGGCAACTCTGCTGCTGGGGGCAAGGTAGGGAAGCGGGGATGCAGCCCACAGTGAATGGATGCAGGCAAAGGTGAAAGAAGCTAGGTGACAGGCAGACACATGCTCAGAGTGGGGGGCAATTAATAAATCATCTCCAGCCCCCAGATGATCCTAAAGATTTGAGGCAGAGGCTTTGCAATAAACCACGCCAACATCCTTCAGTCTGATGCATGAGGCACGCAGGCCACAGAGGGATTCAAAGGAGAGTTAATTTAGAATCAAATGGAAAGAACAAATCATTCTCCTCCTGAAACACATGGGACTTGAGACTGCTTTTACAATCTCTGCCAGGTGAGATGAAGGTAGAAGGGAGTAAGAGATATTATAGATGTCTGAGAGACAAGTGAGGTCATGGCAAGGAATGCTTTGTCTGTTGATTTATGTTTCATGAACGAAATTTCTAAAGCTGTTTGTAATATTTCATGTGTGCTGAAAAGTCGCATTTAAGATAGCTGGTAAAATAACAGCTTGTCTACTTAAAATAATTAGTAGTTGACAAATGGGTTGAATTTTAAATCCACGAGGAGCTTTGGTTAGCACTAATAAATGTTGATTAAGGTAGCAATTAAAATCTAACAATCTCTCTGGGGGTCTGAACTTTAGAAGTTTGGAACATTCCTCAGTTTACTAAGAAAATGTGGCAGTTCCTCCCCAAATTACAATGTTAAAATGTGGTAGCACAGATAATTTATCTTTATTTTTTCCAGTTTACACAAATTAACTGCAGATGGGGCACAAACCAACGCCTGATCCACACAAAATCAGACCTTGTCATAGAGATGGCATTTGGCAGTGTGGGTTTTTAGCACTATTGTAACGGCAGGACTTTGCCATGAGGTCTTTCCAGAAGGTTGGGTCACAGCACTGAAGAAATTAAATCTTTTCTGGAGTGGGGTTGGAAAAAGTGATTGGGAAAGGCTGTGATTTGAATCATTACATCCAGCAAAGCACTGGGCTCTCTCTTGAGGGAATTAATGCTGTTAACACCCTCTTGAAGTCCCTATTTCCATGGCAGTCCTTCCCAGGAGGCACTACTCATCCCTATTCTCACTAGGCTTTGAAGTGGGATGGAGAGATCTCCGTCTCTCCTTCAAGATGTGCTGCTGCCTTGGAAATGTGGTTGACCTCTCAAAACTAAACAAGGTCAAGAAGCACAGAGTGTGTGCAGCTCTCCTGCACCTCCCTGCTGCTCTGAGAGACACAGCTATGCAGCTCTTAATCAGGGTGATTGGATGAGGAAAAAGTGTGGACCAGGTAGTATCATGAAGAAGGCTAAATTATCTCCCTCTGCTATGCTTGAACTGCATGACCAAGGCAAATCAAGCAGCACTTTTTTTTTTTTTTTTTCTGTAGGCTTAATTCCCTGATTTGTGATCATGGGACTATTCAAGAAGCTCTCGGGGCTTTTATGATCTTGTTAGACCTGAGAAAATTTCGGTCATTTCTCTGCAGTTTCCATTTTTGAAGGAGGAAAGTGCATTTGTATTTCACAGAACACCACTTTCTTGCTGGCCAAACACTTTCTTTTCCCCATTCTTGCTCTCGGTAAAGCCTAAATAGAATACATAACCAGATTTGTCTTCCTTTTCCACACACTGTGTCCTCCATTAATTACATTTCCTCCCCCACATCACAAGCTGAATGCCAACAGAAGAAGAACAGGAATACAGTATGAATTGGGAGCGACTCTGTCATTGGCAAGTCTGCCTTCCTCAGGCAGTCTGAATGACCAGATGTGTCATTTTGTTGTTATATTACAGTCAGTTTTTTGTAGGTCTGTTCCTGCTAGTTTGGGAGCAGCTGAGATAAGGTGTCTTTCTTCCAGAGTACGTACAGTGGCCTCTGTTGAGCAAACAGACCAGCATGGAATTTGTGCACAATGCAGTCGCAGCGTTCAAATCCAGGAGCTGCTCCTGGGGAAGCAGGGAACCAGGACTTTGTTTCCTTCACTCAGTGGGGCTGCTGGCCCTGGCTGCTTTCCTCCTACCCCAGCAGAGGAGATCTTGTCTGCATGGGGATCAGCAGCCTCCATCCTGGACAGCTTCCCATTCTCTGATGACCTGCATGATTTGCAGGTGCATTCTCAGTCCAGCTTGTGTGACCTGAACATGGCTGTTGTTTTTTTTCTACAGCACTGCTTGTTCCTCAGCAAATTTGCAGGGTCCATCCATTGCTAAAGATATTTGCAGCAAGAGAGAGATGGAGAGCTGAGAATGTGAAGTGCTGGAGGAGGAAGTAAAAGAAATCTGTCCAGAGAGAGAGAAAAATCCCATTCACTCTCTATCAATGTGTGTATCACCTTTCTTTTCTTTGCGTGGGTAAAGATTACATACAGATAGCTCAGATAAAGACAGAAAGGGACGAAAACTGAAAGATAAGCAGAGATGCTCAGAGCTGTATTTTTCAAGGGAACTTTGAGAACTGGGAACAATTGTGCATTTACAATTGAGTGAGCAGGTTGCATGACCGGAGGTCTGAGGTTACTCTCCATGAAGACAGACACAAGGGCTGACCTGGCCAGGAACTGGAGCCATAGCCAGAAACAAGAAATCATTGGGGAGCATTGGCTCAGCATTGCAAATGAAAGGATTTCATGGAAAAGAGCAGCTGCAAGAGGTTCCCAGGTGGATTTAGTCATCTTGGATGTCTCCACCCCAAGCCAATTCCTCCAGGAGCATGGGAGAGACGCTTGTGATGCAGTGAGGGCATGGGGCTACTGTAGTAATTGTTGCTTTAGGTCTTGAAATGCTGGAAATCATGAAATTCCCTAAGAAAGATGGGGTGACTATTCATGCACAGGCTTACAGACTGCTTTAGAAGGGGCCTACTTGATATTTCTACAGTAATACTGCATGCTCTGCTTTTCCCACTGTAGAATTACATGCCTCGTGCTGAGAAAGGACAGGGCACGTTTTGCCATTTTGTAGGGGAGATGAAGCAAATGGAAGAGCTGTAGGAGACCTTACAGCTCCATGGATCTCAGGGGATCTGCCACCTCAGAAACTGCGGAGGTAAGCATGGACAGGGTAGAGAATGGAAGTACGTGATGGTTTGAGGGGAGCAAGGGAAGGTGGGAGCAGGGAGAGTAATTGCAAATCTAACGTGTCTGGTGAGGAGAGCAGGTACAGGAGCCTTCCTTTTCTGGTACCAGTGTCTCTGTTGGCAAATTAAAATCGTCTGTACTGAGGAGGTCAGATCCCAGTGTGCCCTAGCTGGCTTCAGAACTCCAGTTGCCAAGCCTCAGTGGGGATCTGCAAGGCCACCAGAACTTCAAATCCTCACAGCTCTTCAGGAAATGATCCCAGAACAACATGTACCAAGAAGGTCACGGCACTCTGCTGCAAACCATAGCAAAGCCAAGTCCCAGTTGCACATCCATTTCTCAGAACCGATTTTTTTTTTCTTTAAATAGTATTTAAAGCGCAAAATGAACACGTGGAACTAAATGCTACAGGATAAGACTGCAAATGAGACTAATAGGGCAAATGTCAGATTCGTTTCTGGTGCAGCTGCTGAGGAGTCATTCCTGAGTGCAGACTTTATGTAACCTCTGCTTTGAGGCTTAATCCAGCTACCAGATGAGTGGTGGGAGGCAGATATTCTGCCAGTGGGTTGGTTTCTTTGCTGTTCTTAATTTCTTTGAACCTTATCCCAAAGCAGCTGGCTGTAGCCAGTGTTGGGGATTGGCTATAAGTCTGATGGATGAGGCCAGTGTGAGTTGCTGGGTCAGTTAGCTCCTTGGGGTCTGTGTGGGGCTCAGCTGCCTGTGAAGTTATAAACTGCTCTTCCTTAAATTCAGATTCTGATTGCAGGGTTAGAAAAATCTCCATTTTCCTGTGGCAGCTCAGCCTCCTGTATAGCATTTTGCAGCCTGCTAACAGTAGGAGTGTTTTTCACATTTGCCTTTCTCAAAACCAAGAAGGCCCATGGAGGGATGCAAAATATGCTGGCCTAGAACTGGAGCAGAAACCAGCTCCTGACACTCTGACTTCTTCAGTGCAGGAATCAGGAGTGCAATCCCTGCAGATGCCCAGCAGCTCCTGATCCTGCTCAGGGAGCGTGGCTGCAGAAGATGACAGCAGCCACTTCCCCTGCTTGCAGGGACACTACCATGGACACAGCTTGTGCTGGTCTTTCCTATGCATTAACTAAAAGAATTTCCTTTTTAAATATAAGTAATTACTTGCAAACACTACTGCATTTATCCCTAAGGTAAGTTTCTCAGTCACAAGAAGACTCAGTCTCAAATAGAAACCTTTCTTCCTCAAACAGCTATGGAGGCAGAGCCTGTGCAGTAGAGGAGTTGATTTAGCTAGATGGAATAATCACAGTGTCATGAATGCAACCAGGATTTCCCTGTTAATTACCTAACTGTTTAATTAAGGGGTGATTTTTTTTATTATTAAAATTAACTCTCATCTTTGTGAAGCACATGGCTTATGAAGGGATAGCACAGAAGTGTTTATCACTGCTGCCCTAAGATGCTAATTTCCTTATGTTATGACTTGTAATCAAGATAAATTTTCTCTGACTTATCCACCAAAGGTAAGACTTTACACTGGTTTTGACATTTAAATTACCTTAAATTTGCAAGTCCAATATTGTCATAAATATTCATAGCTAACAACTGAGTGTTTAGTCCTTAATTTTTTTTCTAATTTTTAATTCACTCCTTAGATACTGGTTTCAGAACAAGCACAGGGAAATGGAGCACCTGGCTCTGCTGCCAGCAAGCAGGCTGACACACCACATTTCTGTCTGACGTTGCTGTGTAACAGACCACATGACAAAGATTTGATGGTGAAATCACCCTTTGACTCTTTTCCTTATGTTTATTTGCAAAAAGCTTCTTACACTCAGTAGTATTGGACAGTGCTGCCATAATCCAGTGCCACGTCCACCACTGTAGGAGGTGACAAAGGGCCTGTGCCAGCTGCACTATGGACCACCCCCAGCTCACCCCTGCCCCAAGGTCTCTGTGAGACCCTCCTGCTGCCAGTGGCCCATGGTGTAGCATCCCTTCCTTTCCTGAATCAGGTCTTGGCACAATGGGGCCATGCTGACTGATGCATGCTGATCTGTTAATGAGCAAGTCACATTCACACTGCTGTCCTGGTGTGGAGCTGAGGTGTCTGCTCTGGGTGAAATAAAAGAACAATCTCCTAGCCCAGGTTTGTGTTTGCTTGCTTGTTGTTCAGTTAGCTGTGCTCTGCATTCAAAATCCTGCCTCAAAATGGATTATGGAAGCACTTCTAATATTTTTCTCTTCCTTTTGAAAAGAAATTGCATCTTCAAGTTTTGAGGGTGTGAGGAGGAGCATAGAAGATCTGGGGTTTCAGAAATACTGAGGAATGTAACTATTTGGCGGGACTGAACTCCCTGTGCTCGGCACCTGGCACCAAATTCAATGTCAGGGCAATCAATTTAAGTCTTTCCAGGTTCACCTGCCATGAAGGACCCTCTTATTGGTCACAGTAAGGATGAGCACCAGAACATGTGAGGATCAATCTCCACAGCTCTGAGCTGATTTGAGAGGCTTCACTTGAGCAGCAGTGGATAACGAAGAAATCCCATACTCTGTTCTCTCAAACAATTCGTTGCAATATAGAAAGAGATGCTCCTGTGTCAAACTGGTAGGGAAAAAAAAAAAAAAAATGACAGCAGCCTTAAACCCCTTGATTTCTGATTCAGTAAAAACTGAGAGTCTTTTAAGTGACAAGTTCTCATAAATAATTCCATCTAATGGAAGACACTTTGGTAATTGCGATACTTTCATTTATCCTTTAAGTGCAGAGAATTCTCATTAACTCTCAGTATTCGGGTACTGAGATGAATCTTCATGGACAGAATAGAGTAGCACATATAGTGCTGAAATGGTGGAAGGAACTTGAATTTATTCAGCATTTTATGGACAAAACCATTATCCTGTTCACTAAGCAAAACTGTCCATTCCCTTCTGGGTACAAGGAAGATTTTATTATTCCTGTTTTTCAAGTTAATAAACTGAGGCAGAAAACAGTGAGATCTAATTGAAACTACTTCTTCACAAGCGTTTTCACAATGGATCTCTCTGTTTTGTAGCAGAGTTTATTTTAAAATAAAGCCTTAAATTGACCTGAGAAATCTGACTTCCCATTCTTCACTCTAGCTCCCATGTAATATTGCTTTGACTAAAGGCAATAAAAATATGCACAGGGGAGCTGAAATGCCAGACTAGCAGACTGAATACATGGATGTTATAAATGAATAAAGCAGTATATAGACTTCGGGAAAAGAAGCATGCTGCTTCACCAAGGCAGAGAGAAATTGGCCTGCTAACAACATCTGTTGTTTAAATGAATACTTGGAAGCTTGAAAGAGTGACTCTTCTACTTGTCTTATGTTATGCACTCTGAAACCAAGCTATGGGAATTACACATCTGTGTCCTTTGATTTTTCCACTGGCACTGAAGTTGCTGATGGAGGACCAGGGATGTTGGAGCAGAGCATGCAAGGATGAAGGCAGATGCTTGTTGCACACCGAAGTCTGATCTCATGGAGTAATGAGCTGTAGTGCAACAGCCAAGCAAGGTTCAGCCAAGGGTATCATAAGCAAAGGAACAAGGGTGAAAGTACACTGCCCTTCTGGTACTCTCCTGTCTACATGGCTTCAAAAAAAGGTGTAACCAAAGATGTGAATGTCACATCCTTAACATTTGATGCGCTCAGATAGAGCTGGCAATGATAAAGCTCTGCAGGTAAGACTTGTGGCAATGGGAAACCCTCCTATGAGTCATCCTTTCTGTTTGGCTTATATCGAATTTCCAGCTCAGGGAAGCATTACTTGATTTTAAGACAGAAAGTAAACGTTTGCAAGACTCAACTCCCTGCTGGGAGTTGTTTACAATCAACATGTGAGTGATCGCCAGCAAGGAGGACAATTGCCAAAGCAGAGCCAGACGTCAGGCAGCCCAGGGAATTTGCTGAGCATTACTTTATCCCAGCTGCAAATGTTTTTCTTTGGAGGTTTTTCAGGCATGCTGCTTCCTCTTTGCTTGCACAGAGAAGGCACTACAGCTGGTCACCTGCTCAGCTCCCCACCAAGGCATGTTTCTGCCTTCTGTCACTGCCTTCCTTGATAACCTGCATCTCACTGTGTTGGCTGTTGGCTACCTTAATTTCTCTCTAATCAGTTCTATTTAATAGTATTTTTTTGAATTAGATTTTTTTTTATTTGTTGAATTTGTTTCCATCCCCAGTCCCAAGCACGCTGCCATCTCTTTCCTGTACTTACAGCCTTCATTCATCTGAACTTCTATTTCCTGCACTGCTTAATTTGGAAAAGCGTAGCCCTAATGACACCGTTATGCCACCCAAATGGTGTGTCAAAGCATTTCACAGGAGGGGACCTGTCTGGAGCTGGTTGTGAAGTGTGCCAAGTTCTGCTCTGCTGCACAGCTGCTGCTGAGGCAGGGATCACACTGATGGAAAAGGGGATTTCTGGTGTTCAGTGGTGCAGAGTCCCTGCACAACCCTGGAACAACAACAAAAGAATGTCAAATGGGAGAGGTACCACTATTTGATTGCTATTTGGTTTATTATCTTTAGAGCCTATTATAAAGCTTATTAAATACTCTCCCTGGTGTACACCTGGCACAGGCAAGGGAAAACATGGGCACGCAGAGGAGAGATACTTGAAACAAAATGCATCAGGAGAGAGTGCCAGGAAGACAGCACCTAACTTCTAGGGGGCAATTTACGCCTTTGTTTACTTATCTATTATGCACTAATTGAAATGCTTCAAAGAAGTGGAACCTGGCACAGTGTCAGATGAAGTCAGACCAGAAATGCTTTGACTCAGTACAGTGAGACTGTAAAAGCTGTGCAAAAAACATAACCAGAAAGATCTGTTTGTGTAATTTAAAAGCTTTGTGCATTTAAAGGTATATTGCACACTGTTGTAAAGCAATGAAGGGACCAAGAAAATGGGGGAAGTAGTGAACTGGGCCACTGCTTTTAAACACAAATTTGTTTTTGGAAATGCTAACATATTTCTTCTCAACATCTTAAATTAAAAAACCATGCTGACCTTCTGTCTTATTTCAGAGTTGTCCTGAGCTAAGAAAGAAGGCTGTTGTAAGCAGAAAGGGAAACAAAGTGTGTAATCTCAACTCAAACTCAGTGCCGTGAATAAAGGTTCACAGAGTGCTGTAGGTCAACCCCAAACTGCTTTGTTTATCTCATCCCTGATAAATTCCTCACCTCTTTTTTTCTCATTTTGGCCCAAGCACATTTTTTGCTTTGGATGTGAACTATTTCACTATGAAACCACAAACCCTGTTGTTCTGCCGAGTGGAGAAGGAACATCTCCAATGGAAAAGAGAGGATGAAGGAGAAGTCGTGGCTCTGTCTAATGGCAGCAGATGCACCTCTGCAGCCTTTGACCCCAGCTTTCCTATGATAAGCACTAAGGAGTGAGCAAGAGCAGTACTGAGGATTGGGCTGTGCTGCTGCAGCCCCAAGACACCAGAGCAGCATCTGGGGAGCATTGGGACGAAGCTGTTCTACCCTCACTTCACCCCAGAGTGATTTCTGTCTTCTGCAGCAATGCTCTGCTGGATCATCTCATTGGAATTAGGCAAAGACATTTCCAGAAGCACATCTTTGCAATTGACAGCTGACTCCTTGGTAATGACAGATTTGGAGACAATTATGACTGACAATTGTTTAATAAGAACTGGCATTTTCCACAAAAATAATGACAGCAATGAAGCACGAGGACATTTCAGCTTAGGATCTCCGTTGTTCTGGTCAAGCCCTTCTTGCTGGTCATCAGCCCCATCTGCACTACCCTGAGTAACTCATTCAGGACTGCTCATACTTGTGGCAGACATCGTTTGATGCACCACCAAAATCTAATCCATGAGATCAAGCTGACATCCCCATAATCACAAATCCTCAAATCTTCACTTCAGGCAGAAAAATTCACATCAGAATTCAGAACAGCATTGGACATTGCAGGTGGTGTTGAAAGCCTTCGTGGCCGTCTACATTGGCTTCCTTGCAGCTCTTCATGTCTTCTTTCTATGTGGTATGCCACTGAGAGGCATCCACCTGCTCTTCTGCTGCAGGGAGCATTAAATACCTTCATTCTCCAGGTACAAGATTAGTCATTCTCAACATGGGCATTTTCCAGCTAACAGACTAAGCCTCTCCTACTAGGCACAAAGCATGGGGATGTTGTCTTTTGAGATTTAATGAACAGCTTGATGTTTGCTGTGCACTCAGGCTCCTCTCCTCTTGCAAGGAAGTGCAGCTAAGGGGAATGGAAAGGAAGGGGGGATGCTGTCCTCCTGCCAGCCCTCCTTCTGAGATGAAAGGTAGAGCAACATCCACACCAGGTTGTGTGAACACCCAAAGGCTTGTGTAGCCACTGGGAACTGTCACAGCCACTGGTTTATCCAGCAGCCTTCATGCTTTGAAAAATAATTTCCTCTCCCTCCTTTTGGCCAGCACAGTGATTTGCTGCCTGATAGTTTAGACAGTGAAAGAGTGGAATATTTTGGAAAGAGTGAAAAATGTAATAAACTGGGAACATGTCCACTTCCCTCAAATCCTGCTTAGCCTGATTTAAGGTTTTATTATGAAGGCAAAAATGTTGACAGTAAAATTATTTTTCTGTGCTGGGAGTGGTAAAGCAGATTTTTAGGCACAGGGAGAAGGGAGCTGACTGCTCTCATAAATAAGTCAATGTGTTACTCCTGCTAGACTGGAAGTGGAATGACAGCTCTTCCACATACTGATGCTCTATTTCTCTGCGACCTGCACTAAACTGAAGCATGCTAAAAATACCCTGCAACAATCCCCTGCAAAGCACATGCTTCAGAGCTGGGGAAACACCTGGAGCAGGGCAGGTTTGGAACCGTTAGCTTGCAGCTCCTTGCCCCCCAAACCCAGCCACGCTCCCCATTGCACCACCACTCCCATTTCATGTGCTCAACTTGCCACTGAGTTCCAAAGCAGCGTGCTATTTGGGGATGAAATTTTCCTCATTCCTCAAAATGCCCAGGGCACATCACCATCCCTCTGGGAGACCCAATGGAGGAAACCAATTAGGTGTCATCCACACCCAGGCTTTTTCTCCCCTTTATCTTCAGTTTAATGCTAGAGATGCGTAAGGAAAGAGAAAGCGTGAGCGTTACATGGTGAGTCATGCATACCTTCACCCATGCAGTGAACCAGTTACCAATCAGTTCCTCTGTCCCTATCCCCTTATTTAAAATGCAAATTGACATAGAATCACAGATTCATTAAGGCCGGAAAAGAGCTCTAAGATCCCCAAGTCCAAACCCAGCCCACCCCACCGTGCCCACTGCCCACATCCTTCAGTGCCAACATGTCCATGATTCCTGAACACCCCCAGGGAGGCTGACCTCACCACCTCCCCAGGCAGCTGTGCCAGTGCCTGACCACTAATGCTTTAAGTAAATGAACAAGGAAAAGTTAGAGGACAGTGACATTGTTTTGGCAGCCTGAGGTTCCTGAGCCACATGTAATTACTTGGGTGGATGAGGCTCTAAAGGGAGAGCTGAGCAGCAGTTTCCAGGGCACTTTATGCATTGCTCTGTGTCTCTTCTCACTTACAGTGATATAACCCAGGAACAACTCCTTTGGGAAACGACTTTCCTAGCAGTGCAGCAAGCAGATCCCTGTGGGCAGGGATCCACGCTCCTGCCTTCCTGCTGCATCACCTGCCTTGCATTAAAATGGAGAAAAAAAAAGAAAGATAATGCTGTCTGTTAGCCCTGATGCTAACTTGCACCTGAAATCACTGCAAGGCACAGAGTAGTGTGCTGCAGGGCCCAGCTCCTTGCAGCTGTTTTCCCCAAGGCTGCTCCAGCTGCACGCACAGGTTCTGGGGAGGCACAGCGTGGGCCGTTCAGTGCTCTGGGGACACAGCACTCTGCCAACACAAAATGTGTCACTGTGAAGGGCTTGGTTACAGTGCTGCTTCTTCAGTCGTGACCAAAAAAAAGCAAAAACGCTCTGCTCTGAAAAAGGAAATTCACTGACTCCTTGAGAGAAAAATAAGGGAAAAGTCTGTGCGATTCGTTTATTTGAATAATAAGCATTTCAAAGTTATCTAAACAGCTCTAAAGCCAGGGAAATCTCTGTTTATTTTATCAGTCCGTCTTTGCCACAGGATTGATGCTGGTGCTCCAGGCAAACTTGTCTCCTTCAACTCCAGGCAATTTAAACACAAGACTTTGGCCAGCAGCTGGAAGAGGTTGGGGGAAGGGAGGTCTGCCTGAACAACACCAGTTCTGCTGAATGCTGTAAGCAGGAGAAACTGGAAAAGTTTGGTGGTTACATCCTGGAGCAAAGTGCTGTTTTACGGGTGAGTCCCCCTCTTTCCCATCTCTAAGTCTATGCTGGAGCCAGGTTTGTGACAATCTACAGTTAGAATTGCTAATGACAACACCATGCATATTTTCTTCTTCCCCTGGCTAATTTCTCTGCTTTCTTCAGCAGTCATTACAATCCCTTTTTTTGTGACTGGACACAAAAGTCTGTTTGCTACAGACCACTTCTTTCCAACAAAACTTCACAAGAATAGTGAGTGAGGCATGAAAACTCCACTGAAGCAACTCCCGTCCTGGGCTTGAAGGAGGGAAGATTTAGGTTGGATGTTAGGGGGAAGTTCTATACAAGGAGAGTGGTTAGGCCCTGCAACGGGCTGCCCAGGGAGGTTGTGGATGCCCCGTCCTTGGATGTGTTCAAGGCCAGGTTGGACGGGGTCCTGGGCAACCTGATCTGAATGTGTATGTTTGGTGGCCCTGCTAGGCAGGGGGGTTGGAACTACATGATCCTTGAGGTCCCTTCCAACCCGGGTGATTCTGTGATTCTGTGGGCTGCAGAGTCACTTTCCAAGGTTTGATGTTTGCTGCCAGTAGTTTCCAGGAGGCTTTCTCCCTGCAAAAGGATTTCCTCCCCATCTCCCTGAGGTGCAGCTCCTTGATTTGTGTCAGCAGGTGAAGTGGTGCAACACTGGGTCCATTTGGGGTCAATGGTGGAAGCAGTGGGCTCATGCAGACACCCAGCTTTGCCCGGCCACCACACCGGCCCCGTGTTGTTGATAAGTGGAGGCAGCCAAGCAGAACCTGTTCTCCACCTGAGTGCTTTCAGATGCAGCTGAGATGCTGCGTCTGCAGAGCAAGGACTAGCAGGTAGAGTCGTGGCTCTATGTGATGTAGCCAAATGTGCTTGCAAAGCCTTGCATCCTCACCCTGCACCACATCAGGGTGAGTTTCCCTATATCATTCTGCAATAGTTGGCTAAAGGTTGGGCTCGGAATCATAGAATTGGTTAAGTTGGAAGGAACCTTTAAATGTCATCTAGACCAAGTCTCCTGCACTGAAAAGGGAGACATACACCCCATGGTGCTCACAGCAGAGCCTCAAACAGCTCCTGTGTGACACTCAGGGAGAGACTTCTAGGAGGGAAATAGAGAGGCACACCTTGCTGCAGACACCAAGATATGCCTTCAGTGCAAGGCATAGGGCTGCAGATCGGCCTCCCAGAGAGCAAAGACAATCCACAGCTGAAAAGGAATTAGCATCTGGCAAATCTGCAGCTGGGCTTCAATGCTTTATCCACAGTACCCACAGGTTACGAGGCGAAATCATCTCTCCAGATTGATTTGTGTGTCCTTAAAGCAAACTGCCACCCCTCCAACTGCTCGGGGTTTTCCCCATGCATGGCAAAACAGGGCTGTCCCATCCAGATGCTGCCACCTGCCCCACAGTGAAGGCTGCTGCTGTCCCACCCCATAACACTGTGTAACAGCAGCAGCAGACCTCTGCAACACAGGGGCTGAGAGCCCCAAAGGAATTTTTTTGCCTGGCTAATGCTTGTGGAATGGAATTTAACACAGCAATATAGGATGAGAGAAAACCTCTAGAGTGTGCCTAGTAATTTTCCCTTTCTCAACCAGAATTGTTTCGGAGTAATGAAGGCAGAAGGCAGCTTTTTTCCTGCTGTAACATCCCTGAATGTGAGTGACCTTTCCTGAGAAGTCTCCACTGGTAAAAGGGGAGGAAGGAAGAAGGGAAGAGAAGAACTGATGGAAATAGAAGACTTCCTGCATGGTCTCCTTGTGAGACAGCCATCCCCTGAGGAAGACATCTTTCCAACCCATTCCAGAGCAGCACAGAGCACACAGGCAGTGACAAGGGGAGACCTTCTTTGCTGGAAGAGATGCTGAGACCAGAGCCAACACCCTCAAGAGCCCCTTTGAATTATTCAGCACCATGGAGCCCACAGCAGCTTCTCTGCAGAGCTGGAGCACGAGTGTCATCCACAGCAGAGAGCAAAGCAGAACAGATCCCTGTCCTGGCAGCTCTCAGAGGTTTGGCCACATTTCTCCTCTGTGCACAGGAGAATGGGACAAGAATTTGGGAGCAGGATAATCTGATTGCAAAGGGGGAAAAGGAGACATAAGGATTCAGACAGAAGAGCAGACAAAAACCTATTAATAAAGTTCCTAAAAAGCCTACAGCGTTACACCTGACAAATTCATCACATGAATACATAAAGGAATAAAACAGCTCCAGATAATTGCAGGGCATGAGAACATGTTCAATGTCATCTTAAGCTTGGCGAAATTAATTTTCCTGACAGCTTGTTTAAAATGGAAACAGTCTGTGCAATTAAAAGAAATACAACCCATGCAGATGGCATGCTGTGGGGTTCACCTTTACCTTTTTGGGGGCAACTGGGGAGGTGAGGCTGCCAGGCTGTCCTGTGGGTGAGGGCTACAAAACCTAACATTCCCCCACAGCAACTCTGTGCAATGCCCACCTGCTTTTCTGGTGCTGTGCCTTGCAGGTCCCAGCCCTATTTTTCTCCTCCTTTCCTGGATGTCAGTGTTTCCCAGAGGTCTTTATGCTCTGGGCCCTTTCCTCCAGCTGTTGAGATGTGTGCAGGGTGTCAGACACTGATTTTGCAGAATGGCAGCTTTAAGCTCAGGTTCCCTCATTCAACTCTCGTCTATGAAGCACCAGGCACAAATCAGCGCTGTATTAATCGGAGCAACAGAAAAGCCAGGCTGTTAATCTTCATAATGTGCCTCTCAGTGGGGATTTCACTTGAATGTTGTTTGCATTAAATATGATACCAACTGCTGGATATGCAGTTATAAATAAATTAAAGTCCACAGTTAAGTCAAATACTGTCCCACTGCTGAATGCAGACTCCTGTGTGAGCTCTGTTTACAACAAAGAGCACAGATTCAGTCCTGGAGGAAATGGCAGCAGCAAGTTCTGCTCTCAGTGCTCTGCAAAACTCATTCTGGAGACTCTTAACCCCTTCATGGGCAATGCAATGTCAGCCCAGCAGAGCCAAGTGCAAGGGCTGAGGCCCAGAGTAGAATTTGAGCAGCAGTGTGTGGGATTCAGACCTGGGACACAGAGATGCTCCCTGCAGAGCTCTGGGGTCAGGGTAGACATCAGCACCGTGCTGTGCCATGTCCTGGTGCCCTCATGGCCGCTGCTGCTAATCCATCCCTAAACCCCTGAGCAGCTTTCAGATGATGTAAGCTTACTGCTGACCAACCTGCTACAGAAACACCACCTTCAGGCTCTTTGCTTTCCCCATGTTCTGATGGTAGACTTTCCTCATGTGGCCACGAGGCAACGCGTGAACCTGCTTTTGCATGGCAGCACTGTTGGGTCGCAACAACACACCTGGAAAACTCTGTCCCCTTTCAAGGGATCTTCCACTTCTTCAGGCAGCACCGTGGGTTGGTGACTGCAGTCAGATATCTCGGCACTGGTGCAAACCATTCCTCCTGCAGTGCTTTATCACACACTCAGAACTGGAGGATGAGGAAGTGTGACATGTTGTAAGACCGTAACTGACAGTGAGGAAAGGAACAAAATGTGGGCTGCGGGGAGGGACATTTCTGTGAGTTTCTCTTTTGAATGAAACAAGTAAATTAAATGTATAAATTGTCCTCTTGAGGATAAAATGCAAGAAGGAATCAATTGAACGATGCAAACAACAAGCTAAACTTTCCCGGTGGCTGCGTGCATTGCATTTTAATGAGACAGCCTTGGAAAAAAAAAACAACACAGAAGAGGAGTGAAAAGCAAATTAATATTAAATTGGCATTGAGCACACTCAGATACCTGAGGGCTTACAAAATCCATTCTCTAGGAGAGCAGGGTGCTACAGCCCTAGCACCAACTGAGACCGCATCCATGCGGTTCAGCTCTGCAGACCTGCATTGCTTTTGATTGTGTTGCAATGGCTGGGATGTGGCATCGCAACAACCCCATTAATTAGCTGCTTGAAGCCTTGATCAAAACCAGGGCTCTGCTGAGCTCAACGTCGCCCTGCGTCAAAGCGCTCCCGGCTGCTGTGCAGCAGTTCTGTGCTGCAGAGATCTGCTTGGAGAAGATGAGTTGGGAGAGCAAAGACTGATTATCAAGGCTGAAGGAGGAAGGCAGTGAGATGGTTGAGGGGCGAGCAGCAGAAGTGAGCCCAGCAGGTGAGCATTGCTCAGGGCAGGAGAGGGGTTAGGAGGAAAGCAATGTGGTCATCGAGTTGCTCCAAGTGGCTGCAATGAAGGCCCACAGAGAGTTCAGAGTCCTCATCTCCTTCTTTTCAAAGCAGCTTCTGCAATAGAAGAGCTCCCTGAAGGAGGGACCAATCTCCAGGAGCAAGATAATAGGTTTGCTTCAGAAGCACAAGTTGGCTATAACAGCAGCGGCCTTAAATTTATTCTTTATTATCTAGAGGGAGTAGTAGTTGGCAGGAAGTACCAGAGGGTATTTGCAAAGAGAAGGGAACACGTCGCTGAAATCAGATTACATCCCCAGCTCTGTCTAGGCTGCCTGTTCCTCTTCTATATATTTAGAAATCTGCTTGGCAAAGAGACAACTTTATAAAGGGAGATTTACAGCACAGGGTGCAGTAAGACGCAAACCTGCAGGCTGGCTGCAAACTGTGGGTGAGGAGCATGGGGTGAGGGCGGGCAGGTGGTACTGCTGCCCACAGGGCACTGCCCCAGCCCAGCAGCTGCTCTGACAGCCCTGAATTATTGAGATCCAAAGGGCTTTTTGCTATTTGTAGCTTCATAATATAGAGATGCTTCTAGGTTCCATTTGTGAGCACTTTGCATAGAAGAGATGCTTTTCTTCCCTCCCATTCAGATATGGAAGACTTTGTGAAAAGTTATTTTTAAAAAATTTTAACTAGAAAATCTCACTGCCTGCCTTCAGCTGACAGTCATCTCCAGCCCCTGAGAAATTAAAAGTCTCAGAGAAACTTATCTTTCTTTCTCAAGCAAGAGTTCAGTTAAAAAGAACTTTGCTCGCTGTTATTTTATTTCTTTGGTAGAGATGAGCTGCCATGGAGCCGTGCCCAGCAGCACACTTATTGCACTGATGAATGTTGAAGTGGCAAAGCCATAGGAGGGAGGAAGCAAACAGAGCCTGCACACAACTCAGCCATGTCCAGCCCTGCCTCATAGCATCCTCTGCCCCTCAGGAGCAGGAGGGACAGGTTTGTGGTGGCCCAGAATGGAGGAGGCCAGTGCACACACACAGCGCACTCACAGGGACTGAGCACAGGATACAAACATTTCTCACTGCTGTTGCCCTCCCACCCATAGGAAACTCAACAGCTGACACTTTGAATGCAGAGAAACACTGGGAATGAATCAGAGGCTCAGAAATTTCTGCCTCCCAGACAGGGCTGGTACTCCATCACCACCACCTATTTATTCGAAACCAACCCTGGCACTTACTTCTTGAATAACTCATCAGCTCAAGTGATTTATTGTCAGTTGTTTTTTTTTTTAATCCCACACCTATGATGCTTTGAAATTAGATTGAAGAAATGGCACCCACAGGAGGCAAAGCATGTGGGCTGATGTTATTGAATTTGCCAAATGCATTACTTGGGGAAGGCCAGGTCTTAGTTAAACTCTCTGCTCAGATGTGTCCTTGCGGAGGGAGACAGAGACCAGCAACCAAGGTCACACCAGGCAGGAGACCACAGGATGCTCATGTGTATATGAAGGTAGAAAAATGACTGGGGAAGCTCAGAGCTTGTAATCTGCTTTTCTCTGCCACACCAGTCTGAACGATGAGAGGGATGTGGGGAATGGAGATAAGGGAGTGCAGGCGTTGGAAGCACCTCCAGCTTCACATGGCGTGAGTGCTTCATGCTGGAGAAAGACCAGGCAGATTGGGAGTGTAATAACAGAGCTTCACCTGCTTTCTGCTATGAAGGAAGGGATGTTAGGACCAGGGCTTGTTGTGCTGGCATCTAACAATGCCTGTTTTAGTGCTCAATCACCACAGCGCTCAGACCTCATCAGCTCAGGGTCCCACCATGCTCCCAACCTCTCCGGACACTTGCTCAGCTGCTGTCCTCTCCTGACATTGGCATCCACCCCTTTCACAGCTGAGAAATGGGATGGTAACACCAGTGGTGCCCGGAGCCCCTGACCTTGGATGCAGCCATCAGGTGTGCTGGGCAGGACACAGGAAGCACAAATGCCATCTGCACATCTCCTGCAGATGCTGCGTGGAGATGATAGAAAAAGCCTTTAAGGGGAAGAAGGGGGAAGCAGGGAGAAGACAATTAAATAGCTGCTTTAAATGATCTGGAAGGAGATTAAAGGCAGCTGCATTATTAATATTTTTTTTTTCTCTAGGAAGAGGAGCCACTAGAATACCTTTATCTCTTCTGCTTTTACAAAGTGCTGTTAAGAGGAAAATGTAAGAGCTGAATTGATCGGCTACATTTCCTCACTTTTGATTCCCTTCAGCTGACATCTCGAGAAGGGGGTTGGGGAGGGAAAAAAATATCAAGTGAATTAAAATCAATTGGGGGGAAAAAAAAGAGAAGAAATTATGTAAGAACTGGCAGAACACAGCAGACCAAGCGGTTATGTAAGGCAACAAACACAGGAGCTTGCTCGAGTCAGATCCAGCTGTACGATGGACTGTGTGTAAATGGCCTGGGACTGGGTGGGCTGAGTTTGCTGGATTAAAGTCCCAAGGACCTGTGCAGTCTGTGGAAAGAGGAAGACTTTTAAAACCTTGCATCGGACACAGCCCTGCCACAAAGGAGCTGACCTGTGCTGCTGCTGAGTGGGCTCTCCTGGTGGGCAGAGACACTGCGCCTCTATCCAAAATAGTTTATCAGCCAGGCTTCAGGGGTAAGATTATTACCGTGTAAGTGACTGAAAACAGCCCTGCTACTAAAAGCCATAGCAGGAATTTGGCTGTGACTTAAGGAAAAGAGACCAGCCTCAGTTCCTCCAGCCAACTTTAGTATAAACGCAGAATTCCTGAACTGAAGCCATCGACTAATCCTGGATACGACATGCAAGCAAATATGGAGAGAATTCAGCCCTTTGGTTTTACTCACTGCTCTTTTTCATGTGCTATGGAGAGACCCTTGCCAGGTTTATTTGCAGGGCCCCATGGACCTGCCAGGCATCCTGCCACATGTCCTCACCGCAGAAGGTGTAAGGGAGTGTTTGCAACACTCTGTGTGGGATGCTGGGCCCCTTGGATAAATGGGGGTTGAATAGATGAACTTGGAAGCGTGCTTAGGGCCAGGGAAGTGCTCAGGCCAGCTGCCTTGTGTGAGGGATCTTGAATACATGAAAGAGCTCCTCCATCCCAGCCCCAGTGTCTGCTCCCTCCTTCACATCCCATCAGATCTGAAGCCCTTCAGCACATTACTTCAATGCAAGAGGAAATAAAGCAGAGTACCTGCTTGGGCAAATGGTTGTTTCATGTGTTCTACCATGTCTCATGTACTCTACCACGAGCAGACTTCATAAAACAACAACTAATGGACCTGCAGGGTGGGAGAGCTGCAGCCACACAAGAGTGGGATGATGCACAGCATGGAAAAAGCCCACCCAAACCAGTGAGAGATAAACAGCTGCCAGTGTGCTTCCCAAAAAGATCCCCTAGCAAGTAGTCAGGCTGGAGCCCATGAAGCTGCAATGGTTTATGGAAGCTTGTGGCCTCCTTAGACTGAATGAATTCAAGTCTATGGGGCCGGATGGCTTGCATCCCAGGGTCCTGAAGGAGCTGGCTGAGGTGGTTGCCGAGCCGCTCTCCATCATATTTGAGAAGTCGTGGCTGTCAGGTGAGGTCCCGGATGACTGGAGGAAGGGTCACGTCACTCCCATATACAAGAAGGGGAGCAGGGAGGACCCGGGGAACTACAGGCCGGTGAGTCTCACCTCCGTGCCTGGGAAGATCATGGAACAGATCCTCCTGGACAACATGCTCGATCACATAAAGAATGAGCATGTGATCCGAGACAGCCAGCACGGCTTCACCAAAGGAAGGTCATGCCTAACTAATCTTGTGGCCTTCTATGATGGAGTGACGGCATTGGTGGACGAAGGGAAGGCGACTGATGTCATTTACCTGGACCTGAGCAAGGCCTTTGACATGGTCCCCCACCACATCCTCATCTCCAAATTGGAGGGAAGTGGATTTGATGGGTGGACGACCCGATGGGTAAGAAACTGGTTGAAAGGCCGCAGACAGAGGGTGGTGGTCAATGGCTCTATGTCCAGGTGGAGGCCGGTAACAAGTGGTGTCCCCCAAGGGTCTGTCTTGGGACCGGTGCTCTTTAACATCTTTATTAATGACATCGATGAGGGAATTGAGTGCACCCTCAGCAAGTTTGCTGACGACACCAAGCTGAGTGGTGCGGTTGATACGGTGGAAGGAAGGGATGCCATTCAGAGGGACCTCGACAGGCTGGAGGGCTGGGCTCGGGTGAACCTAATGAGGTTCAACACTGCAAAGTGCAAGGTTTTGCATTTGGGCCGGAAGAACCCCAGGCACCCGTACAGGCTGGGAGGAGCGGTCCTTGAGAGCAGCTCGGCAGAGAAGGACCTGGGGGTCCTGATGGACGAGAGACTGAACATGAGCCAGCAGTGCGCTCTGGCAGCTCGAAAGGCAAATGGGATCCTGGGCTGCATCAGGAGAGGGGTGGTCAGCAGGGACAGGGAGGTGATCGTCCCTCTCTACTCGGCTCTTGTGAGGCCCCATCTGGAGTACTGTGTCCAGGTGTGGAGCCCTCAGTACAAGAAAGACATAGAGATTTTGGAAAGGGTCCAGAGGAGGGCGACTAAGATGATCAGGGGGCTGGAGCACCTCCCCTATGAGGACAGGCTGAGGGAGTTGGGCTTGTTCAGCCTGGAGAAGAGAAGGCTGCGGGGTGACCTCATTGCAGCCTATCAATACCTGAAGGGAACCTACACCCACGAGGGGAGTAAACTCTTCAAAAGGGCTGACAACAGCAGGACTAGGGGAAATGGATCCAAGTTGAAGGAGGGAAGATTTAGGTTGGATGTTAGGGGGAAGTTCTATACAAGGAGAGTGGTTAGGCCCTGGAACGGGCTGCCCAGGGAGGTTGTGGATGCCCCGTCCTTGGATGTGTTTAAGGCCAGGTTGGACAGGGTCCTGGGCAACCTGATCTGAATGTGTGTGTTTGGTGGCCCTGCTAGGCAGGGGGGTTGGAACTACATGATCCTTGAGGTCCCTTCCAACCCGGGTGATTCTGTGATTCTGTGATTCTGTGTGCTGCCATGTGTTTCAATAAATGGGTTCTCACCAGCTGTCTGCATCAGCAAACCACCAGTTGCATCAGACGCCCTACACAGGCCCTATATAAACAGCAAGGGTTTGGAAAGGGGTAATGTGAACAACCTTACTGAGACCAAAAGGCTGCAGGTGGCTCAGTGAGAGCCTGGGGAATATTCTGCAGCAAGGCCACCAAGTCTGGGCTGTGCCACACCGTGGCAGTAAAGGAAAACAGTATTTGCACTGCCATCCAGACAGTAAAATTTAGGTCTTTTTGGAACAGGATGCATGCTGGTGGATGTGGGGCAGTCACTGAGCGGTTTCCTGTTTCGAGAGCAAAACCATGAGCAGCCAAAAGCACGAGTGCTGACCTGCAGGAAAACAGAGCCCACACGTTGCTCTGCTTCGCAGCTCTTTTATCTGACGGTGCCACAACGAGCAGCTGTTATAACCTCCTCCAGCTGAAGTGGCATGAAAACATTAATTTACTTGTATGGAAATGGCTTTGAGAGGTGCTTAATTTGTATGGGGAAAAAAAAAAAAACACCATAAAATTGGCTGCAGCTTGTTTTAGAGAATGTGTGCCAGTTAAAGTGTTAACTAGACCTAAATGATGTACTATAATGGACTTACTCCTCCGATCAGATCCCAAAATGATGCCAACATCCAAACCAGACGCCTCTAACAGATAGAAGGAACAGGCAAGCTTGGCACTGGGAAAACATAATAAACCAGCCTGACTTCAGCAGCTGTGAGGCTGCTGATAAACAAAGCTGGGAAGCAATGCTGCTGTAAGGAATTAAATGCCAGAGGTCGCACGGAGCTCACGCCATGATGGCATGAGGAGGGATGCTCAGCACCCTGTGGTGCTGATGGGTGACACCCCACAGAACACTCGTGTGCTGCTCTGCCTGCTTAGCAGCGTGTGCTGCACTGAGCAATCTGTAATTACTAGAGGGATGCCAGTAATTACTTTTTAGAGCTGTGCACATTGAGAGGTACATGTTAAGTAATATGAGCAGAAATCGAGTGTGCGGCGTGTTGTTTGAATGGTTAGCTCTTGTTCTCTTTTTGTAAGGAAACCTGGTTGTTCACACAGTGCAGTTCCCTTTGGGAATGTCCATCAGAACTTCAAGACTCCAAGCAAAGAGGGAGGAACTTTGTCAGGAAGAGCCTTCAGTGAGGACACCCAATGCTCACGCTGGGGAGGCGGTGGCTCCAGCTCAGGGAGGGGCATCCTCCTGGGCTCTGCAGAGTGAGCACTGGGCTCTGAGTCTATAAAAGGTTACATTTGCTCTGTTCAGGGCCTGGCTTGCAATTAGTCACCAAATAAAACCTCTTGGAGAACCGATGGTTTCAAAAAATAAAAAAGAATTTTTCAAAAATCCCAATTTACTTTCGGCAGTTGGCCAAACAGGAAGAGTGAAATATGTTGAGTGATTTGGTACGAGAGATTTGCCAGCTCGAGCAAATGTATCATTGCTCTGATTAATTTAAAAGCAGAAAATGAACAAAAGGGATGTAGAGACCTGCTCTGAAGCAGCCTCAGCCCTCTGCAGAACTCAAGGGCTCTGGATTTCTGAACTGTGGGACCTCAGCGCATCACTCTCACACATTACCATTGCCCTTTCCTTCACAGGTCTTCCATTATTCGTTGTTTTTTTAAAAACCCCTGCACAGCTTACAACGTGAGAATGCTCAGTCACATGCTGTGCAATGGTTTCCCTTAATGCACTTCAAACCTGACTTGCAGCTGCTTTGCTTACTCACTCTGCAACCCTCCCTGACCCAGGGCCCTGCTTCAGGTTGGGTGCTGAGGAATGAGCCCCAAGCCATGAAATTAGCTCCTGTCTTAGCAAATCTTCATTTGTAGCCAGGTCCCCAAGAAGGAAAGTATGCTGCTCCCCCGCCTCCCCCACAGCTGCCTCCTTCCTTTTACTTTTTAGTACATTCACAAGTGAAATGATGATAAAAAATGTAAGGAAGAGGCCCCAGGCAAACTTCATACACAATGCATTAATGTCTGCCTGTCTTTTCCTCGGGTAACAGGATAAGGTAGATCCTGAATAACAGCAAGACTGTAAAATATGTTGAGAATTGTTCAATCTCCATAGACATGGCTGGAAATAATCCGCTCTCCTCAGCCCTATCGTGTTAACACAAAGCATGGGTTTAATCTTTAAAGGAAGATAAGTGAAAATAATGCATTCCAGCCACATTGTTCTTAAATCAGACGGCTCACACCTCCTTAGAGAATAGGGAATTTGGGTTAAGCACACTGGGCTGCCCCTATGAAAAGCTACAAAGCTACAGGGGAAACAGCCTCCATGATCTGAAAGTGAAAGTTAGGTGTGGAGACAAAATTTGGGGGGAATTCAGTGCTTCTGTGGGGGCTGGTCACTGGAGCAGTAGTGCAGTGGGAAACTCAGAGAGACATCCCTTAACATCTGCAGGCTCTGGGCTTACTCCTGTCTGTATCCTCGCCCACTTTTAGTTCTGTTTCCATTTAAGTTCTTTACCTGCAGGAACATTTTGAAAGCTTTAGTACACTTGCAGTTTTAAACCCTAATAGGCTACAGATTAGACCCACCTGAAATTCATGTTCCAAATAGAAGATTGAAAAGCTATCACATGTCAGCCTGGCGGCAAAGGAGCTATGGAGATTGGTGTCTTGCTCTCTCCTTCCACTTCTCTTGCATTTTTCAAGCCTAATGCTCCAGTGAACAAATGCCTCAACCCCTCAGAGTGCTGTGAGTGGTGATGCTGAAATCCTTTCCACTCACGGAAGTGTTAGATTAAGCAGTGCATGGAGACCAGCAAAGCCTTTCTGAAGTCAGGGAGGGGGCCACTAGTTAAACCAGCTATGGTTTTCCTCAAACAGCCCAAATAGCAGCCGCTAGCTTTGCAGCTGCTGTTGCTGTCGGCTGCCTATGCTGCCCAAAACTTTGTGAGATGAGTCTGTTACTTCACAGATGAAATGCGCTGCAGGTCATCCCAAGAAGCTGGAAGGGGGAGGAGAGCAGAAAGATGGGTTTTTTTTTGCCCTGATGCTGCTGGTCCCTTACCAGCCGAAGGGGAGGGGGTGCAAAGAAAGGCGGAGGATCTCTGCATGCAACTCGCAGGAGTGCGGGACGGAGGGCCCCGCTCCGGGACACGGCGGGCTGCGTGCGGGCGGCAGGAACAGATGCTCGGAGGGGGCTGCGCCAGCCCGGGGCTGGACTTACCCTGCTGCGGGGTTCACCCTGTGCTCAGCCTGGCGCTGGAGGGGCACGAGCCGTATGGAGGCACAGCAAACACAGCCGACATCCCCCCGCCCCGCAAACCCCGCCGCCCGCCCGCACCCCACGCCGTCCTGTCCCGTCCAGTCGGGGATGCTCTGCTTCCCCGTTTCCCAAAGCTGGCTCCCCAGCCTCGTCTCCCCCACCCACTCCGCCCTTCTCTCGACAAAGTTTGGGCTTTTCCAGCACAGGGAATGAGGCGGCCGCCCGGCCCCGGCTGCTCGGGGTCCTCACCTGGATGACCGTCTTCAGTGTGGAGGTGTTCACGATGGTGGTGCAGATGATGGAATCCGGATCCTGATCCTTAGCATAAATCTCCCCCATGGTAAAGATCATGGGGATGGCGAGGAGGAAAGAGGCAATCCAGATGCAGCTGATGAACTTCTTGGTGCGGCTGCGGGACATGATGCTCTTGGCTTTGAAGGGGTGGCAGATGGCCATGTAGCGCTCCACGCTGAGGCTGGCGATGTTGAGCGCCGTGGCATAGGTGCAGGCATCCCGGAGGAAGTAGTAGCCCTTGCAGACAGCTCCCCCGAAAGCCCAGGGGTGATGGACCCAGATGAAGTTGTAGAGCTCGATGGGCATGCAGAGGAGGAAGATGAGGAGGTCGGAGAAGGCGAGGCTGGCCAGGTGGTAATGCACGGTGCTCTGCAGGTTCTGCAGCGACTTCTTGCGCACCAGCGTGTACGCCGTGATGGAGTTCCCCACGGTGCCGACCAAAAAGAGAGCCAGGTAGATAACGGTCACCATGACTTTGGAGTAGATATCGGTGTTGACGTCCAGATCCTCCTCGTCGGGTCCTTTGGAGAGCAGGTCGGAGCGGTTGGAGGCATTGGAGTGGAGGTGTTGAGAGCCGCCGGGCACGGCCGGGGCCGTGGCGTTGGGATGCATCCCGTGGCCGGGCCGCCCCACCGGGGCTGCAGCTCGGAGCCGCCGCCCGCCCCGACGTGCCGCTGCCCCCAGCGAGGAAACTTGGCTCTTTTTAATGCGGCGGGGAGGAGGCGCTTGCAGCTGCCGGGCTGCTGTGCGTGTGTGAGTGTGTGACACACAAACACACACACACCGGAGCAGCCTCGCCGAGCTGTGTGCAGCCCGCAGCTTTGGAATCTCCTCCCTGCAGCTTCCCGGAGCCCAGATGTGCACGGTAGGCTTTCCCTGCACACACACGCACACGCACACCGCAGCCCGCCTCGCACAGCCGTGCCGGCACACGCCGCACCGCCGCCCCCCGAGCTGCCTTCCCCCGGCCCCGGGGAGGCCCCTCCTCTCAGCTTCCCCCTGCCCGAGCCCCGCCGCCAAACGGCTTCGGCAGCCCCAGCCCGGTGCCAGAACTGGAGCCCGTGAGGAGGAGCGGCTGGGCTGGGGAAAGGAGGCTGCAGAACCCCGGGGACTGGGTCCCCCTCCTCCCGTTGGAACCCGCCTTCTCCATCCCATGCGAAGTCAGGCATAGCTGTAAGGTGAGGGCTGGCATGGGATTGGGAAAGTGTCCTAGTCCTATTACCCCTTCAGCTCGATTCTCTCCCCCCCTTCCCCCACCCCCCAGTCATGAGAGAACACCAGTGCATTCTTGGACATTCTCATGCTCTGTGAGCATCCAAATACTCACAAACTCTGCTGCTTCTAGGAGGAATGCATTTAAAATGAATTTAAAGCACATAAAGATATCTACCTCTGCCCTGAGGCTTCTCAGCCCTACAGCTCAGCAGCATCAGCAGTGAGCTGCTTTGCTTTGATCCCCATATGTCTCTTTTCCCTTAGTTCCACATCCTCTAGTTCTGAGATGAGCGTCCTCTCTGAGCTGCTTTGTTGCAGGGAGTGCGAGGATGCCACGGTGATGCTGAGAGTGATAAAGGAATCCCCCACAGCAAAGGGCTCTGCAGGACAGGGGCTACTGAGGGTTACTTTCTCAGGCTTGGGGTGCTGAGCTGGATGCTGCCTTGTAAAACCTCAGTGAGCTGTTTACTCAATTGTCTTGATGATAAATCTCTTTACTATTGCACAGAGATCTAGGAAATCCCATCCAGGGATTTCCCATCCACTGATTTGGCCAAGGCAACCATAGCTTGTCTGAATTTATATGCTGACAGATGTTGTGTTTCCAAACACCGGTGGACTCTGAGCGCACTGATGCCTTGCAGACCACTTATCTATTTGATGCCAGAAGATATCTAATCCTGCGGTCAATCAAATAATCTCTGCATGCATACAGTGGACTTTACACAGCCGGTCACCAACAACCAACATTCCCCCAAATTTCTCTTGTATCCAGCTGACAGCATCACCACAGAAAGCTGACCAAAATCAGATTTATTCAGTCTTATGTAGTCATATAAACACGGAGAGAAATGTTTTCTAGCATTCATCCCACACTGCTTTAAAGAATGACTAATAATCTTTTAGCACTAACGTTCCTTTTATCTACAAGTTTTTGTTATGAGGTCTCTGTCAGCATGGAGGATTTTGTCAGGGCTGGGGACCCTAGCTTCTCTCACCCCTTGTTCCATGTCCTTGTGCTGCTGTCTGAAGTGCAGCTGCAGTGAGGGTGTGCTTCAGTTCAGAGATAAAAGCAGATTTTGGATCCCATGAGTTCCTATTCCTTAGCAGTAGCTTATAGTCTTGTGATCCAAGCCCAAAGCCCTGCTCCTGCACTAAAGTGATTCTCCCTGAGGCAGTGAAAGAGTTCCTTTGGGATCCTTGTCCATAACAAAGAGTTATTGTCCCTTCCTGGCCCTGTAACTTCATTTTGGCCTTGTGGAAAGCAATTGCTATCCCCATAAACTAGATACCCATCTGCTGGTCTAATTTTACGGTGTGTATGTGCACGTTTATATCAATAGCTGTCTTTAGAAATGCTCTGTTTTGGATTCTGTTGCCCCGTGTTTCTGCACACAGGCGAAGCAGGCACGGCTGCTGACAAGGAAGATATTACATCTCCTCACTCTGTCCCAGCAGCCGTTTCCAAGTGCTCCAGGTACCACCTCTACTTTCCCTCCATGCCAAGTGCTGGCAGAGAATACCCAGAGATATAGCTAACAGAGAATTCTAATTACACTCTGAAATATCATCTACCAGGAATCAATGTAGCTGTTGATTTACAATCAGCACTTCATCAGGCTGGTGCAGTTTGTGTCAACTGCCAAATCTCTGCTATGATAGAAGTCCCCTGGAAGGGTGCCTCTTTTTCAGCTCTTCCTAGCAGATGAGTCTAAATAGCTAGGATGTCAACTCACTGCTCCTCTAGCTAGCTTGCACCTCTTGTAGAGACATCGGAGAGCATGAATGCATGACTAGATGTGAAATCACAATGTGGCTCTCCAATGTACACCGGTGCTGGTAAATTTACCACCAGTTTATCCTAGCTGAGCCTGAGTGTGCCGCCTTCTCAAAGTCTGCCTGCTGACATGCAGCCTTGCCATTCCCCATGCAGAAGCACAGGTCACCTTGTAAAGAAGAAAATAAAAGCAAGCCTTAGTGTATCACCAGCTGGAAAAGGGTCAGCCTCTCTCATCTTTATAAGAAGGTCTTGTTCTACCTTCTGCCCTCACATCACTTTTACAGAGCTGGATACCTACCCCTGGTGCAGAGCTGAGCCCTGAAAACCCTTCCCTTGGAATGGGCAGAGCTGTAGTGCCAAGCAGACACCAGCCCACAGAGAACATCTCCCAGCACACCATTAGTGTCCCACAGATTCACAGAATCACAGAATCACAGAATCACCCGGGTTGGAAGGGACCTCAAGGATCATGTAGTTCCAACCCCCCTGCCTAGCAGGGCCACCAAACACGCACATTCAGATCAGGTTGCCCAGGACCCCGTCCAACCTGGCCTTGAACACATCCAAGGATGGGGCATCCACAACCTCCCTGGGCAGCCCGTTGCAGGGCCTAACCACTCTCCTTGTAAAGAAAAGTCCCCATCACTTGTGCATGACCTGAAGGATACGTGCAATCCCTTTCCTTGTGTGAGGCATTGAAATGAATGCCAAACCATCTCTTCTTGCCTTCACCTCTGCTCCCTGCAGGGATGTAACCCATATTCTCCTTCAAGCAAAAGCAGAGCCAGAAGTGCACCCTTCTCTCCTTGTGCGCTAAAGCTTCCAGCCTAAATCCCTGCTGTTTGTTTCTGAACTAGCCGACCTTTTAGCTAAGCTGGGCTCGTTTTAATATATTTTGTATGTGTGTGTCTGTGGCTTAGAGCAGAAAAGAATCATGGAAACCAACAGGCTCCTGATCTCAAATGTTACTGCAAGGCATTTACTTAAAATCTTGCAGGAAAATATCACCTAAAGACCTTGCCTATTAAAACTTCCTGGACTGTGAGCTGAGGGTCCCACAGTGACCAGGATACAAGGCCCCCAGATTGCCTCACTCCCTTTCATGTTGACCCAAGTGTTTTTCTTCTTTGCTTTTCCCGTTGCAGCTGGGACCACTAGGAATTATTCATGTTAACCCTATTGCAGTCTGATTTCTCCAGGTAGGATTTATCTGAAGGACAAGAAAAGCAGCAAAGAGAAAGCTTTGCAAGAAGCAAATGCTAAAAGACTGTGTCAGCCTTTTCCTTTTTCTGAGGTCACAGCTCCCCACCCTATATATCTGTTAGAGCAGATTCCTGGTTCGAACCTATGGAGTCAGATCCCATTGAAATCACTGGGACAGGTGCTCCCTTCTTCAAACATCCCTAAAAGTCAGGGGTGTCTAAGGTGGGTTAGTAAGGTTCAATCCTGGGAGGTACAAGGAAGATTTGTTCAAGAAAGAGAGGAGGAAAGGAGTGATAGAAAAGTGGGCATCTATCAGCTCTTTTGACTAAAATATTGACTGCATCATTATTTACAAGCACTGCATTACTCAATGTATTGCAAAATGAAGTATTGCTAGTTGGTGCACGTTACTTACTGTATTTGGCTGAAGTGATTTCAGGACAGTATTTTAGATCAAAACTGTTGATACGTGGGTTATTTATTGTCTCTGATTTTCATAGCAGAGGAAACTGCTGAGGCTCCTTAGTGTGAGTGCATTGGTGTGTGCACTGGCAAAGCAGAGGGACCATACCCAGCACAGAGCAATGATCACATACCCCAGCACTGTGTCCCTGGACAGATTTAAAAGAAAATAGGAAAGTGGAAAACAGAGAACACTGGGGTATGTATGATGATGCTGGTAAGAGAATTTCCCTGAAGAAGGATCAATCTCTGGGAATGGACTGCTGGGAAATGAGATGTCCAGATTCTTCATACAAGTCTTGTCTTCTGTGTGCTGGGTGTTCAGATTCATCCCTTCACTTTAGCAAAATTCCTTTAAAGTTAGCAGATCTTTTTGGCTGATAGGCATTGCAATATTTATCTCAGACGGAGCCAGATGTGTTAACTGGACACACACAGAAGATGCCAGCTGCTTCAGTTCAGAGATGAAAGCAGATTTTGGATCCCCTGAGTTGTGACTGCAACAAGCCCAAATCAGATTCCTTGTGGCAACAAACACTTTTTTTTCCATTTACAATATAAACGTCCAACACATGATGAATTGCGCTCGTGTATTGCCATGCAGTTTCCCTTTGAAAATCTTGTTTTACCCAGGCAGAAATACAATGAAATGAGACAGAGGAATCCAAGGAAACAGTTTGCAATTGCTGAAGCCTCAGGGCTTCAGCCCGGCTCTGGGTTGGGCTAGGGTTGTGGTTAGAGTTAGGGTTAGGCCTAGGGTTAGGTTAGAGCAGTGCAGACAAGCAGCCCTTTGCCTTGCAGGGATGCCATCTGCCTTCCCAGCCCTCCCTCAGTGGTGTGTTGTGAGGGGCTGTCCCCAGTGCCATTCCCATTTTCCTGGGACACCCTACAATGGCTTTGAGTCATTCTGTGCCACTTCAGCAGACGTGAAAATTTGGCAGTTTTTGCCTTCCAAAGCACACTGTGACCTGCTGTGAATCTGTTTTGTTTGTACTGTGCAATCTGCCTTGTTCCTGCTATTTTTTCCTCTAAGAGCCCACATCCTCCCATTTTTTTTGGCAGAGTGATGGAGCCAGCGCTGGCACCCCTCTAACTGTACAAGAAGAGGATGCAGAGAGGATGTGACGTGCAGAAGAGGTCTGCACCTCCACAAATGATGAAACAGTCCCTCCTGGCTGTTACCAGGAATGAGAGGCTGGAGAGGGCATTGCTTCATGAGCTCCATCCCTGCCATTACATGCAATGCCATTGTGCAGTACCTAGGTGTCCCATTTCTGACCTGCTGCTCCACCTGTAACACTGCTGCAGGTGCAGGACCTGCTACTTGCTGGTGAGTGTGAGCCTGAAGGGAAGGGTTTATTCCTATACCTGCAGGCCAGCAGACTGTTGGGAACAAATCTCTGCAGACTTCCTGGGGGGATTTCACCCCAAACCATAACACAGAGCAGCCCTGTGACTGCTCTAAACTAAATTGAAGGAGAACAGCCAGAAGAGGCAGGCAGGAAGCCGAAAAGAGAAAAACAGCAAACAAATAGCCAGGAAGGCTAATCAGCTCAGCCTGAGTTAGACAGGGAGCTCATTCAGTGCCTTTCAATGTGATACTGGGGCTCAACTGGGGCTGCATTCACTGCCTGAGAGTTTTTGAAAATCTGATTGCAGCTGTCCAGGGAACTGCAGGTACAGGAGAAGTCTGGAAAAAAGGCAACAAATAACATGAAATAAATCTTTGGTTGATTTGGCGAGATGCTTACAGAGCTCAGGAGCTCTCTGGACTATAGCTACATTTTTTTAAACCTTCTCATAAATCACAAACTGTTCTGACTCCAAGGGCAAACATTTTCAAACTGTTTTTTGCACCATACAAAAAGCAATGTCTGCTCTTGCAGCACGTTCTCCTTTTCATATCTTGAGGGTTCCCACTTCTGTTGTTTGCTCTGCCTACGCTACCAATATCATCTTGTCAAATCCTAACACAAAGACAAACAGATGATTCTCTGGTATCTTTCCTATAATTGTCTTATTGCTGTTGGGGCTGAAAGGGGAAGGAAGGTTTCTCACCTGGCAGACCTGAGAAACACTGCAATGAAAATGCAGCGCAAGGTTTTTCTCAGGTTCTCGAATAACTTTTAAAGAAGAAAATCTGCCTCTCATGTCGAAATAAGGACCCCTTCTCTGGTGCAAAGAACATTTAAAATAACAGCTTGTTTCTAGCTCAGATTTCACAGCATCTAAAGATGCTAAAACCAAAATCACTTCTCTTGCAGTGCAGTACACGACTCTCTGGCAGCGCTCAAAATAGCAAAAGCTGCTCACCAAGCTTTGAATCCAGGGCTGAGTGCTGGAGGAAAAAGTCAGAAAATGATTTGGGTGGAAGGGTGCATTCATACAAGAAATTGCTGAACATCACAGAGCCAAACTAATGACAGGGGATGAGAAATAGGTTAGAAAAATTAGATGGAGCCCTTCTCATTCAATAATGACCATTTCAAGAAAGAAAGTCATATTTTACTACATGGTAAACATAGAAGTAATAATGAAGATAACTGCCACTAAAGTAGTTGTGAGATGAACTGGCAGACAGTGGAACAGAGTTCAATTAACAGAAAGATTTCTTGAAATGGTTTGATTCTTCAGAATTTGCTCTGATTCTTCAGCTAATCCTTCAACAAATTCTGCAGCCACCAGTCAGCTCAGCACAGATGTTGTATAAGGCAATGATGCGGAGAAGCAATCACAGCCTCTGCTTTTCCTGGGGCTACATGGACAAGAGGAATGGTTTAACCTCAGAGCATGGATAAGTGCTCCTCTGCGAGCCAGAAACAAAGAGAAATAGAATCTGCACAAATCAAGACTTAAAAACCAAAAGCCACTCTGAACTCAGTGAGGCAGGATCTGTCCCCAGAATCACAGAATCACAGAATCACCCGGGTTGGAAGGGACCTCAAGGATCATGTAGTTCCAACCCCCCTGCCTAGCAGGGCCACCAAACACACACATTCAGATCAAGTTGCCCAGGACCCCGTCCAACCTGGCCTTAAACACATCCAAGGACGGGGCATCCACAACCTCCCTGGGCAGCCCGTTCCAGGGCCTAACCACTCTCCTTGTATAGAACTTCCCCCTAACATCCAACCTAAATCTTCCCTCCTTCAACTTCGATCCATTTCCCCTAGTCCTGCTGTTGTCAGCCCTTTTGAAGAGTTTACTCCCCTCGTGGGTGTAGGTTCCCTTCAGGTATTGATAGGCTGCAATGAGGTCACCCCGCAGCCTTCTCTTCTCCAGGCTGAACAAGCCCAACTCCCTCAGCCTGTCCTCATAGGGGAGGTGCTCCAGCCCCCTGATCATCTTAGTCGCCCTCCTCTGGACCCTTTCCAAAATCTCAATGTCTTTCTTGTACTGAGGGCTCCACACCTGGACACAGTACTCCAGATGGGGCCTCACAAGAGCCGAGTAGAGAGGGACGATCACCTCCCTGTCCCTGCTGACCACCCCTCTCCTGATGCAGCCCAGGATCCCATTTGCCTTTCGAGCTGCCAGAGCGCACTGCTGGCTCATGTTCAGTCTCTCGTCCATCAGGACCCCCAGGTCCTTCTCTGCCGAGCTGCTCTCAAGGACCACTCCTCCCAGCCTGTACGGGTGCCTGGGGTTCTTCCGGCCCAAATGCAAAACCTTGCACTTTGCCGTGTTGAACCTCATTAGGTTCACCCGAGCCCAGCCCTCCAGCCTGTCGAGGTCCCTCTGAATGGCATCCCTTCCTTCCACCGTATCAACCGCACCACTCAGCTTGGTGTCGTCAGCAAACTTGCTGAGGGTGCACTCAATTCCCTCATCGATGTCATTAATAAAGATGTTAAAGAGCACCGGTCCCAAGACAGACCCTTGGGGGACACCACTTGTTACCGGCCTCCACCTGGACATAGAGCCATTGACCACCACCCTCTGTCTACGGCCTTTCAACCAGTTTCTTACCCATCGGGTCGTCCACCCATCAAATCCACTTCCCTCCAATTTGGAGATGAGGATGTGGTGGGGGACCATGTCAAAGGCCTTGCTCAGGTCCAGGTAAATGACATCGGTCGCCTTCCCTTCGTCCACCAATGCCGTCACTCCATCATAGAAGGCCACAAGATTAGTTAGGCATGACCTTCCTTTGGTGAAGCCGTGCTGGCTGTCTCGGATCACATGCTCATTCTTTATGTGATCGAGCATGTTGTCCAGGAGGATCCGTTCCATGATCTTCCCAGGCACGGAGGTGAGACTCACCGGCCTGTAGTTCCCCGGGTCCTCCCTGCTCCCCTTCTTGTATATGGGAGTGACGTGACCCTTCCTCCAGTCATCCGGGACCTCACCTGACAGCCACGACTTCTCAAATATGATGGAGAGCGGCTCGGCAACCACCTCAGCCAGCTCCTTCAGGACCCTGGGATGCAAGCCATCCGGCCCCATAGACTTGAATTCATTCAGTCTAAGGAGGCACTCTCGGACTTGCTCTGCCCTTACAGTGGGGAGGGATTTACCTCCTTGGTCCCCACATAGAGGTTTGGGGATGCAGGGTTCAGGGACGTGAAAAAGACTAGAATCCTGGCCACCAGTGAAGACCGAGGTGAAGAACTCATTCAGCACCTCAGCTTTCTCTTCATCTGTTGAAGCCAGTTCTCCTTTTAAATTTACCAAAGTAGGTACGCCCGTTTTGGCCTGTCTCTTCTGGCCAATGTACCTGTAGAAGGTTTTCTTATTGTTTTTCACGTCCCTTGCCAAGTTCAGTTCTGCCTGCGCCTTGGCTTCCCTGATCCCACGTCTGCAAGTCCGGACGGCATTCCTGTATTCTTCCCAGGTGACACAGCCTTGTTTCCAGAGCTTGTACACCCCTTTCTTCGCCCTCAGTTCTCTCAGCAGGTCCTTGCTGAGCCATGCTGGTTTCCTACCTCGCCTGCCCACTTTCTTATTCAGAGGAATGGAGACCTCTTGTGCTTCCAGGAGGGCATCTTTGAAGAGCCGCCAGCTCTCCTCAACATCCTTGTCTTTGAGGGCAGCGCGCCAGGGGATCTTGGCCAGCAATCCATTGAGTAGTTTGAAGTTTGCTTTTCTAAAGTTTAGTGTCCTGATCCTGCTCTTTGCCAGGCCCACATCGCTTGAGATCACAAACTCAACCAGGGCGTGGTCGCTGGAGCCCAGGCAGCCTCCGACCTTGACGCCTTTGATGATCTCCTCAGCGTTGGTGAGCAGCAGGTCTAGCAACGCTTCACCTCTGGTCGGTCTGTCCCCAGTTTTGCTTGCATGAGTTTTAGAATCCAGAAGAACACAGGCCCATTTGCTTCTATCCATAGCATGACGGAGATCTTCACTTTCCAGGATCACCTCCAAGGAGCTCAGAAATACATCAGTGCCCTCAGGTTATCTGCTTTCTTTGATACAAATGCAAACACTTTTTATGATGAGCCTGATACAGCGGATAGAATAAGAAATGGGTCTATTGGAGAACATGCTTGATAAAGGGCAGACATGAGAAATAAGATACACATCCTATTGCAATATATTGGAGGTACTGGGATAAAAGGGCATTTGTAGATATTGAGTTAACTGCATGACATATCTCTGATCTCCAAGTAGCGTAGAAAGAAAGATTTCCAAAGCATTCTCACTTGAAGGTTTAAAAGGGATTATGTCTGCATATTTAACCCAAACTGGTTTGAACCAGATATTTTTATGGTAGATAAAGGCAGCAAATGTGTGAATCCCACCCTCCCTAACCCAATTGCAGCAGTTCTGTCACAGAACTTCTCCTGCTGCCCATGATGAGAATGAATAGAGAATATTTAGCACATAACTCTGCTTTAGCCTCTGTAATGGCAGCTTGCAGCTTTATCTTGTCTTTTCCAACTGCAAGGATTGCTTAAAGGAAAGAGCTAAGGACAAGGAATCCAAGCAGTCACTTTTTGCTTCAGGGATGAATCCTTCTCCTGCTCTTTGGTTTCTGAATTTAATAACGGAGGATTTAGGAGAAAGTGATGCTGCTAATGATCTTTTGCTCATTTACTGAAGAGCTGAGTTTCTTCTGGTGCTAACAGTCTATTAGAGAAATTGAAGGAAAACTTCTCTATAGATTCTGCTTTTGCTAATTGCTGACTTCCTTGCAAACACTATGCTGGCAGAAGACTCAAAAATCCAGAATTTTTTTCAGTCTTCATTTAACTCTTCAAAGGCATTAGCAACTGAGAGGTTGTGGTTAGTGCTGCAAATTCTCCTGTAAAACACTTAGCAGTGAATCACTCTTCACTGTTGAGCCCTGCCCACCCTCCCACCAGCCTCACTGTGTGATAGCCTACTATTACAGCTCCTCCAAGGACTGCTTATTTAGCAGAGCCAACCCTGTTCTTCCTCTCCTATCTGACAGGGAGCTGCTCTGCTCTGCTCCGTGCAAACAGCAGCTGTTGGTGGATGTGTCTCTTCCAACCCTCCACATGCTCACAGACGTGGCTTCACCTGTACTCACATCAGAGAGCCATGTTGGATGTGCCTGCTGGCTACAAGGGCAAGTTGGAGACAAAGAAATGTGCTCCTGGATTCCTAGAGCACCATTTTCTCAGTCCCACAGAGAAGATCTGAATGCAATGGTTCTGGATCATGCAAGAAAAGTTTCCCCCTTGAATCCCCCTTGAATTCCCCTTGCTTTAAGCAGCTCCAGATGGATTGGGAGGACATTCCCACAGAGTGAGGACATCCCTGCAGGGTTGGGTGGTTCCTCATTGCATCCATGGCTGCCCTGTCTGGGAGAGACTTCACAGAAAGAAAGCAGGAGCAGATCCAGACCTACTGCAGCCCCTCGAGCCTCCATCCTGGTAGAAGAATCAATCTGGCCTCACCAACACAGCTAGAATTGTCCAAACAAGACAGTATTGATCATCATTAGATTGTACTGCAGAGGACCTACAAATGACAACAATAATCACCATCATTCTCATTGGATGGCACAGACAAAGCCCAGATGAGCCAATAATATCAGAACTCCCCTTTGAGCATCTTTGATTTTCTCTACAGGAAATCACAAGTTTTGCTGTTGTTCTTGAAAGGTGTTACATAAAACCCGGTACAAAGCAAGTTAGGTTTCCTTATTGACATTTCTGTGGAAGATAGATAGAAACTGTGCTTTATTGGGTTACTTTTCTTTTATGTATCCCAGACTGGTGGCTGGGCAAACCCCATCCTTCCTCTCTGACCACCCAGACTTACTCCAGAAACCAGGAATTTCTGATTTTTGCCACCTCTCAGCTAACTCTGGGAGCTAACCAACAGGCTGGATTCACATCCCATCACCAACACATTTCAGCCTTCCCAGGTAGGATTTATCTGAAGGACAAGGACTACCTAAATCAAATTGAGTGCAGAATGAAGAAACAGCAGGGGCAAAATCAATGACATCCCTTACACAGTCTTCTGGTTTCAGCTGTGTTTGCTGGAAACATTGCAACATTTGGTCAAATATGGCTTGAATGGAGTGAAGTGACTTCATGATTACTTACATGAGGCTCAAACAGCAAGCATCATTCTGGAATACTATCACTACATTGGCACAGATGAGTGAAGCAAATATTATGTGATCAAGTGCAAAGAAATGCTCTTGCATTGGAATAAAGCAGATGTAGCAGCTCAGTTTGCAATAAAGCTGCAGGTAACTTGCTATTGCTTCTCAGAGCTGCTGTTAGAATTGGGCTCAGCCCCAGCAGTGCAATAAAGTGCATAATTACCTGTCTCTGTGCCCATTCTCTGGTCACAGCCTCCCTAACTGCAGCTGATCCAGGCAGCACATCCAGCCTGGACTGCACTGCCTCGTTATTTTGAAGGTATAATTAAGTCCTCTCGTACATGAAGTTAGCCTTATTTCAACAGGCTGAAAATATGATGTGCACAATATCTGTAAATACAATACATCATACAATATGGGCAGCATAAATGAATTTTGGTCCATGAGAGAAGTCATAGCATAAACTTTCTCTTCCCAGTTCTGCCCACTGAGGATTTTTTTCCTACGGAAAGAAGCTATAACTCCTTACATTAATAATCTATTCTGAGCAGGATGTTAGATGCTAAACATCTAAATTAAATACAGCAATGTCTGCTCTTCAGGCAGGAACTCTCTCCCTTGAGATGCCTTTTTGCAGGCCTGTTCAGTGGAACCACGGTCAGATCAGCCAACAGAAATGGTGGGTCCACCAGGTATGACCATGGAGCCCCACACATGGTAACACACAGGTTTTGTTTTGGGGAGCCAGCTCTGCCTGTGCTGATCTCTGTGTGTTCCCAGAATCTCCAAAGCAGTTTCATCGTTTAGGAATCAAATTTTTCTGAAGTACATTGCTGTAATTACAAATGAAATGCTTGAATAATTCCAGAAATTGGTTTGAACTAGAAATTACTTCACCTAAAACAATAATTTGCTAGAAAGTGGAGGGGAAAAAAAAAAGGAGCTCAAGGAAGAGCAACTAGTTTGAACATAGAGAGTGCTGGTAGAGAGGGGCTTAGTGTGTATATTTATCATCAATAATTTACCTTTATTGATGTTACTCTCACAGATGGGAGAATTCTGAAAATAAAATCTATGACCCTATTGGGTAAATATTCAGCTTGAATTTATGTTCAAACTTAAACACATTAAGGAAGATTTAGTGATGCCCCTATGGTACACAAATGCATCAAAGTGGTGGTATATGCGTCTTAGGAACATTTAGTTCCTAAGCCCTATTTAGTTTCCATAGCAAATTTTGTGCCTGTGGTAGAGTAACGAATTAAAATAAAGATGAAAAAGGAGTTGCTGGAAAAGGCTGTGATGTCAGAACCATTGACAGGTGTAACATTTTGCTGAAGTCTTTGGTCAATTCTGTGTTTACGGAGCAGAATCCATCCTAGATCACAACTTGGCACTTTGCTGGTGTTAGCTGGGGTCTGACTTATGCACTGCCTCCCTCCCACTCAGAATTCTAGCATGTACTGTCAAATTTGATTGAAATTGGTGAACATATTGGCTATTATGCATACAGGCACAGCTTAGTAAGTTTTGCATCCAATCTAAAAAAGCAAAGCAATCTTAAACAGAAGACTGGAAATGGAATCCATACAATCTTCTCACATTTGCTCTGGAAGTTGGAACAAAATAGAGGAACTTCAGGTCCAAGGAAGGAAATGGTGGCTGGAGCAAATCCATGGATTTGTAAAGAATTGCTCTGTTTTTGAATAAAGAAAACAGCCTGAAAGTCTTCAGATAAGAGTTACAGCCTTGAAATGAGGAAGTACAACCTTCAGTTATGGATGCACAGATCTGGTGTAAAGTAAAACAGAGATGGGAATCCAAAATGCTTCTCTTTAACTTGACATGCCCTATAACATCACCAACTCAGTGTGGTTTGTGCCTGTTGGTTTCTTCTCATTGCCTTCCCATTATTCTCATTATTGAATGACTGAACCATCAATTCACTGAAATAAACTCTCCCTTCATGCATCTCAGATGTGTAACCACAAGGTTGGGAAGAAAAATAGCACTTCCATATCATCAGGGCACTGAAAAGTACTGCAAACATCTTAGGGAAATGTAGATAATACAATGCCCCCCTGCTTAGATGCAGCTGATATTATTAGGTCTTTTTTGTAAAGTCAATAAACAGTAGCATGGCAGATTCATTGGACTGTCCATGCTACAAGGACAGAAACAATTGGTAGGAAGGGAAAAGGAATCTACACGGCAGATGGTGCCTCTCTTCTTCTATTTGTGTATCTGTAGAAATACCCCCAGGCTCACAAAATCTCTTGCTTTGCTGCTGACTGACACTTATTTGAAGCTAACATGAAGATTTTGTAACCAGCCTTGGACGGGAGAACAGAGAGAATGATTGAGCGAGCAGAGGGGATGGCATGCCAAATACCTGCAGAACACCTCATCTCTCCCCTTTCTGGGACCTGACAGACAGGTAGAGCCAGATCCAAAGCTCGGAACATATGGGGTCATCTTTTTTGCTTCTACAGGTGGCTGAGGGAGCCTCTGGGATGTGTTAGCCCACAGACGGGAAGTGATGGGGTAAGGCAGTGCTGGAAACACAGCCTGGCATGTGGGTCCTGTCCAGCTCTGCTCTGGGATCTGTCCTGGTGTTCCTGGCTCTGCTGCCATCTCAACTGCCCCTCGGGACTGGGAATCAGCTCCTGTGCATAGAGAAAAGATGACAGCCAGCTTCTGAAGCAGGGGCTGCATTTACTGTGCGATGATGAGAAGCTACGTGGAGAAGACAGGCAGTAGAAGCTGCGATGAAGCAGTGCTGGCAGTACTCCACCTTTCCCAGCAGGTGAGCTGTATCTTCCTTGTTTAATGATGGGAGATGGGGAGCCCAGGACCAGCCAGTCTCCATTCAGCCAAAGCCTCGGCTTCAACCTGACACATTTCTGTGTTGTTTTATTTGAGGAAATCAAGTGTGATCCAGGCAGGGCTGGAGGCACAGCAGCTGCTAAAAGGCTTGTGGTGTTGAGAGCTGCCCACCAGGGTGTCCTGAAAGGAGATGAAGGTCCAGGAGCAGGAGCTGGCAGCCTGGGGAATGCATGCACAGTAACTCCACAAAAGCAGAGGTACGTTTTCATTTGGTTTTCAGCATTGCTGCATCTGCAGCAGTCCCTACTGCTAACAGTCTCTGTGCCATAGTAGCAGCACCAGCATCCAGCACAGGGACTTGGCCCATCTGAACACTCACCTCCTAGGCAGGAGGAGTGCATCAGCTGGAGATGGAGCAGGAAAGCAGGATTTGGAGCCACAGATAGTTTTTCATCCAAAATAAGATTTAGATGAATTTAACCCATCTCTGACATTGCTCCATAAAAGGGGGGTCACACTGTTCTGCATGCTCAGATGGATTCAACATGGCTTAGGGGAACATGCACATCCACCATGGCTTCATCCTCTGTTTCTGGAGATAGGGAGCTGTGACAGCAATCATTCTTGGTCAGTATGCTCAGAGGTTTATTGCTATTTAATTTTCAGCTCTGCAAAAGTGGTTACAAACGTGAAACTTTGTTTTACTCGTGACTAAAAGCAACATATGATTACTATAACATTTGGACAAAAGCATCAGTAAAAAAGAAAAGCAGCATATGAGGCAACATATGGTAAATATGTATTTAGAAGCACAGAAAGTAGGCAAACTCATTTGGGTCAAGATTTAATCAGATAATGTTTGGTTTAGATTCAGCTCTAATGCTACTTAGGAAGCACATTACATTGGAATCGGAATTTTAAACTCGGTTGATAGCAAATGAAAATACAAAGCAAGATAAAAAAGAAAGAATTGGATGATTTATGGCTTGGCAAATTTCTATTTCTTTGACAACCAGAAGACCAAGTCTAATTAAACTGTACACATCAGCTTTCTCCACATTGCTTGCACAAGGCTAGGCAGGGATCATGAGCATGTGTAATGTGGTTAATAACTAATATCATTTAGGTTTATTATAGTCTATTCATTAGTTTTCAGATTTCAGTGAGCTATCATCTTACACTATGAAGATGCCCATGAAATGGAGAAGAGGAAGACCGTGACAATGCTGGAACTGCTTCCTTGTGTTAATGGCAGTTCTTATGATTCAGAGGGGTTGGCAGCTCCTGCTGGCTTTTAAGCACATCTTGGTACCAGAGCTGCAACATAAGCCCATCCACCAGCATAGCTTTGCACTCATGCTTTCTATCACCTCCTCTTGGTGGAGTACATGTGTTGTGACTTTTCATGATTCCTCCATTTGACCTCTGTTAGAAAGTGATGAAATATTCACAGAATATCTTTCCTGTTTGGTTCTGAACCCATCTCGTACTGGTAGGCATGACTTCATCCATTTGGTGCAAACTCAAGTGAGAGCTTAAGGGCATGATACAGATCATGGGAGAGGACAGAGTGCACGAAAGTAACAGCACAAGACATGGGATTATTAAGCAGGAATTTATTTCCTTGGGAATCAGATTTAATTTAGGATCAGGCACCTGACGCCTCTCCCTCTCTTCCAGGGTCAGTGTTTGGTACAGAGTCTTTAAATTTCCTGCATATTCAAGATCTTACACATGAAGATCTTGTCAGTTTGTATCCCTGGAAATGAAATGAGAGTAGTTTGAGGTTTACTGTTTTTTTTCACAAAGGCACCAGGTGGCTGGGAGTGCAGCCGTAGTGCCCAATTAGCAGCAAGCAGAGCAGAAGGCTGCGTGTGAAGGAGAGAGCACAGCACAGCGCTCAGTGAAGGAAGCCAAGCAGATGAAGCTGTGGCATGGAGCCCCTCCAAGTGCAAATCAGAGAAAGAAAGAGGGGGCAAAGTGCTGAGGAAACCCTGGCACTTCTCCCAGGCAGTCACAGGGACCTTACACACCTCTGGTTATAAATGCAAACTCATCCCTTGGCAGGACACACGCTTTGCCTCAGCCTCTGTGTTGTCTTTCCTAATGAAGGCTGTTGTCCACAGGAGAATGACTGCAGTAAACCCTCGGGAACTGTAACCCATTAAAACATATGGCACCGCTCCTTCGCATCTGCTCTGCTGTGGGAGCATCAGTTCTCACACACAATCCTCAGTGAAGCTGGAGCTGGCAGCATGAGCTTGGGGGACCTATAGCTTTTGGGGAAAACAATCTGCTTTCCTGGTTTTTGGGCCATATCTCCTAATTCCATCAGATTATGGAGTTAGTGAGAGTAGGGAGGCTATAAGCTAATGCCTTTCCCTTCAGAGTCGGGGGGATTTTCCCCTCTCCTTCTCCTTATAACACAGAGATGTGATGCAGTTTGGCATGGATTCTGAGAACCAGCCTTTTGTGCAAGGAGCTTCTCCAGAGTCCTGGGAGGAATGAATGTGTCCAATCATTTTTTAAAAATGAATGAAAACAACAGACTTCAGAAGGGCTTGGGACTTCTGTTACGATAGTCACCAACAGGTATTAAAAAGTCTGGCTCTACTGCCTGACCAGGTGATCAGGGTAACGAGAAGGGAATATGTCCAATTTTAACCAAACAAAACAGAGGGCTCAGGTAGAGGATCACAGAGCTCTCAGACACTGCATATTGCCTCTCAGAGTACTGCCAATAGCCGCAAGCCAATAAAAGCAATTACTAGAACATTTTCCCTTTTCTTCTTGCTGGTGATTCAGACGAGTCCCTGCAGCACAAGTGATTGCTTCCATTTGCATTAATAGCAACAAAATTCGAACGTGTTAATCTGAGCATCACCTTTGCTGGTCACAAGAGAAAGTACAAACTTTTCCAAAGAAATAGCAACCCCCACGAGCTCCATAGGGGATCCAGAAACTGCATTTAGCTTGTGATTTCTCCTGCTGTGGGGCAGGTCCCATGCCTCCCTCCCTACACACCCTCCATTCTCCCTGCTGCCAGCTTAATGGTGATCTTCTGCTTATCTCATGCCCATACATCTGCTGTGCTCCCCCATCAGAGCTGTCATCTTGGATGGGGTAATCCTCTTTGGGTGCCTCAGACTTTAATCAAAAGGTCACCTTCAGAATGCATGAAATTCAGCATCTCTCAGCAACGAGGGTAATTAATCAGCGTTTCAGTTTAAAGGACTCTCTCGTTCACCCATGACAGCAGGAGCAAGGCAAAGGAAAACGACTGAGGAGCTGTGACAGATGATCTCAAACACAGCAGAGTTACTGACAAGAAAAAGAAGCCTTGAAAACAGGTTAGCAGGCAGCCAAATTCTGCTGCCAGCGTTAACTGGCACAACCCAAAAGAGTATGGAGTAGGAACAGTCCTTACATTTTACATGCTCCCAAGAGCTGGCTCTGTGTGCGAACACAGCACAGCCCATGTGTCCTTCAGCAAAATGCCTCCATTTCTCCTCCCCACGTGCCACCACTCACGAGATCCCAAGTGCAGATCCCCAGCCTGAGGCACAGTGATCTGCAAGGAGAGGGGGAAATAAAGCAGAAACAAAACCAGAGTGTCAACAAATGTGGCAAAATGAGGAGTTAAAACCACGGGGACAGCTTCACAGTGCCTCCGGTGATTTGCTGCTGCTTGCTAGAATGTTCCCTCGCTGCCATCTCACAACTGCATCTGATTAAATGTTGCTGTCTGGCAATGAGTCTAAATAATAATTCATAACTTACAAGGAGGCTTCCTAATGACACACGCTGTGTTCCCATGGTTCACTCGGTGCGATGCAAGGTGAGCAGGGTGCAGGACCTCTTGGCTCAGGTTTTCCTTCTCTCACCCAGCACAACTTCAGAGCCCATGAGATCAGTTGGGCGATGTGCAGCTCCTCCTCCAGCCTGCAAGGCAGCCCTTTCCTCAATCAAAGTGCTGTGTGTGTGATAAGCACGAGGAGTTGTTTAAGTATCACTTGCCAGCGCCTGCCAAACAAGAAATGGATTTGCTTTCTGCATTCAAGTGAATTTTTATTTTTGTCAATCTTGCCTCTCTTACAATACATTCCCCTGTGAAATGTGTTGAGCAGAGATAACCAAGCATAATATATCCTGGGGGATTTGCAGTGGCAAGAAAACAATCTTGATATTCACGATGAAAAATGTCAAACAGTTTTCTGCCACTTATAGCATCAAATGATGATGCTTTTAGTATTCTTTCTGTGGAGAGTACAATATGAAAAATACCAGACCATGAGAATTTGTGTATGCGTGTTTCTATTTACCACTGATCAGATAAAAGAAAGCAATGAGGAATCACAAACAAGCCTCATCATGATCCCTGCACACTCTGGGATTTCTTTTCTTTCTTGTGTTTTTTCCTCTTCTAATTACAGTGATATTACTCAAATCAGCAGGTGAGAACACAGCTCCTAACACTGCACACAGTCCTTCAGGGAAACCTTGGCAGAGCAGGGTGTGATGGCAGCAGGGGGGCAGGAGGGACCTGCAGGACAAAGGGAATGGGATGTAGGGAATCAGTTCAGTTCTCTGCGGTTAAGAGATCCCCTGAGTATATGTATTTTTCTTCCTTTCTTTATTCTTTCTAGACCATAGTCTGATCATGGCTTAGAAGAGCCAATGAATAATTGGCAGGGGTTGGAACTGGATGATATTTAAGGTCCCTTCCAACCCAACCCATCCCACAATTCTGTGATTCTGTGAATAGGGAAGACACAGTGGGAGGAAGCTTTGCCCACCCAAGGGGACTGATACAGGAGAAGAGCCACTGATGACCAAAGATGATCAGTAGGAATTTAAGGGTGTGAAGGAGCAAAAATGTGACAGCATCTTTTCTATCCCAGCAGCTGGATTCACCATGTTATCTGGCAGCTTCTTTTGTTGGGATAGTGCTTAGAAAACCCAAGCCACTAAAATGAAGCCCATTTTCCAAACGTGTTACTGGCCTTGAGGAATGCCCTGCATTAGGTGCATCTCTTTCACACTGCCTTTCTAAGAAGACAAGTACTACTTGCCAGTCCCAGGGATATTTCTGCAGGTGCTGCAATATAGGTGGCATAAGAAATGGGTGTGAGTACTGAGAGTTTTACTTAATATGCTTGGCTCTTACGTTATATTAAGACAAAATTTAGCTTTGATCTCACTTCAATCTTTTCCAGAGTTTGGGTGATACCACTCTGAGCCCATTCACTGTCATCACCTGGCTTTTAAGCACGCATTTACCCAAGGGGAGAGCTACTGGGTGGTTTTAGGCTTCCAATTGCCAATGGCTGTGTTAAAACAGGGCTAAGGGCAGCGTCGTGAGATGCATTTACCCACAGAGATGCCAGCAAATGCACCGCCCAAATTTCAGGCCTTTATCTCTCTAGAGAAAAGCCATCCTTCAGAGATGGGGAGTTCTGGAGTGCAGAGGAAGGCAAGGAGAGCTCATAATGATATTGCTGTCAGACCAGAGCGCAGAGAAAAGGTTAACGTGAGTGATTGCTCTCTAGTGTCTTATTAATCCTTGCTTTCAATTATAACCTTCGATTGGCTGCAGGTAGGAGAAGATATATTTTCACTTCTTCAACAGCTGTTTAGAAGTTTTAATTACAACGGCACATTAAGAGACCCTGTCCCAGATCACTCAGTTTGGGGAATGTGTGCAAAGTTTTGCTCATTTCACACCACATATTGTGCCCAGATTTGTCTACATAAACAGGATGTTACAGAAGCAAATGTGGTAACGCTCCGTGAGCGCTTCCTGCTTAATCCATTTTAGCATTTGCATGCTCTCAGTTGGTTTCCACAGTAATTACATTTCCATTAGCTTTAATTCATGACTTGATCTTCCATTTGCAACTTTCATTCTTCTTCCATGTGTGTGCATCCACATTCCCGCTCATGTTTCTTGCAACGTGCAACCAAAAGCAAAACTCCAGTGCCAGAGGTAGGAAAAGTGTATTTCTGCAGTGTGAAATTCCCAGAAGAGGCTGACGCTGGGGGAAGGATTCATGTGCCTGAACTACACCATGCATTGCTTTGGACCCCATCTGCCACATGGCATCTGAAACATCCCCCGAAGGGCTGGAAGACGTGACAGAACACCTATGGGACCACGGCCCCAGGGCTGGTTTCATGGAGGACACTGCACATTGCTGTCATGGCAGTTATTTCTGAGCAAACCCAGGGGTGATGCAGGCCTCCTGTTTGTCTGTTTTCCTGATGGGGCTTTGGAGAGGTGGAAGTGAGCTGTCATTGGCCTGGTGTGTGTGGCAATGCTCCTTGCCCTTGGTGCTGGGGGCTGGAAGCTGCTCAAATCCATTTTTAATCGAGCTACGGGGTTTTTATATGAATTCCATAAAGCCTGGTAACCCAGTCTCTGAAAAAGTAGAGGAGCTGCTGTGAACCTGGGTTGGAGAAGCTACAGTAGTGTTGCTTTAGAAACCAAAGCTGACACAGATGCAGTGCAGGCAGGAAAACCCAAATCCACAGAAGCTCTGTTTTAGGCTGAAAATACATGAAAAAAAAGAAAAAGATGCACTTGAAAAGAATTGGGCTTTCAGGTCTGGCGTCGATGTGCTGTTGCAGAGGTATGGAATCATCAAGGCTGAAACCAACCATCACTACCGTGTCCACTAAACCACGTCCCTCAAAATGGATATAAGAGGACATACTGCATTTGAATGAAGCTCATGGTTTGTTCGGTAGGGGTGGTCAAGTGGAGCGCTGAGGCCCAGTGCCTTTCTCACCACTTCCCCCTAGAGGCAATGGATGCCGAAAGAATTGCTAAAGGTAATTACTTGAAAATAGTTTTTGGAAGATTTTTTCCCCACTTCAGTGAAACAGAAACAAAATTCAATCAGGTTGCTCCAAAAGTAACGCCTCCTATTTATTTCCATCGAACACATTTCAAAGATTCATATTATTTTGCCACAGGGAAGGGAAAATCTTTACAATTGCTATGGGGTATTGGGGAAAATCTTGCTTCATTTTGATACTAATGATATACAAAAAGCAGCAAACCCTCACTTTCCAAGAATCTTTACTTGTTCCATGCTCATATCTCTTTGCCACTAAAAATCATGTAAAAATGCCGAGCATTTCATAAGGACAGAGATGAGATGTGCCTTCTAGATAACACAGCATATTTGTATCTTCAGGCAAAGAAGCATTCACAGATACGAGGCCCTGCTAATGAGAACAACCCCGTGCTTAGTGGGAATGTTAATCAATTAGACACGCAGAGCATTAATGATGTTTTCTTGCCTAATTAGATTAACAAAACATGAGCACAGATGCTTTTTTCCCCTTGCAGCCATCCCAAGGAGCACCACCCATCTGGCCCCGGGATGCTCCATGGGGAGATGTTTCCCCGGGCACCCCTAGGGCTGGAGGAGGTTCTTCCTGCAGTGAGGACACCCCCAGCACCCAGGGGCTCGGTTCCATTAGTTGGGTAAATCTCAGGGAGGACGTCTTGCTCATTGAGCATTAGTAGGATCCCCAGGCGGAGCTACTGGAACTCCAAGACAGTGATAATAAAAGGGCTATGAAAAAGAGAGAAGGCTTATCTCTAACAGAGGAGAATCATTTGATTCAGAGTGAGACAAGAAGCAGATAAGAAGCCAGAAACACTCACAAGTCCAGAATAACAGTGACCTACAAAGCATGGGATTCCTGAAAAACACTGATAAACTGCCCTGAGACCTCATCAGCTTTCCTCCCTGTTATCAGATTCACACAAAGGCAGGTAGCACATGCTCAGTGCCTGGCTCCCCAGAGGAGAGAAGAAACGAAGGAAATCTGCTGCACTGTTTTCGTGGAGGGAGAAGTCACAGAGCAGATCCAAGCACAGTGTTAAAAGGATTGCACAAAACCAAACGACCTCAACAGCTGCTGGTAGGGAATTGTGGATTATCATTAAATAAATAAATAAATGTTTTAATATGCGGTTAAATAAAGATTAATCATCCATCATCAAGCCCCAGGTTGGCTTTCTTTACTGAATGGCTGCAGGGGGAGCTGGAGGTATCCAGGAACCCCTAATTGACCCCAACCAGATGTACAAAGGGGCAAGCTTAACTGCACCAGTGATCTTTTGCAAAGTGTCTGAGTGCTTTGGTGTCATGCTCTGCTGTTCCAGGCAATGACAGCCATCAGCTGGCTATGCACAGAGGCTGGCCTGCCTGCCTGCTGCTTTCGGCACCTTGTGCAACCACAGAGCACCCACAGCCCATACTTCAGTTGCCACAGACTCGTTCTGCAGTGAACTAAGTTAATTGCCATTAGCTGTGAGACCACAGGAGGTCAGGGATTCTATAGCAAAGATGACAGCACAAATACACTCTTTTCAGTGCATGCATTAAGATCTGCGTTATTGACTTTTTTTCTTTTTCCTTTTTTTTTTTTTCCCAAGCAAACACAAATATTACTCTGAATTTCCTTCCCATGCTCCTGGGCAGATCCACCACATCCCCAGAGCACACTGGGCCATGTTGCAGAGTTCTTACTTGCACGCAGAGATGGCCAACTCCAACTTCTCTTACATGGTCAGATCACAGGAACACTCCAAATTCCCATTGCTGCATCATGTCTGCTCTGGACAACGAAGAATAATTGCAGTGATCTACATCAGCTGAGGATCCACTCAGTACCCACCAGCAGCAAAATGTCACAGATTTGCTTCCACCCTTAGGAATGGAGGCATGAAATGATGCAGGTAGGTTAGTTTTCCTGCTGAATGTGTTTTCCATAGCTCTTGCTTATATGGCTGTTAGATTTTATCCATAATGCCTCAAGGTCTGAGGCAGCTCATGGTATTTCATTCTACTTCTGAGGTGGAAGGTTTTATCTGTGCTTTCACAGGTTTTCAAAACTTCACTCTGCTCAGGACAGATTTTGTACTCCTGAGCCAGGTGTACAGTTGAGTAAGAGACTGCTTTTTTCTTTTAACTTATTTTTTTGGCTTTTATTCTGCTCCAAATGAAATTATTTTGGCTGAAGGAAATGTCGGCACATTTTGCTCCTTTGAATCCCCACGGATTTGGGATGTAGTGCAGGACCCCACATTGAGGCTTAGGATTTTTACAGGCAATTTCTGCCTGTCTTCATCATAAAGTGAGCTGAAAGGCTCGAACCAATAACGATCACAAGAAAATCACATGGGGAAAATATTAAGGAAGAAACTGCCTTTTGATTGATGCTTCAGCGCTCTCCATCCCTGCCTGGGAAGGAAAGGCTTCGAATACAAATTAATCAGCTTCCATAAAGATAATACAGCTGCTCTGTTTGGACCCCCATGTGCTGCATCACTTCCTGATTACGAATGATATTTGCTTTCCCTGGATATACCTCTGATATCCTCTTCTAGATGCCAAAAAGTTCAATTTGGACATTATTCCGATCTTTTAAAATATATTTAAAATTTTGGTAGTGCCAACCTGGAATCCAGTGCTCTGATCTGTTCCTTGAAGCAGCCAATGTTTGCTGTTACAGCACAGGGATGTGGGCAGCACTGGTGATGCTGAAGCCAACTCCACAGTGCTGCTGTCTCCATTGCCATCTAGTGGCACCCAGAGCTTGCTTTCTTTTGCTGAAAACAAACAAACAAACAAACACAAAAAAATCCTGTCAATCCGGTGGGTTCTCCACCACCACCCCATTAAAAAGTGCATTTTAATTATTTGCTGCTCCCACTGACAGAGCCCTGCAAGGTACCACGAGGGATAGGATTTGCCTGGCCTCTCTGCGCACTCCAGGATGGGACAAACCAGGGCAGGAAGCACTTCAAATCCATCTCTGAATCACAGGTACAGCTTTATTTGCTGCTGTTTTAAAACCTCCAGGAAGTTTGCAAACTCTTTGCTGGAGAAGAAAGGCTCATTGACTGCCCGGGTAGTTGCCTACAACAAATAGCGTGCGGCTCTTCCTGCTCAGAGCCCCTTGCGTGCTCCCATTTGTTTTACCTCCCTGTGACATTTCCTGAATACCAACTGCTGTTTGTATTCTTGTGCAGTGTGAATCATCCCTTCAGCAAACGACACAGGACTTTGCCCTCATTTACGTAGCGTGGGTCTGGGAGACGTCGTGTGGCTGCAAAGGGTCACTGCGGGTACGGATGTGGCAGCAGAGAATTTTCCCTCTTGGTCCTTCCTCAGCAACCAATTAGCTTATTTTGCCTTCAAAAGCTATTATCCTCCCTAGAAGGAGGTGTACATCACCACAAGACTCACACCCTCAGGGTCTCAGTGTCACCTGCTGTCCCACCAGTTGGATGGACCCTGTTAGGCTGATGGAAACACACACAAGCAGAAATGCCCATCACATTTCCAGGCCTTTTATAGCATTATAATACTTCATATGGGTCCAGAAAACATACTCTCAAATATTTTGTTCGAAGTTACCTGTACACCTACATAACTCCTACTAGGAGTGTCCAGTTACTACTTCCTGAAATCCATCCCTCACCAGTGCCACAGCATCAGGATAACCCCCCTCTCCCACCCCACCCCAATGTTTTATTTTGCCCTGGAAACAAGAGGTTCAGCAGATGAGGCTCATTTAATAAGCACAAGGATTGCATTGTGATATCTGTATATATATTTATATATTAAAAAAATTTCTACCTTCATAAATACATCATACATAAAACATGTTCCCAAAATACATTCATGCGTTTTCCCCTTTTGAGATCCCTGCTTGTACCCAAAATATCTCTAAGTTGGGAAAGGCAAAGAGGGAAGAGAAACTCATGGTCTGCAGGTGCCTCAAAAACCAGGCCAGGTTGTGAAGAAGCCTTTGGTGTCTGGGTGATGCTGAGGTCAATTCCTGCATCTACGTGTCCAATCCTGACCCTCTGGGACAGCAGGGCTCTCCTGCATTCTGTACTCGTTGTGCCCTTCATCATCATACTGCACCAGCTGACAATGTTTAAGCAGCCACAGGAAAAAAAAAATGCTCATTACATGTCTGCTTACGAAGGCATAAATATACAAAATATACAAAACAACCACAAACCAATTCCAAGCAGCACCTGGCACAGAGCGGTGCCAGCAATGCAGCTCAGTAACATATGTCCTGTTCAACAGAAGATTCAGTGCAGTACCTCCAGGGCTGCCCACAACCCTCCCCACCCTCCACAGCTGTACCTGAACCTTGAGGCTGTGCAAATGCAGGCAGACGAAGCCTCTGACCCAACGGGGGCTTTGGAGAAGCCAGGGGAACTCCTGCTGAATGCTGAGATTCCCCCCTCTTCACCCCTGATCAGTATTGCAGGTGCACACTCAAAGCCATTTTGGAAACGCTGCCCTCTCTGCCTGAAGCACACACTGGGCATAGGTCAGCATCTCCTTTCCGCAAAGCAGTCTGTCATTATGGTGAGCTCTCCCTTAAGCTAGCAGTTGAGAGAAAAATAAATCAATTCTGACTTTTTGCATGTACCCAAAACCAACATTGTACAAGGCAACCGAAGAGAACCATCACATAGCTCCGTATCTCACATCCTCCTGCATCCAACAAACAGCAAGAAACACAATAAAGTTTTGCACAGTACATTGCAAAAAGGCGTCACCTCTCAACAACACAACAAAAAAATGAAGTGTCACCACGATGCAAACCCTGCAGGAAACAAGGCAGCGAAGTACAGTGCTCAGCAGCTCCCAGGGATCTCTGTCTGTAGTGTAGTGATGGATTTGTTGGACAAACCTCATCCCAAACCTATCTCCCATTGCACAGGAATACCAGCTTGCATAACCAGATGCTCTGCTTCTAAACACAAAGGTTGGAGGATGCCAGCACGAACTGATGTGAAGCTGTGTGTTGCAGGAAGACAGTGCTGGCTGGGCTGTCTGCTTTGCATCCAGGAGTTTAAGGGCCAGTCATCTTTGCAATGCAGATTGCAGGACAGCAGGTGTCTTTTCAGGCAAGGAAGTCTCATGGGAAGTTTTGCTACAGTTGGCTTGACAACTGAGATATTAGGGACCGGATCCTCTAGTGGCTTCAACCCCACTCACTCCATTGGAGTTACTGGTGTCTGTTTCCACTCATGGAGATCATGGTCCTTGCTTGTCACAGACAGAATAAAGCTACGGTAGCCCTTTCTTTAAATAAAATTAAATAACTGCATATTGCATCAGCACGCAACTTGGAAAGTGCTTCTGCTGTTCAGAAAATAGCAAGCACACCAGTGATTAATTAAATTATTTCTCTTGAAGTAAAAAAAAGTGATAATGTTACTAATAATTAGAAACTTTGGGGCTGCACAATGTCTTTTTGTCGTATTTTTGAGACTGAGAAAGTCACTGGCATGTGCACAGCCTCATATATCCTCCTCAGCTGGGAGCGAAGGTTTGTTTTCCTGGAGGTTCCCATTGCCATTTTCTGATGTGTCTGAGCTGCCGGGGGCTGATTCTGTCGGCGGTGGTTTGTACAGCACACAGGCAATGGTGAAGAAGGTTGTCCCAAGCACCTGCAGCCACCAAGATCACAGAATCATAGAATCACAGAATCATGGAATCATTAAGGTTAGAAAAGACCAAATTGAGATCATCAAGTGCAACCATCAGCCCATCCCCACCGTGCCCACTAAGCCATGTCATCAGTGCCACATCTGCCGTGTCTGGAACACCTCCAGGGATGGTAACACCTCCACCTCCCAGTGCCAGTGTTTGATTGCTCTTTCTGGGATGAAATCTTTCCTTATATCCCATTACTTCCTGTTCTCCCCATAAACAGATGCCCGGCCCTCAGTGGGTACAAACCAGAAAAGCAGAGCTTCAGTGTGCAAAGGATTTTGAAAGCCACTTTGTCACAATAACTGCTAAACACTGATCTCTACATCAAGTGCCTACTTGGGAGCAGTTGAAACGATGGCTTTCAGCTAATAAATAGGAATCACACAGCTATGCTCTCATATTTTCTAGCAGTGATCAGGAAATGGTTATTTACAGTGTGCCCACAACAGCATCATTCACTCACTAACACTGCAGTTATATACTTTACTCCATTTTTTAGCAAAAATCATTCAGTAACTGTTCGGTGTTTGGATTTTTCTTATGGCTCAACAGAAGCTGTAATGGAATGGAATGGAATGGGAATTTAAAAGAACAGTGCCTGGAGCACCATTACCTGCTGAGAAGCAAGGGAAGCTTTTGCCTTCCCTGAGGATACTTCTTGTCTTAAGGTCTGATTTGGCTTTGGAAGGGGGCAGATGGGCATAGCACAGTTCTGTAAGACTGTCCCCCAGCATGAGCTGCTGCCTCTTGAACACTGCTTGATCAGAGTGTGAAACACCAACCTCACCTTGTAGACCAGCCCGGTGACCAGGGTGTAGCGGCTCATGGCTGAGTTCTGGTACACATAGCAGGAGCCTTGCTCACCACACTGGTCCTGCCAGAGCAGGCAGGATTTGTCGATCATTGACCCAAAGGCAATGGGACCAGGGATACCTCCTGTGGGAAGACAGAACCAATCCTCAGACTGGGCAGAACCTGTGCACCAGCCTTGCAAGACACAAGGTGCTAGCAGAAATGCACCAGGCGCTGTGTCTACTATGATGCAGCAAACTCATCCCGCAGACATTCAGAGATGTGCCCAAAGCATACTGAATTTCAAGAAGTGAGAGTCCAGTCAGTTGACTTTTGACCCTGACCTACTACTTGCACAAGTCCCAAGGAGGGCCTTCAATGCCTCTGCTCCTTCTTCTTAAAATAATGACACACTGCCAGGACATTCTCCTTTGCTCCATCTGTGCTGCGTTGTGGAATCCCTCATTCATTTTGCAAACACTATGCAAACAAAATTAAGTTTCTTTTCTGAAGGATGGCAAGCAAGGGAAAACATCTTCCACTCAGTACCTCATGTCCTACCCCTTCCACTTCCAATCCAACCTCTTTTGGACATGTAACAGTGTGGGGCACGCTCTTCAAAGACAACAGACCACACAGTTGTGCTGTGCAACTTTGTACCATACCTAGTGTTCGGACCACGATCCACTGGATCCCAAGTGCAAATGACTTTTGCCTGTCGGAGACGCACCTGGGGAAGAAGAGGGCAGTTCAGCAGCTCCACCAGGCTGCATGGCACCAACTTTCCCATCGTGCCTTCACTGGGGCTTGTGCCAATGGGGTAAAATGGAGGTGGGATAACTGAGGCTTCTTGCAGAGGATCCTGGGCTTACCGTAGCGTTGCAGTCAGGGCAGGAATGCTGCTCAAGAAGGTGAAGAGGATCACCACAAACATGAAGAAGAGCAGGAGAGTCCTTTTTGCACAAGGGGAAGTGCATTTCCCTGCTTCTGCCTCACCGGGGCCAAGCAGGAGAGTTTTCTCAATGCAGCTACACTCACGGTAGACCTGGGAAAGAAAGGCTGGTGACCAGATTGCTGGGGAGAGCATGGTGATAGTCAGGACTGGGTTTTAAAAAGAAATGAATTTGGAGAGGGCAGAAAGCAGCTGGTTTTGCTCCTGGTGTGGACTGAAAAAGAAATCAGGCTGTGTTCTTGATGAACCTACTTCAAAACAGATTATTAAATAATAGAAATCAACTTTGCCAGGCAGCACTTCAACACTGAATGTCATCATTACCTATCTTGAGCATTCTCCTGTGTCTATAAGCTGTATTCAGGAAGTATGTGGAGGTGCATCATGTGCACTGAACACCCAAAACAACTCTCATAAGCACTGGCTAGGAATTAGATGCTCACCAAGCTTCCCTCCTTCCCTGGGTGACATCCCATAGATCTCAGTGCAATTTGACCCAGAGTGGGGCAAAATCAAAGTTGGGCACATTGAGGGAAGTAAAGCAGGGTGACCTCCAGGAACCTTTTAACATCCTTCCAGGTGGTCCTTGAGCACATCCTCCATCTGCTCTGTGCTGTCTCTACCTTTTACACTAACTTGCAACAAAGCCCAAACCTGAGTATGCTTTTGCAGAGCCAGCCAGAACATTGCAAAGACAGTGTGCTGCTGCCTTATCAATACACAGTGCTGTGGGACATACCTTCTTGCCATTCCGGAGGTTTTCAGACACTTTTCTGCATCCAGCATGACAAGGAGAGTAATACATAACATCATCACTTCCGCAGACAGGGCTGTAGGTCTCCTGCAGGCATCCGCACTCTGCGTTGCACACTGCTGTCAGGTTCAGCTGGCCACCAGGCAAAGTGCTGAAGGAAGCATGGGAACAGTCAGTGGGGAGAGCCAGAACGGTTCTCCAGGATGAAAAAGGGTAAAGAATGAGAAGGAGAAGAGGAGAAATAGAAGATGCAAAAGAGCTCTGGAGAATGTAACACCAGGCCTGGGAAGGGTTTCATCTCACCTATTGTAGCCAGGAAACAGGAACTGAGCTCTGCAGCTACAAAGGATGCTTTAGTGACCAGATCAAAAGGAGATATCTACTTTTGAACAGGAGATCCCACTTTCAGTCTATACCACATTGTTTGTACAGGGGGAGATCTTGTGAAGACCACAGAAGAGTAGACAGACTGAGATGTTGCTGCTGCTGACCCTCTTGCTGGCTTACACTCCCAGTTAAATTCCAAAGTTTGGATATATGTATTCTGGGGATATGGTTCTCACCCTCAATATCTGCCTCTAAGACTGACTGGACATTACCTTCCATCTCTAACCCTAAGCAATGGCCAACATCAAGACCATGTGTTTAGCACTACATTCCAACTAGGGCCACACAGTACAAGACATGGTTATTACCTTCCGTTGTACATCTGGGTTACTCCTGCCATTGGCATGTTAGGGCAGTGAATGAAAAAAATGAAAATAGCTAGCAGACTTGACACTGTGCAAAGTAAACACAATTTGATGATTCCTGAGCAGCGGAGTTTAAATTTATTCACAAGGAATCCTCCTAGGAATGTGCCTCCACCTCCAGCCGGCACAACCAGATAGCCTGAAAAAGAGAGACAAAAAAAAAGCACAAACAGATTTAGAAATATCAGTGAAGAGTTTCTCATTTATCATACATGCAGTGTGTCTGCATGAGAATAACCCTTTGGTTGTTGAGTTGCTTTTTGGTGGGAGTTTAGGAAAATTTGCTACAGTAAGTGAACTTCCACAGTTCCTAGGGTAATGTGGCTTGAACCTGGTAAGGCAAATTCTTTTCCCTCTAGATCTTAAAAGAGACAGTTTAAGGAGCACATCGTGAATACTGATGCTTATTTGGAACCCATGGAACTCAGATCAAACTTTCTTGGTCTGGAATGCAAGAGTTAATTGAAGATCTTCCCATTTTCTGATAAAGTATTCTTGTTAGAAGCACTTGTTAACGTTGCCTGGTTATGTCCAAGAAGGAATTGAATACAGGTTTTCACCTTTCTCCAGGTAGTGACAGTGGCTACAGGAGTGATGCATTTCTTACTGATGTCAGTAGATAGAGCTCTGAAAACACACTTGGTACAGACATGCTGATAGGAAATGATCCTCACTGCCTAATAAGTGGAAGATGATTACCTTTCTGTAAATGAATGGCAAAGTGTGTTTGTCTCATTCTACATGAAAACTGAAAAACATAGCAAAACCAGGTTTCCTTACCAAAAAGGGTAGCAGCTTCAGAGGCACTTAAACTAAACTGAGACTCCAAGAACTTGGGTCCAAATGTGGACATCCCAGCAATGAGAGTGGCTTCTGTCGCTCCTGCTAAGCAGAGGAAGACGAAGGTGGGATTCTTCAGGAGCAGCAATACTGATCTGGGAAGGACAAATACACTGGAATTGAACTGCTGTGGCACATTTCTACTTCAGATATATTCCCTCCACATGTAAGACAGGGAAGCATCACACCAAACTGTATCCCATGGAAAGAAGAATCCCAATAGGAGCTTTTAAAAGAGCAGTGACATTCTCCACTTCAACTTACTGAGTTCTACCAGCCAAGGAAGGATGCAGAGGAGACCCTGACTTCTCCCCATTCGATTGCGTGTTGAGAATCAAGTTTGCCCTTGAACTCTGCATTATAGGACACCTCTTGCATGTCTACTGCTGTTGCTACTACAGGGCAGCCAGACTCTGTGTGGTCTTAAATGCCCTCAGTCACAGGCTTACTTTCGCAGCTTTTATAGCCCCACCAACAGATGGATCCAAAGGAATCAGAGAAATGTCAGTCAAATAGCCAAAACTGGAGGGGACAATATGGGATTTTTCTCTTTGGACTTCATGAAGGCACCAGATGGGTCTACATGAGTATGGATAGGCAAATAAAAGCACTGTGTGTAATGTGATTTGCACTAAGGATGCCCACATGCCCACCACTTCTATTTGGGTCTTTTCAGTGGTAATTTACCAACATTTGGGTCCAGGATGCAAAGCATGTAATAACTTTCACTCCTAAATGGCAAAATTGTGGAGGGACTCTATTTGACACCAAATCTCAATCACTCCAAGGTTGTAGCAGTCCCTAATGGCAGTCATCCTGGGACTCCTGTGTGAAACATTTATGAGCTGGGAATAAAGCTGTGTTATACACCTATGTACACTTGTTTCTCAAGTGCATACATGTCCTCAAGAGACTAACAATCACTTACAAACATGTTTTTTTTTTGCAGCTTGTGGGAAATACCAGGCAAGTCTTTCTGTACAGAGAAGGCACCTCTAAAACACCTTATATCTCACAGGAAAACAGAAAGCAATCTTTCTCCCAAAGAAATGTCTAAGCATAGTTTTATGTGAAGTTTAACATCTAAGTTGAAACAATACATTTTGTTTTTGACCTACTGGGATTTAGTAGACAGCCAGAGATATTCATGAAAAATTGCCGTATGTCATTTATATGCAGAAAGATGATCCAGCAATAATTCCATCTCTGAGACACAGAAACACCCTCAGGCACATGGAATGGCCTCAATTATTTCCCACTATCTCGGATATTGGACTAAGAGAACTGCTTTGGAGGGAGCATTTTGTAACAAGCTTGAAATTCTGCCACATAACTTGCCCCAGGTTTAGCCCTGACCAGTACAGCAAATCATCTTGTTTTTGGGGTATGGCACAGCCTCATCACACTGCAGCAGCAGCAACTGGGACCCAGGAGGATGCTCACTGAACTGAAAGGCACTGTCAGTTAACAGCTACTGCTTGGGAAGAAATGTGAAATGGGAAAAAATCTACTGCAGAACCACCAAGTGTGTGCGGTGCTCAGCATTAGATATGCTAGGAATTCAGGGATTTACCTGGTTTAACCCAAATAAAGTGGACAATTCCATTATGTCAATAGAACAAAGAGGCTGAAAGACATATATATGACACGTTCTTACACCTTGATTTCAGAGGACTCTATAATAACCATTGTCCAGCTATTGGGATTGTCTTAATTTACTAAACTATTTAACAGGAATGGTCTTTTCTACTGTACTTCTTTCAGAAGAAAAAAGCCTAATCTCTTAGCTAGAAAACACTCCTTGTGGGCCTCTTGACTGCTGTAGAAAACATACAATGCCTTCACCATTTACAGTTGAAGAGAAAAGAGGAGAGTGGTTCCCTGGCAAAAGCATTACTTTGTGCCTGTTGGACAAAGGTTGCAGGTAGGAAATTTAAGAGGAACAACTTTCAGCATGATGAACGACCTGCGTCATTTCTTGTTTGCAGACAGAAGAGGTATTTCGGAAATAATGCATATAAAACCTTAACAAAGTCAACACATCTTTTTATCGTTAGCAGCAGGATTTTAGTCACACCCAGAAACCACATAATTTTCAAGAAGTCTTGGCTGCCCTTGGGTTTAGCAGCCAAAGTGATTTCAGAGAGTTCAGCACTCCCAGAAGTATCCTACCATGTATAAAAGCCTCATCCTACAAATATTTACTCATACAGACACGTGGGCACCCTTTCCTCTTGTAATGGTCCTGTTAAGTGAACGGGGAACATATCTGAGGAGAAGTGCATGCCCAGGACAGCAAGCTGCCAGACTGTAACACCACATAGCCACGTGCTAGCAGTCAATAGTGACAGATGAGTATTTGTGCAATCTTACATCATGTGAACAGGGATATTTCCAGCACACAGCAATGACATCTGCTCCACCAAATGGAGCACCACTAAGTGGATCAATCACCACCACCAAGTGGATCGAGGGGAGCATTTATGTCCCAGAGGAATGAAAAACATCCTCTCCTTACCATACTGATGCTGCAGTAAGGCCATGACACATGCCAAAGCCCCATCCTACCTAGTAGCCCAAAGGAGACAAGCGAAATACTGGCTGTAGCTTTTTGCCCTGAAGACTGGCAAACCAATGAGTGATCTTCAAGCTCCACTTTACTTGCTAGTAAGGAGCAAGTCTTCTGTGCTGCCTTGCTGTGGCTCTATGTGTCTTCTCTTTGAACTCCCACACATGGACATCAGGGGATGTTCCATGCAAGCAGTCATGCAAGCAGAAGGAAAGAGCTCTTTTATCATGCCTTCTCAGCCCAAAAACTAAGACAGAGGGCAGAAGCTTAAGCTGTCTGGGCTTTGTTCCTGCACGCTCCTGCTTTTAGGGAGCACTGTGAATACAGCAATGCATTAAGCTCTCTTATAAAAGACCTGATGGTGTGGAATAGTATTCTATTTCATCTGTGTTTCTTCTTATCTTTGTGAGACTCTTACTGCCTGTACTGTGAGAAAATCTGTAGCAGCCAATCTGTCATCTAAACAAAAGCAACAGTGTCCTTTGGCTTTGCTCTGTGCACAGGGCCACACGTACCCAAGAGCTGCACACAGATGTGGTCTCCTCTTTAATGGAAGTTTCCAGTACAGCAAGCCTTTAAGGCACTTCCCTTTCATTAATCAAAAGCAGGGAACACAAATGTCTGGTGGGTTTTTGCATTCAAAAGAGAAGAAATTTCTGAGGTTTAAAAACAAGAAAAAAGCACATTGAGAACTGGACTGATCTGAATGGTGTGAGATGAGCCAAGCTGCCTTCAGTGCTCATTCTTAGGGCATTAGGCATGAAGGAAGACAGTCCTCTAACTCGTCACCTTAGTTAGAGGAAGACACCTCTAACTACTGCTAGGACAGTCCTCATTAGGAATAGTAGGAGCTTTGTTCAAGGTAAGCAAGCAAAACACAAAACTCTGAATTCATCTCTCCCTGCTGCCCAGTTTGTGTTGGTTTCAGTCATAACCTTACCATCATTTAAATGCAGGTTTTGAATTTAATTTCCGTGTGGAGAATAAGTCATGACCTTGGAAAATGGCACCAAGTCAAGTATGCCATTTAATAACAGTATTGAAATCTATTCCATGTAATATTCTTTATGAAACTGCCTTAACCCCTGGTAAACTTCCCATGAGGTCTCCAGGATTTTTAACTACCCCTCACTGTGTGAGAACCCGCATTACTCAACACAGATGGAGTGCTGCTGATAGCTCCTGCACTCAGCACCTGCCTCAGCCCTCCTCTGCCTGCACAAAGTTCTGAAATAACAGCAGCATGGGTTCTGGCAACATGTCGCCAACACATGCAGATGCAAACTCCTCCCTAAGAACGGTCCTGGGAGAAATGCAAAAATGAAAAACCCTTTTATTGATGTCAAGCTCACCATCCAAAATGAAGCAATGCCCAGATCTCTCTGCAGCACCCACAGCTCCACGCTCAGTTGAAGCCAAGCCAAGTAAACAAAGAAGCATCTCCATTTACATAAAACTCAAAACAGCAAAACAGAAAATCATAAATGATTTCAAAGATCCAAGACTTGATTTCATTTTGGCCTCTTACTTGTTTTTACCCAAAGTTCCAGGATTCCTTTAAACCATTTCCTACCAAACCTGTGTGAGTGTACTTGCCCACACGACATGCCCTGGGATTTCACTTGCTGCTGGATTACTGCTTTGCAAGAGAGCTAAGAGGTAGTAACACATAAATGGGATCAGAATACACAAAGGCAAAACAAACAAACAAAAAAGCCTGTAAGAGGCAGTGAAGGAGGTGACTGTCTCTACTAAAATGAGCCAGCTCTCTGTGCATCACCCTCTGGGGCAGCTTTCTCACCGAGGTAGGTCTTTAACTGTTTTCCCAAAGTCTGGATCTGATGCTTTTTTGTGGCTCCCATCCTTCAGCTGATGAGCCTCCGACACCCTCATAACAATATACCTCTGGGACCCTGCAAACGAGAGGCAAATGGGAACAAGGAACAGGTGAGACATGAGACATGAGTGTTACCAAAGGGGTGGATTTGCAGCAGGAAAACAGGCGTCTGAAGAGCCAAGGGGTGAAATTAATGTATTAATTACAATTAGAACACTAAAAGCTCATTCTCCATGTCCAACCCTGTCTTCCCTGCTACAGGAGGGTGCAGGCACAGCCCAACCCTGCGGGCTGCCTACCTGGGAGGCGCTGGGGGTAGCCCAGGATGGGGATGGAGATGAGGAGTGAGGCTGCTCCAGCCCCCAGGAAGCCGATCCACCATGCCCCCACCCACAGCGTGTTCTCTGGGGAGATGTCAGTCCTGCAAGAGACAAAAGCAAAAGGACACAAGGGAGAGAGGCGGTGGTTTGAAACAGAGGGGAAAAGCTGGGCACTGCCCTCACTAAAGCTGGCCGAGGTTGGGGGAATGATGGGGACATCACTGAAGGAAATTGCCTCTCCTGGAGAGTTCTGCCGTGTCCACCATCTGTCCTGCCTGACAGATGCACAGCACTTAGTGAGCCTGAGAAATTACATCATTTATTTCTCTTTTCATCTCTCGCTTGCGTGTTTCACCTCATCCATTTCATTTCTGCTTTGGGGGTTGCAGTGAGCCTTGTTCCATCCCACAGCCACCCTTTCAGCAAGACAGCTGGTGGAAATAACCCATTCCTTCCCCAAAAACCCACTCAACCACTGCAGCCCATTCATCTGCCAAAGAGCCTATAGGCTAAGAGGTGATAAAATAAATTAGAAGCAATAAACAGCGAAGAGAGACAGACCAGGCATTGTGGCCAGATAGCCAGGAGGAAAAGCTGCACTGCTGGCAGCCTGGCCTGATGGGGGAACTCATTCAAAAAATTCACCTGCTGCTCCCAGCCTCGTTACAGCAGGCAGTGCAGCATAAGGAAGGATTTAGGCTGACAGGTTCATGAGCAATTCTCTTCCAGTGACAGCATTACTGCAATCAACCATTCCAGCCTCAGCGCCCCCCACAGAAATGCTGCTGAACACAGTGGGCATTTTCCCCCCAGCCACTGAGTTATTTTCCTGGATTTTTTTTTTTACCCCAAAGGAAACATACAGCATAAAGGAAAAGGAACAAGATTATTTTTTAGCCACTTACTCTCTGCCAATTTCAGTATAAATATTTAGAAACATTCCTCCTACCAGATAACCCGCTGCAGGACCAAGGATTGCAGCAGTGTAGAAAACAGCTGAAAGGGAAAACAAGCGGTGTTAGAGAACCTGCAGAACTACAGCGGATGGGCTGCTGCTGGGGAGTGCTGATACCCACAATACAACCAGCAGCACTGAGGAATGAACAGCCTGGAGAAGAAAAGGTCTGGGAAGACCTCATAGCGGCCTTTCAGCATCTAAAGAGGGGCAACAAGGAAGGTCTGTTCAGACCTTTCAGTCTGGTCTGTCGTGGAATAGGTTGCCCAGACAAGTGGTGGCTGCTCTCTCCCTGGAGACATTTAATGTCAGGCTGGAGCAGGTTCTGAGCACCCTGCTGTAGATGTCCCTGGTCATTGCAGGAGGGTTGGACCAGATGGTATTTACAGGTCCCTTCCAACTCAAATGATTCTATAAATCTATGAACGGAGCATTCTTTCTCAGTGAAGCTGCACTGTATGTTGCACCAGCAGCATCCGAACAAACACTCCTCCCGTGCTCTGGTACTGAAAGGGCAATGCCTTGCACGGACATGACTGATGGCCAGAGAAGGTAATGCCATGCACACAGGAGAGACTGTCCTCAGCTGACGGCTGTGCCAGGAACACTAGCACCTCCTGCTCTGCAGGACTGCAGGAGCAAAAATGCCCAGCTGCACTCACAGCGCCTGCCTGCCAATAACTGGAAGGGGGAAAAAATAATGAAAACCTCCCAGACAGCTGCTTCTCTCTACTTATCATCATGTCTGTCATCAGGAACAAAAGACTTGGAGCACCTCTTGTGAAAGCGCCCAGGGCTGCCAAGGCAGATGGAGCGGACCTCCCCCCAGCCCCTTTGGCAGCCACTCACCAATGTACACAGGGGAGTAGTTAGTCTTGACGTTTTCATCTAAATAGGTGACGCCAAGCGTGTAGAGCGGCGTGGCTCCCATCCCATGCAGGAACTGCCCCAGCATGAAGACAAACCTGTAGCTGGAGAGCCCGGACGCAGCCGCTGCGCAGGGCAGGCTCTGGTTGGCAGCACAGATGCCCACCTCAGCCGAGGAGCGCACCTCATAGCGGCCCGTGGTGAAGTGGGGCAAAGCGAAGAGCAGGGAGCCCAGGCCCATCACCAGCACGCCCCAGCCCAGCCAACGTGGCTTGTGGCCATTCCCTCCGAAATAGCTGACGAAGGTGAGGCAAAGGCAGGCGGCGATGTCGTAGGAGCTGGCGATCAGCCCGCTCTGGTAGCTGCGCAGGTCAAAGCGGCGCTCAATGGAGGTGATGACCGTGTTGATGAAACCGTTCACCGTCATGCCTTGCAGGAAGGAAGCCACGCAGAGGAAGAACAAAACGCCCTTGGAGGTGTTGAAGAGCTGCAAGCAGCCAGGGGTGAACCCTCCCCAGCCGCACGCCAGCTCCTCCTGCTCGGCTGAGATGTATTTAATGCCTTTGGCCTCGCAGAGGGGCAGCCCGCAGGACTCGGTGCCGCTGGGAGTGCCATTGCTCAGTGGCGTGCCGCTTGCCGAATCGAAGGCTGGGCTGTCCTCACCCACAGGGGATGGGCTGGGGAAGACGAGGGGCTGGGAGAAGTGGAAGCCATTCTCTCCCGTTAAGTGATGGGGCTTTGCCATGAACGGCGCAGCAGAGTGGGTCCAGTGTTGGCTGCGGCTGGGGCTGCGCTGCGGGGCGGTCAGCGTGTGCCTATTGCGGGGCTGTGAGCTTTGGCACACACATTAGATGGCAGAGGGCTGAGCCAGGATCATTGCAATCTGTGAACAGAGAAGTTTTACATATACTTTTACTATGCTATAACCTATAATTGTATTTCCTTTTGTAGAATGCTTTTTCTCAGTAAGTACCAGCATTTCGCTGTGCAGTTTGGCTGCATTTGCCTTCCACCACAGTGTGCCAGTACTTCAGGTATTGGGGTTCCATTAATAGTACAGAAAAGCAAATTATGTTTATAGAATCACAGAATCATGAAGGTTGGAGAAGACCTCCAGATCACCAAGTCCAACCCCAGCCCACCCCACCATCCCACTAACATCTCCCTCAGTGCCACATCTCCATGGCTCCTGAATGCTTTCAGGGACAGTGATCCACCCCACCTCCCTGGGCAGCCTATATCAGTGCCTCACCACACTCTGGAGAATAAATGTTTCCATCCGTCTGGAACCTCCTCTACTGCCACCACCTCTTTCTTAAAAGATGAGCATTAAAAAGCTACACTGAAGACCAGCTCCCTGTCTGATGAAATCCTTCATCACTTCTCCCTAAAAGTGATCCCAGGTCGATGCTGGACCTTTCCCCTCTTAGGCACAGCCTCTTTCCCTTCCCTTTTTCCTGCAGAGAAATTTGTGGAAAGCTACAAGTTTCCCACTGTTAGAAGTCCTTTGGTTTCTCTTTCACACTGTGCTAATAACAGTTTATAATTATCCTGAGAAGTTTCCACAGTTGGATCGATTTTATCCCAGGCCCTGAGATCTGTTTACAACTATTCAGTAAAATCCTTTCTGTAACTAATTAGACTACGTGCTGCTGCAGAGGAAGCTGGAGGGCACAGGCAGCTGATGTTAACCTGATTACCAATGTAGACTGTCTCTCAAACAGTTCCTGTGCTGTCCCAGCATCCCAGCACCTCAACATTGCAGAAAAAAAGAAAAGAAATTTTTTACAAAAAGAGCTTTTTTAGTTAAATGTATTGGCTGAACTATAAATGATGTAAAAAAGCAACTTCTCTTTTGAGTGCAGATCTTAAATACACAACGAATACTGGGCAAGAACTGCTTTATTACAGAATATTTTCAAAGCATTCAGCATTGCCCAGCATTTGCTGTCAATATTTATTCAAGAGCCTCCTATAAAAATGTTCCTCTTTAGATTTATCTAAGGGAATGGGAGAAAAGAGGAGGTTGTTGTCCCAATAAAATGAGCCACGTTCAGATTGCTGTAACCTGGAAATGTTGCAGGAATATTCCTGTAAACAGTAGAATTGTTTGACCTCTACCATTGGTTCTTAGAGGCACCAGGGCAGGTAGGCTTGAAGAATTTGATGCTTAGAAGATTATCAAGGTTCTGCTTCCACCCCAGAGGGCCAGAGGATACACCCCATATAAACGGATGTCAGTAGTGCTACAACAGCACTGGTTTAGCAGATGAGATGCACTCATCAGTGCATGAGGCCTTTCATTTGCAGATAACTGTCCATTCTGAGGACCAGAGGGCACCGACTACATCTGTGTCCAGGTTTCTGTAGGAATTTGATGATAGTACAGAGGCAGGGTGAATTTCACAGCAAAAGGGCCACTGCCACACCCAGAGCTGTGTCTGTAGGTGCTGTCAGCACAGAAACCTGCACAGGTTACTGCTAACACAGGGAAATGCAAAAACTATCTGCAGGTTTTAAAGTTTAGCTGAAGGGACAGACTTGTGCAATGTGTTGGCATAAAAGGATAATAGTTTGGATGTATGGCTGTAATTTTTCACTTTTTTGTCCCTCTACTGTCCCTATGACTCTTGCGGCTCTAGATCTATTTTTCTCATCTTTGCAATATTGCAAACAATAAATAAACTCAGAAGGGATGACTGGCTGCTGGATCAGGCGTTAGGGAGCAGAATGGGTCACGTACCAAAGCGTAAATCAACAGACTGCAGATGCAGTCCACACATTTGCCATTACATTTGTCTATCCATGAAGAAGGCTGCTTAGCTGGCAACTGTTTTTGCTAGCACCAACTTCAGCAGGTTAAATAAGCCCATCTCATATTGCTAACTTGTAGGATGGAGAGCCAAGAGTTCCCAAAGGGGCACCCAGGGGGAAGCGCTCGTACTGCCTCTATCAGCAGCAGGATGCCTCCATCAGTACATATTTCATGAGTCAGGAAGAGATTAGAGATTAGCATTAAAGTTTTCCCATCTTTAAAGTAGGAGGAGGAGGAGTCTGGCCACCAGCTCCAAGTGACCGCAGCATCCTCCCTTCCGACTTTTGTTACCCTTAATCCTATTGAGTTATCAGTAAACATGGAATGAAGCATTTCAGTGTATCTCTCCCAGGAGCAGCAAATGCCTCCCCCGTGCCCAGCAGCCTCACACTCTGATCCAATCCCTGCACCAGCACAGAAGGGTTGCACCCAGTGCTCCAGGCAGGCAGCCCTGTGCTGCATGCTGTGCCTACCTCACAGCCCGCTATCTCACCAAGTGTTTCCAAACTGGAACTGACACATTCACTGGGCAGATTAGCTTCCACGTGAGCCATGTGCCACTTTAGAACAGCAACAACAACAACAAATGCACACACACAATAAAACTTAACTTCATGCACTTCCTAATCTTTGTTATTCATCTACTTATTGCTTCTCATCCATCTCTGTTTTTAATGACTCAGCTGGTAAGTTCTTGCTTGCTTTGAACCAGTCCCAATACTATTATGTCAAAGCTATAGATGTCCTCATTTTGCTGCAAGACTTGTTCTCGTTATTGTTATTATTTTTGAAGACATACAATTGATTCCAGGCTGCCAACAGTACCAAATCAACACTATAGCAGTAGCAAGGCAATGAAAGCATGTATCTTATAATGAAATTTGTAAAGATTGCCCTCTCCCCAATATTTACCATTAAATCAATAGCAAAATGGCAAAACTTAGAAGCTTTTCATCAGGTGATCACTTAACAAGTCACAGGACCCATAAAAACAAGCTTTGTCTCTGCTGAGGCCTTTGATTAATGTCACTAATTAACTCCTAACTGGCATGTGAAATAATCCTATTTGCTGAAGCAAATCTTTCCTTTCACTCTATGATTTTTGAATTTCATGAGGTATTATTGTGGCAAATGTCATCTACTCATCATTTCTGCTTTCCACAGCCGAGCACAGGGCAGATTTAATAATTTCTTCAATCCTATGGCAGCACACTTGCTAAGAGAAAACAAGTGATCAGAAAATGTGTTGCGAACCACTAGGACAACCGCCCTCCTCCCTGATCTACAGGAGAGCCTGCCCTGGCTGCATGGCCAACCAGCCTTTGGGAAAGCCCACATCCACTCATGAGGCTCTGCTATCACTGCACACAGGGATAAATTCATCGAGGTTTGGACCCTTAATTTCTTTCAGTTACAAACAGTGAATTTGTGTTGCACTTGGCTTGGAGGATTATCGGTATTATTCTGCTGCAGCTGATGCACACCATATGGATCAAGCGTAATCCACTCACTGGTTTACCAGGGGAAAGCCTCGCAGAAGTGAGACAAATCCATACCGTGGTCCTGAGAACACGCCTGTCCTCGAGGGCTGCTTCAGCTGAGAGGGAGATAAAAGAAGGCACGCGGTGACCGGGCTGTTCTCTGGATGTGCAACACCGCAAATTGCTGTCCTGGCAGCTGGGGAACTTTACTCAGGGGATGTGAGGACCTCCTGTTACAGCACAGTTACAAAGCCTCCCTTCAGCTCAGCAATACGGGGGAGGCTGCTGTTGCCAGCAGCAGCCTTTAATCAGCAATTCCAATAGCAACAGCACCATTCTGCACATACACGTTTCAGGAATGAGAAACACACCCAAAGAGCTCACAGATACCTAATGCTGTGCTCCCTACCAGTGGCAGTGCTGCAGGTGCACCAGAGGTGTGTCCCACCAGGGTCTGAAACACAGAAACCAGCAGCAGAAGCTGGCTTTAAATTATCACCGGAACAAGGACACAATTATAATTAAATAACGTCCAGCTAGCAAAGCTTAGCACTCACAAAACCCTTTGTATGTTTTCCAAGCACTCTTCCATTCGCTGGCAAATTAATGCAATAATATGCAAGAAATCAGGAAGGTGGCTTGGATAATTTTCAATTAGCTGCTTGAAAATGCTTTGAAGATAAATCTAGCCAGATTTTCTGAGCTTACTTATTTGTTCCAGCTTATCTGTGCAAACGCAATTGGCTGCAGCTGCCTCAGCCCATCTTCAAAAACTTGCCGTGCCAATACACAGAGCAGATTTAACCAGGCAACAATATTCTGCTGCAGCAAAGATTAGCCAGACAAAAGGTTCCTTTATGCCATAATGCCTAACTCCCTCTCTCTAATGTCACTCTTGCTTTAATGTCTTTTTCCTTCCCCTAAGTTTGATCAATGATGAGAAAGTTTCCATGCCAGCACCGCGGATGCAGCCCCAGTATTTTCCCATGATCCAGATAAACACACATTATTCTCCAGCATTTGGATTCTTAAGGACATTTAAGGAAGCTCGATATCCAGGACAGTGTTTTTGCATAAACCATGAGTCAGCTTTCCTCCATGATTATCACTTAGTTCCTATACGTATCCCCTCTTGCTTCCAAGAAATGATGATTCAGGCAAATCGTGGATGAGGTGACCAAACTGAATGGGCCAAATTATGAAAACGAAGCAACCGTTCTTTGCTGTGTCTAAAGCAATTATATTAAAAAAGCCACATCCTATGCTATGCAATACAAGGATGCTGAGTGTAGGATAAATATAATATCATGATGTTGACACTACCACCACTTACAGGAACATTTTTTTTTAAAACTTCCTGGTTAGATGAGTGCAAAGGTAGGAGTGAAAAGAGGAAATGATACCATGAAACTCTGGGGAAGCCCTGCCACAAACAGGTGGATTTGGCATCAGCAAGATGTGGTGTAGGTGGTGTATTAACATTATATATCAGTAGCGCAGCCTCTTCATAAATAGAGGGTAACAGTCATTGCTGGAGCAGCAAAGCCTCTGCATGGTTTTCCACATGCTTGTCTGTTGCATCGCTGCTGGAACAGGCTTTTCATTGAGATATCACCATCTGGCTTTTTTTCCCCTGAACAATCAATTCATGCACTACATCAAGCTGCTCTCCCCTTGCAGAGTATCAGGAACTGGGAATTTGGCTTTACTGTAACGCAGCAAGAGCAGAAATGCTGTTATTCTTGCAGCTATAACTACCTATACCTAGCTCAGACCGCTGCCCCTCTTACCACTGTCTCCCATGCAAAAAAGCCCACCCAAAGCAATCAGGAGACACATGTACATTTCTACATTTTTCTTTACTGCTGCAGCATGGGAAGAAAACGACATGAAATCCCAGGCATTATGAATTCCTGCACAGAGGAAGAAGATCTGCCATGGGACAAAGCCTCTACACCACTTTTACATGCTGTAGGCTGTGGGGTAGGATGTCAACATCCAGATTAACTCACGTTTTGTTTCTTCTTGGGAAGAGACTGCTTTCCAGCAGCTCTTTTCTACAGCAGGTGGGCTTTCCAGGGCCAACCATGCACTGTGAGACATTTGCTCTACCAATAGAGCACAGGCTGCAGGACATCTGCAGCTCACAGCCTTCTAAGACACATTCTCCAGCTCTGTGCCTTGTTGGTGGATTAGATTTCCTCCCCAGTTCCTGTCCTAACCCAGATAATACAGGGGTAAAGAGAGCACATTAGAAGAGATGAACGCATCACAGGAAAAAAAACCACACCACAACACACACAAAAAAAAAAACAACCCACAAATCAACCCACAAGGTGCATCCCCCAACATTCACCATCCTCAGAGAGCACATGAGTCCCTGAGACAGGCTGAGAGAAGGGTGGAGAGACAGCCAATACAGGAAGGATTCAGCTGAAGGAAGAGTATTACCCACACAAGCTCGCTCTTTTTTCCAGATCAGCAAGTAATAGCTTCTCCAAACATCCTCCAGAGCACAAGCTCACTGGTGCACACCGCTTAGCCTGGATCTTGTTTAACATTCAGTGATGCTCTCTAATCCTCCGAGGTATTAGTCTTGAGATTCCTGCCAAGCACAGGAACAGCACAGCACTCCCAGACAGCACTTAAATGAACTTGCTGCTTGAAATGGGCCATTTGGCTCTCTACCATAGAACTCCAGCTGTTCCTTTTTTTGGTTAACCTCAGATGAGCACCTAGGAAGGCACTACAGCATGCAAAACACACAGTTAAATAACCCTGATTTCTCTGACTCAGATGACTCCCTGCAATGTCATTCTGCATTAAGAATGGGATTTCTCTCTTAATCACTTGTTTAAAAGTTAAATATCTAACTGGAGTTGGACATTCCTATCGTCTCTACTGACCACTGTGAAAAGATCATCAGGTCCAGCTTGTTTATGGCTCTCCAGCCATGTCTCCACCATCACTACTTTTTGTGTTTCTAAATCACCCATTAGTACAGATATGATCTGGAGCAGGAATGGGCATATAATCATATTTCTGTTGGATTAGCCAAGCATATTATTTTGAATATACTCTGGTCTCCTGTTAGCTACAATAACAGAAACTGTATTTGATCTAGCACAAAGCCAGATGGTGCAAAATGACCCCTTGGGCACAAAGCTGATGTGACACAAGGGTGTTCGGACCAGACCAGTGCTCAGGTCATGTAGCTGTGGGACTTCTGACTCAGTGTGTGCTTCCTCAAAGTCTCATGGCACCAAGTACTCACTATCTGCCCTCCTATGATGAACTAAACAAAACAGTCGTATTTCATCCTCTTAAAATAAACACCACGTCAGATTGGGGTTAGTTTGCATCTGATCACACAACACATCATGGTTTGGAGATTTCTTTAAGAAAAACATATCCTTATTATGCAATCAAGAGGAAATGATGATCCCCGTCAAAGGAATCCTCCTTCTCTGACTCAAAATCCCAAACTGGTACCATAACCACAAACTACAGCAGTGATGAGATTTAGGCAGGAACACAGACCCAAAGAGAATGGATCAGAGATTGAGGGCAGCACATGAGCAGTGTGCAGGACTGCTGATCATGCAAATGGGGGCAGGCAGAAGCTACGCGGTGAATATTATGGCCTGAGAACTGCAGGAGGTTTTGAGAAGCCAGCCTGAAGTCACTGCTTCCTTAGAAACCTCCAAAATGCTGAGTCCTCACCAATGTCTTTGCTGCAATCCCCTATCATGGCTGCAGCCATGACTTAATGCAGAAGGCATAGAATGTCTCAGGGATGGCCACAAAGCACAGCAGGGTGCACACAGGCAGTTGTGTTATGGCCCGATGCTTCCACGTGGCTGAGCACAAGGAGTAAAAATCACTGCTGACCAGAAAACATGAAATTACTTTGGGAGATGCTGGTGGAAAAATGCTTGAAGCCATCAGCACAGATCAGTACCAGCATTGATGATGTGGTGAGGTGGGCCCATAGGACAGTGAGTGCACAGGTGTGTGTGTGTGATTTGCCAGCACAAACGCTGCTGGCTTTGCAAAGCTCTTATAGGATGGCACCCCTCTCCTCTCACAAGGCTCAATCAGGCCAGCAATTCATTCCCACTGCCAGGGAACAAATTGCTGCCAAATGGTATTTCTTCCTGAGATAAAGGAATAAACAGGCATATAATGTTCCCATTGTCAACCCAAAACATCTGCTGGAATTCAGAGGGGCTTGCTGTCCCTGCGTTCTGTGGGCACGGCTTCTGCTTTGTACCCTCTGTGCTCTCATGGATGAGAAGCGCAGCCTCAGAGGGCAGCTGTGAGGGGACAGATTTACTCAGAAATCTGAAAACTGCCTTCAAGAGATTCCTGCTCCCATGCAGCAGCACGGCGTGGTTCTTGTTTCTGACTTGGGAACTTTTTGGTTTGCCTTGCTGAGGACCTGCCTGCCCCTCACAGCCCCTGCAGTCCTGTGTGGCATGAACACAGCCTGGTTATTTACTCTGCACTCATTTTAAATTCATTTTCTTCAGCATCTTAAAGTAGTCCCTTCAAGGTTTTCTGCCAAATAAAAGGAACACACGCTAAGGGGCTCATGAGCTCCGTGGGGCAACGCTGTAAAGAAGCCCCACATCTGGCCTGAAGGGTCAGAATCCTCCTCAGCACTGACTCCACTCCAGCAATACAAAGCGTAAAGCTGCTTTGAAAGCACTGACAGGCAATCCCTTTTTGGGGGAATTCTTATGCTAACGTGAAGCTCTGTGGCATCTGCCTTGGCCTCCATTATACCAAAGCATAGCAGAAGCAGGTCAGTCCCACAAGGAGCCAGGCTTCTGTTTGCTGTGCAGCTTGTGAGGTGAGAGCAAGCTTGAGTTAAAAGTTCAAATCTATTTTATTTGGAGGATGGTAGGTCAAAAATATTGATGCAGTTTCATAGAAGAGGATGCAAGGGAACAGAAAACTGAGCAGCGCCCAAGCCCTTCAGATGCTGTGGGGAACTGTTTATTTCTGTACGGTGGGTTAGGATCACTTAGCAGAACTCTGTCACCTAGATGTATTCTTTTTCTATCTCTTAGTGCCATTTAGAAAATTAACCCCTATCTCAGAGTATCTGAAGCACTCGAGTTCACAAATGTGAAAGCGTATCTATAAAAAAGCCAACAAGTACTTTTTCTTGGATTATTTTCAGCCAGAGCACTGCAAAGTCAAAGTATCTTTTGGGAAATAAAAGTGTTTGGCCTTGCTTTCTCCACATGAAAAAGACTCCTAAACTCCTTCAAACCACTGTGCAGTGGTTAAAAAAACTTGTCAGCATTTCGTTTTCATGCTTGGAAGACCCAGCCCAAGATCTGAGAATTCAAGTGGCTGAAGACTGCTGACATCACACAGCAATATGTTATTTATATATATATATATAAAGAAGAGGAATCAAATTTAGTTTTAGTGTAACTACACATAGAATCATAGAATCATGTGAGTCAGAAGGGACCTTTAAAGGTTGTTTTGTCCAGCTCCCCAGCACCACCACAGTGGGAGATCAGCCTAACATCTTTGTTGCTGAACACCCAACACGGATAACAAGAATAAAGCAGAGATTTCCCACCACTGACATACTCCCATTGCTGGTAAACCTGGAATGACATTATTTTTGGTACCAGCAATATGGTAGTTGCCCTGATTTATCAGTACTTCTGCCTGAAGAGAGACTTAAAGTTAGAATAACATCGTTCTGCCAATATTAAATACTACACTTACTCATCTTGTCGGCACAAACAAAAAGTCTGATGTAACATCCACTGCTTAGTGGCCCTCTCTGAGCACTCATCTACAATCAGTCATCCCGACTTCTGGGGTGAGATGGGCAGTTCTGCCTGGGTTTCAGCAAACAGATGAGTGCTCCCTCAGAGCACTTTCCATGGAAGTGTTTGCAGAATCTCTTTCCTCTTGGATCGCCCAGTTTAGCATCACTGGGATGTTGCTCAGGGCCAAAATGGCACAGAACTAATTACATCATGGGGAGGTCTAGCACTGAATCCATTCTGAAAAGGAAAAGGAGAGTAGTAGCTCCAATAGCAGCTCCTAGGGCAGCTGGGGGAGCTGCTAACATGCTGTGCTTGTGTGTCAAGCATGGGGTAGGAAGAGATGTGGTCAGAGCTGCTGTTGTCCCAGTGCTGTTGTGCTCATCAGCACAGATCAGCCCAGAAGTGGGCCCAGATAACACAGTTTTTGAGTCCTGGGTAAGCAGGACTCATTTCATATCAGGCACTGAAATAAAGACTGGAATATCAATGCACTTCAGAGCATTATCCACCCTGCACCCTGCTGTAACACCAGTGTCCTGTTATCAAGAACAGAACCCAAAGGGGGAAGGGAACCTTCCCCTTGAAACCGTGCCCAGCATCTCACTATCCTGAAACGCCAGCAGCAAGCTATCAGCTCTGCTAAGTGCTGCCATGCACCTTACAAAGCATTTCCACTGCTCATCATTGCATTAATGGGACTGTGCAAGACTTAAACGTCCCAGGGTCTGAGTAATCAATGCATGAGCAGCAGCTCAGAGAACACAACGAAGAAACTCACAAACTCAAATGGCAAAACAGAGTATTTGGCACCTTCACCCATGGGTTGTGACCAAACCCTCAGGGAAAGGCAGGTAGCAGGGCTTGGTGCATTGTGAAGTAAAGGGGAGCAGAACAAGGGCTCAGCAGGGAAAGAACAGAATGATCAGCACAAGGCAGAGCCATGAGTCATTTTAGGCTGCTGCAGGGTGTAAAGATCCAAACCAGGAGCAGGACCACAGCATGCTTCAGGCACACGAAAGAGACTAAGGCAGCCTCGATGGGTTGAAACTGGAAATCATGTGAGGGAGAGCGGCTGGATGCTGATATTCCTAAAACAGGGGTTATTTCTTTCGGTAATGGCTGATCCTATCTTCTCTCTTGTCTGTGAATCTCTAATCCCTGTATAGATTTCTAGTAAGCACTTGCTCAGGTAGCTCCTAAGTTCCCAGAGCCAGGAATAACTACAACGTGCATCGATTGCTGTTGGAATTCCAGTGTTTTGCCATCCCAGGGCAGGATCTCCACGGCGGTAACTGAGGGCAGGATCCACGTAGCACTGTCCTGCACAGCTCCTGGCACACCTGGGCACACTCACACCGCTCAGTGCCAAACACAGGGCAGGAGTTTGCGGGCAGCCCCAAGGCACAGGGCTGTGAGCAGCGCTTCACATCATTTGCGCTAGCCTGCAGGCTGGATCTCTTTGCATAAAAATAGCTTCGCTTTTTTTTTTTTCTTTTTTCTTTTCGTTATTTGACTAACTCCTTCTCCCCGCCCACCCTGTTTCATCCTACTTATCACGTTTACAACAGCTCAAGGCATATGTCTCTAAAGATCCCCTTTGTTTTAGTTCTCCATCAGATGCGATTTCAATGTGTGCTTTTACAACCAAGCGACTCCATATAGGAGCCCAGAAAAGGGGGAGGGTATGAGGAGGGGGTGGAGAAATGGAAGTGGCAGACTGGGATAACTTCACGTTTGTAGCGTGTTGCTCGCTAAAATCAGACTATAGAATAGTTATAAAAGACACATGCAACAAACTCATGTGATGAATGTCATCCAGAAGAGTCTTCTGAGGACTTAAAGCTGAAAAGCACGTTTTTATTACAACACTCCAGATTCACATCAACTGAGCAAATAGGTTACCGAAAGTAATACAGGTCAAACAATGAGATCACTGCGATTTCAGCCCAGCGTGCTGCCTGTGCCTTCCTTCTCTAACTTCGTTACTATTCCCTTGAAATAAGGATGCTGGTATTGCTCACATCCCTTTCACTTGCTGTAAGCATTGCTGTGCCATGCCTCCACACCAGCTCTTCCTACTTTCCACTCCTTCTCTGCACCTTTCTAATTTCCCGTAGAAATATGGTAACAGGAGGGGTGGGGGAAGGGGAGAAAAAGAAGAAATGATTCAGTCCTGACGAATTTCAGTTACACCGTGGTAAAAAGTATTGTTCTGAAAGCATCGCTCTGAAAGCCCAAATGGAAAGTCTCGATTCGCGTGCGGCTATTTTTTTTTTTTCCCCTTGAAGCGAGACACGCGTTTCCGCACACGATGACCACAGAACACTCGCATGGCACCATCCGCTCCTCCCCGGACCCCGGTGAAGAATCCCATCCCCGCTCCTCCATCCCCATCCCCGCTCCTCCATCCCCATCCCTGCTCCCCCATCCCCGCTCTCCCGTCCCCATCCCCATGTCCGCTCCCCATCCCCATCGCGGGGCTTTTCTACGGCTCCTCCCGCACCCATCCCTGTCGCCTCGGGGCTCCCCGAGCGGTGCAGAGCTGTGGGGAAGGGGATCTCATCGGTGGTCCCGCCGCCCCCAGAGCCCACACTGTCCCCGGTTCGGCTGTGCAACCAGAACCCTCCCGGTATCACGGAGCAGCCAGCAGCTCGCGGTACCCACCCTGTGCTCCCTCATCCTTCCTACAGTCCTCCATCCTTTCTACAGCCCTCCATCCCTCCCATGTCCCTGCGGTCCCGGTCCCGGTCCCGGTACCCCCGGCCGGTACCTGCCGCCACTGCCGCCGCTGCCCTCTTGTCGCCGCCCCGCGCTCCGCTGCCCGCATCGTGGGCGCGGGCATTGAGTCCTGATGGACGTGAGCTTCCTCCAATCGGAGGCGGAGCGCGGAGACTGTGCGGCCAATGGCGGGAGGGGACGCGGAGGGTAAAGTGAAAGTGGGAGAGAGGGTCGGGGGGAGAGGCGAGAGATGGTTGGGGGCAGTGGGGGGAGAGGGAGAAGGAGAGGGAAAAGGGGGAAGGAGGAAGGGTGGGAAGGAAAGAGGGAGCAAAAAAGAGTGTCGGCGAAAGGATGGAAAAGGAAGGAAAAGGATGGAAGAGAGACCCTGGCTAGGGAGAGGGCAGGTGTGAGAGAGAGCAGGTGCTTCATAGGAAAAATGAACTATTGTCCTCTTGCTGGAGGGCACTGCAGCCTTCCTGCCTCCAGGGTGTGCTGGGGGAGCTGTGGGGAATGGCCAGGGGAGACCTCAGGGGAAGCTGTGCTGCCAGGGGATGCAGCTGTGATAGCAGAGCAGGACCTAACCCTGTCCTCTGGCTGCTCCAACAAACCTACCTCACATAAAAGGAGGAAAAAATGGAATGGGAACTGATGCATAAGTATTATTTTGGGACACAAACACAGCTATTGCAGCGTTATCTTTATTGGTGCAGTATAGTGCCTAATGTTGTTACTGGGGCAGGTGTGGTAGGGTTAATGATTGCAGGGGAAGCTCTGCTCCAGAGCCTAATCTGCTGGGAGAGCCAAAGCAGTGCTGAGACACTGGGCAAACCCCTTTTCCTGGGCCTGTTCCTACTCTGCTGTGACAGAGCTCAATGTTACAGGCATAGGGCAGACCCACACAGGAGCTCCCCATGCACTCCAGGTCACAAATCCTCAGGGCAGGAAGGATCTCAGCAATCACAACACATACACATGGGGGGCAGCTCCTGTGCAGCTTTCACAGCCATCTCTGTGTTCCTTTTCAGGGTCATTCCATATCACCTGGGAATTTGGCCTGTTTCTTCATGTTAAAGATAAATAATTCAGGCACTGTGTCTTTAGCTCTCCAAAGCACAATCAGTTCTCCATCATCTAGAGTGCACAGGATGAGCTGGGTAATGGAAATCCTCACCTGGTGCTGCACAGCAAGGAGAGCAAGGGAAAGGCAAGGCCAGAAGGTAAGGGCTGCCTCCCATCGCCCTCTGAGGCAGCAGCTCTGCATGATGCTGGAAGCTGCTGCCTTTACACCTTTCTTTCACTGTGCTCAGTGGATTGCAGGTGCTGGCGCTTCTGGCAGGTTTTGCTTTCACTGAATGGGCTAAATTGGGAGCTGCTGAATAAGCAACATTAAAGTAGGAGAACTGCTGCTTATGATGTGCTGTGATCAGGAAAAACAGGAAGTGTTTGCTCCGTAGCCACACTCTGATGGTTTATTAAACATGAATAGTTTCATAAGCTGTGCACTGAAATTAGAGCAGCGCTTTGGCTGGTGCTGTACATCACTGACGAACCTGGCCCTGCTGCAAACCGTTAATATTTTAATTAAACAGGATAGAAAGGGCAGCAGATGTGCGAAGGTGAAATGGTGCGTCAAAAGCACCAGAGCTGGAGAAACTCCCCCCCGCCCCCCAGCTTCCTGCTCTGCCCCATCACCAAGCTGTGCTCGGCCGGTGTTGTGTCCCTGTTCTTCCGCCTCTTCAAAGGTGCAGAAGAAATACTTGGCTCAATTCCAGGCTGTGTTTTTTCATACAGCAGCTCCCTACCTTTTACCTTTCAAGTGATTGAGGTGTATATCTATGGATTTGCATGAGCTAAAAGTGGCTTTGATGATGTGTCTGACGAACAAGGAAGGGCAGTGGTAACCTCGAAGAAATGTGTCCTACAGAAATCTTTGGGAGATGCCTGGCAGTGGCATAACAAGCCAATCTGCCAGCCCTGCTGAATCCTCTCACCTCCAGGTGGTAATTGCATTTGTGTTATCACTGACCAACACCATCATCATTGTATCCTTACTGCTATATGGCTTAGCTATTCCTTGAGTTTGGGAAGCTCTGATCATTTTAGTTCGTTGAAAACCCTGACTTTATGGGTCAAGCTAACGCTTGCAGATATCAGTGCAATGACTGTGTGAGCTGCCTCCTCACTTAGCGTTTCAGACCAGGATGGATTTATGCTACCTTGTACGTCTGTGGGAGGTGTTCAGACACATACTCCTGGGCTGCTCTCCCTGATCAATCTACTTAAATCATTAAAACTCTGGGCTCAATGAATGCAGATGCAGAGCTGTAGGAGGGCACTCTGAGCTGGAATTGCTCCATTGACTGAAACTGTTGGGAGATGTTTCTTCAGGTTCAGACCTTTGAATGAGGTGGGACTTGGGACGATCACGACAATCTTTGGCCTAAATCTGTGCAGACATAAAGCTTACTAATTCCAATCAAATGAAACCATCCTCATATTTCAAAGACTCACAGAACTGACTGGGGAAGATGGGGAATTGCAGAACATTCATCAGGCAAAGTCTGGTTCGGGGAACGGGTTCATTTTTAATAAAGTTAAGTGTGCATGCACTTACAAGATTGAGTTAACACAGCCATGAACAGTTTATTTAAAGATGTACTGCCTAACACAGATTTCTGGTGCCTTAATGATCTCTTCCTAATATTGCTGTTATAAATACTTCCATGATTCACATCTCCTGTTGCAGAACAGGCAGCGAATCTCCAGGAAGGAAGTACAGAACTGGATTTTTTTATTATTTTTTTTTTCTGCAAGATATTCCTTGGAGTTCTATTATAACTCCAATTTGTGCCAGAAAGTCATTCACAGGAAATGTATAAAAAATAGCCAATAAGAATGGCTTTATTTTTCAAGTGCTGGCAGTGGAAAAATGCACCTCTGAAAACCTCCCCTGGGATGTTTCCTGGTCTTTGTGTTGCTGTACTTCTGTGAGACACTGCTGGTGTCACACCAGAGAGCAGCAGCTTCCATCAGTCTCCTCCCGTAGGGCTTTGCCAGCTGTGTTTATCCTTGTGAGTGTAAGGGATCCTCTAAATGAAAGGATCAGGTAGGAGGCTGGAAGCAACCTCTTCCCAGCTCCTCATTAATAGCGGCAACCGTTGCCAGAGGACATTGTGGAGCCCGAAAGCATAACCGTGTTCAGAGAGGGATTAGACAAATTCCTGAATGGCATTTGCCTGGGAGGCTGTTAAACCTGATAATCTCAATGCAAACCTCCTGTTGGGGATGGCACTGAGCCACGGTTTGCCAGGGACAGGAGAGCACTGAGGATGGAGTGAGTGCTGTGCTGAGTGTTGTGTCCTTGCTGTGTTGTGCCACAGCCTCTGCTGGCCTCGCCAGCCCTGCAGTTCTGGTTGCAGCTCTGCACTGCCAGCAAATGGCAACAGGAGCCCCGCTGCTGAGCACACACAAAATGTGACGTGCTAACAGCAAGAGAGGGAAAGCTGTGACTTTTCCTTCAGCTGTTCCTTGGAATATTTCTGGAGGAGCTGAGCTCCCTCTTGCCAGGTCACTTCCATCAGGTGATGTGCAGAATGCTGCCTTGTCCACCTAGAATGGAAAGAAAGAGAAGTGATTTCTTGCACTCCTATTGAGTTTTATTTAAATGATATTCATTACTGAAGAAAGAATCATGGGAAAATCCAAGCTGCATCGCTAAAAGAGAAATATCCCTGAATCTCACTGCACAAGCCATCCCATCGAGTACCTGACAATTAACCACACTGATTGAGCACCGAGCTCACTTCAGAAGGAGCTGTGGCTCTGAGATGACAAGGACAGTGTTGTTCCAACTGCAGCCCAGAGCAGCAGTGACCCCGTGCATGCATGTTCTGGTCAGGGAGGAGATGGTACAGAGAAAGGAAGGAGAAAACAAGGAGAAGGAAAGGAAAAGGGGAGGAGAAAGGAACGAGAAAGGAAAGATGCCCTGTTGGGGCCATCAGCAGCTCACAGCTCTCCCTTCTTGGTGCCATATGTGTAGCTCTGTACACCTATGTACAAAAATGCAAATATTTATTAAGAGCAAGAATTGCAATCCAGGTAACCACATGGGTTAAACTGAGTTCCAAGCTTTGTAAGCATAACTAACCCGCTATATTTTTATTTAGGAGGGATACAAATCCTGGTTTCTGGAGGTGTGCTGATGCTCACTGCACCTTACCTGCTCCAGATGCTGGATCTGGAGCCCTGGTCCAAATGAGGGTCCCACTGCAGCAGCATGGATCTGCAGGAATGTCCAGCAAGGCAAGTGTCCACCTGGTCCTGTTTTTCCATGGCTCCATTCTCCGGGGGAAACAGTTATGAAGAATAATTAAATGTAAACATATAAAATGGTAGCCAATATTTCATGGTTGCATGACAGCTCAGAATTCATTGCTGTGTGCAATGCAAGCAGGAACATAGGAAAGTCAACTGCACTGCAGTCTTTGCTTCCTACCCACCTGCTGGACTTTTGGCACTGTGTCTGATGGGAATATTTGTTCTCCATGTGGTGACAACATGAATGCCACCATGCCAAGGAAGAGTTCATTGAGCCCCCACAGGTTAGGAGTGGGGCTGCAACGTCTTGCATCCCATCCCATCCCAGCCTTTGTGAGGTTTGGGCTCTGGTTGGAAGTGGTGTGCCATGGTCAACACAGTGTGTACAGCCTGGAAAGATCTTCTCATCAGAGCAACGCCCTTCCTCTTTGTTCCTTTATTTTTTAAATTAGATTGCCCCACTGAACCACCCATTGACCCTGCTTCTCTCCAGATGGGAGACCAGAGAAAGGTTATTTTCAGTCACTGTTTCACATTTAAAAAAAAAATCTGATGAAAAAACATTCTACCTCAGGCATGAACTTTTAATGACTTCATTTCATAATCTTTTCAAAGAAAGATTCCTGTTGAACTAACCGAGACTTTCAGCTCTTTTTGTTGCAGGCTTAAAGAGTTGGCACTGAATGCTGCTCAGTGCTATTTGCTCTGCTCAATTCCCCCTGCAGGTTTTGCTAAACGTTACGGTGTGACACAGTGCAGACTCTTATTGACAGTGATATCATCTGCATATAAGATCCAGCCTCACATGTATGTGAAGAATATATTCCAGCGTGATATGCAGCATGCTTGGTTGGCTGCACTGGAAAGATTTCCAGATAGCTATTGATTTTCCCATCCTGTAATTAGTTCAGAGATTACCAGCATACAAAATATTGCTCTAGAAATTGATTTCTGTAGTTGTTCATTGCACCAAAACTACAGTATCGCTGCGAAACACGTCACCGTGTTTTCTGCAAAGACTTTGAACTTGGGAGAAATATTGCTACCGTAAACACCAAGGAGAAATCACATGGCTGATGATTTTGCCATCTCAGATTAAGCTAAATCCTGCCAGCTGTCTGATTTTGAAAGTTCATCCTTATAGGTCTTGCAGGATCAAGGTCCAAAGGAGAGACTGGCTCTTTTCTTCTTTCTAACTGAGAGCACCCGTGAGGCTAAGAGGTCAAGATCCAAGCAAGCATCAGCTGGTGCTACAGTTCTGCCATGCAGGGACCCTGTTGTGCAGGCAGAGGTGCTCACCATGGAGCATTTGTCATTAATCTGTGCCCTGTGCTCCCTGTCACCCTTTGCCCAGTGCCCCTGTGGAGAGATCCCAGATCCATGAAGCATCCTACATCCTCCATGCATCCCAGCATAGGCAGCACTTAGCTGGGAGCTGTGTGCACCCCTGGGGAATGGAAACTCTTCTGACCCCCCAGTCCACGGAACTATCCTTAGTCACCATCACGATGCAGATGCTGCAATGCTAACAGCCAGCTACCAAAGCTCTCAGACTGCAATCTGCAGCAACACGTTTCCTGGCACTTTGCTCATCTGCTTCCCCACCCCAGCCTCAGTGCTGGTGCTTTGCAAGTTTGGAATTTGCACCCTTTCTGCTGCTGCTGGAGTTATGAGTGCAGTAAATGCCAAGCATGCCAGTGCCTTGTCCTGGACTATACCCTGCTTATCACAGGTAGCTGAGCACTCCATAGAATGCCCCATCAACCATAGCTCCGAACATGCCCCAAAACTTTTTCTCTCCCCTCTCAACCCTACAACTGAGCCCCATGCATCAGGAAGGCAGGCACGATACACCCAGGAGCGTCTCTAATTTACTAATTACTAAGCCATCCTTGCATGTGCCATTTAATTATAAAGAGGAACTTAATCAGCTCAACATCTCGTTCTTCATCCCTGAAGAACAAGATGCTCATTTGCATTTGGCATGTTGGCAGAGGGCAGCAAACTCCACCATCTTCTGTAGTCAGCAAAGAAAGATGTGGGTCCCAGCAGTGTCCTTGTCCCACAGGTCCCTTGCACCCACCACAAGGGTGCACCCCACCACCAGGCTCTTCACAGCTTATCTCCTCAGCTAACTCCTTTCCTAGTTTTAATTCCCTTTCAAGGTGGTAAAGGGAGACAATAGGAAGGGGATGGCAATGCTGGAGCATAGAAAAGCAGAACAGAGTCACAGGAGTGGCCCTGTGTGCGTGGGCTTTCATTTTCCCATTTGCTCACCCAAAACTTTGTGAATAAGGGGCATGGGAAGAAGCAGACTGCTGCCCAAGGGCAGAAGCAAACACACAAATCCCCATCCCTTCAAGACATCCCATGGTACATCCGTCCCCATCTCTGTGTCCCTGCACTGCCCCTACCTGGCAGCCAGAAGCTGCCCCACTGGGCATGCCCTGACTCTGCCAGAGCTGGATTTTCTATCACTGTGCTGCTTCTAAGCAAAATTTTTTTTGCAATTACAGCAAATGAAAGAGGTCTGCTCCCTTCTTGGGAAAGCTGGTCCTTCTCAGCATGGCACCTGGGTGGGTCATGACTCCGTGCTGAGCAATGCAGTGGTGTTACACGCATGGGATGGGATGACTTGCTTATGTAAAACAGAAGAAATTACACCCAGAAGACATTACAACTCAACTTCCTCTTCCAAAGAGGCTGTTATCTCTCTCTGGCTGGGTAATGGCATCTGGGAAACCCCTGCAAAGGCAACGAGGACACAGTTATGGAGGGGTGTCAGGATTATTTCATTCAAGGGCACAAATGTCCCCAGCATTAAACAAACCAGTTGAGTCACTTCTTTACAAAGATTGCAAATTAAAGAGGTTGGGCAGACAGAAAAGCCCCCAAAGTTGCAGTATTTTCCTATTCTGTCAGAGTCAGAAAAATTGGCAGTATAAATGTTCTTGCAGAATCCGTGCAATCCCAAAAGGAAGAAGTCATGGTCAGTCTTAAAAACCCCAAACCACTTAATAACAAAAAAAATAGGCAAATTGGGCAATTTTTGGTTTGGTTGAGAAAGTGTTTCTACTACTTTAGAATTCCCAAACACACTCAGTTCCGGTAGAAGCTCAGGCAATGCCTCAGGAGATGGGAAATGCTGCAGTGAAAGTAAATTTAGCAAAGCATGAATGCCACAGGGCATCCTCTGCGTGCAGCTGCCGGTGTCAGATGGGGCCACAAATTCCCCTCCTGCAAGTGCAGCTGTTGCATCAGCACATTTTTAATCTTTGCAGAAAGAAGCGTTACTGCCGTGAGCATTATGATGCAACAATCCTGGAAGAGAAAGGCATTGGAGAAAAGGAGGAGAAAACAGGGTGTGATTCTTTTGCTCCCAAAGTAATGTTGGGGGGAGGGGGGCCAACTGATTCCCTGGGATGTGGATAGCCAAGAAGTGTTTCACCCCAAGAATACACCTTCAGTTGCACAGGGGAGTTCAGTTGGATGTTAGGAAAAATATATTCTCTGAAAGAGCGGTGCTGCAGTGGCACAGCTGGCACACCAGCCAGGGAGTGGTGGAGTCGTCGTCCCTGGAGGTGTTCAAGCACTGTGGAGATGTGGCACTGAGAGATGTGGGCAGTGGGCACTGTGGGGTGGGCTGGGGCTGGACTTGGCGATCCTGGAGCTCTATTCCAACCAAAATGACCCTATAATTCTGTGATCTAACCTTTGCGTACCTGATTCCTCCTTGGATGAGGGCAGAGGAGTTGACACTGAGGGAATCCCCCAGCAAGCGCTGGTCCTCCACAGCCATGCACTTTTGGGGTTAGCTTGTAACTCGGCTCAACATGCATTTTTAGGGTTATCCACACCGTTTCCAAGGGCAGAGAACGTGCAGGATGTGCCCTCACACCCAAGAGCTGACTTGAGTGCATTCCTAAATTCTTGTCTCCCTCCCTGTATTCCTGTCAGGATAAAGATGGGCAGATTGTTAGACCGGTCTCACTCTCCCATCTAGTGGAGAAACAAGGAAAGGTCGTCCCATTAAAATAAATAAATAAAAATGCAGGTTTCAGTTGCTTTTTGCAGGAAGGGGTGTGGGGAAGGAGGGGGGGGGGGGGGGGGGGGGGTACTGTTCTCACAGTGGGTTCTGTGAATCTGTAGGATTGCCACAGACCTGATGCAGAGGAAAAGGCGTCAAAATGTAAAGAGATCTCTGATCATTCCTTGGATCTGGCAGGGTGTGGGGGTTCCCTGCTCCGGGATAAGGCACAAAGTAGTGCCCTGCAAATCTCTGGATGTGTCCCCACAGAATGCTGGTATCTTGGGATGGAGGCATGCACGTATCCAGCAAAACAGTGCTCTCACCGAGCAGGTGCCAAAAAAAGGCATGCAGCAGGGCTGCATTCTCACACAAGCAACTTCTGACCTTCAAATAACCCTCACTGCTGCTAAGGCCCTGTGCACTGAACAGCCTGCACGGACCGGACAGGAAACCACAGGCATCCTCTGCGTCCTCCCCTCACGTCCCTGCGTGGTCGGGGCTGCAGAGCCCCAGTTCTCAGCAGCAGGAGAACCTTCTGCTCCACAAGATGGCTGTGGGAATGGGGGCTGCTCAGAGCTGTGAGGCAGTGCTTTCTTTCAGCCAGAGCAGGGAGGGAAGACTTGCACCCATCCCATTAAAACTGCACACAGTTACAGCAATTCAGGTGCAAGAAATCCCATTCTTTCTACAAAGAATGAATGGAAAACAAGCCAGGTCCATGGGCAGCAAACAGTGCCATGGGACTGCTGTTCCGAAGACAGGACAGGTGTGGAGCTCAGGTGCTAGCCCTGATATGGGATGCTCCCATTGCATTCTGATCTAGCTGAGACCTGAAAACCTGTCTGGAACTGATGCACACACACTGGAGATTTATGTTCTCATGTCAGATCGAAGATTCGTGGTATTTCCTGGAAGGTTACATGATGTTTCATTTTCAGCAAATAAGGTCAAAAGCACAAGGAGAAAAAAAAAAAGCAATCTCTCAGATCAGCTGTTTGCAAACACCCGCAGCGCAAGCCTGTGTGTTGCTGTTTCTACAAAACTGCTTTCCTGGAGTAGCATGCTGCTGAACCCACACAGCCTGCAGCAGGAGACAGCCTCAGCTGGAACAGAGCCCTGGGACAGGTGTGCTGCTCACCCACATGTTCAGAATGAAAAAGAAGAGGTGCTGGGACATAAGAAATTGGGCAGTCAATGGCGTGCAGCATGGACCCCCAGACACATCTCTCCTTCTGCAGCAATGTCACAGCTAGAGGATCCAAGTGGGATGTCCTGGGATTGCATTTCATCCTGCAAATCTTCCCAGTGGGACGGGCACTGCTCCTACCCTTGAAATCGTGTTTGCAGCTACAGCAAATAAAATAAGGTTAATGAAGAGACACTCTGGTAACACGAAAGCAGAGACAGTGCTACTGCTGTGATGCTTCATCTGAGATGCAGGGAGATAAAGTTCTGCCTCCCACCAGAGCTGTCACCGTGGAAAATTATTTCTTCCTTCTCTAAATGACATGGCATCATTTCTTCTTTTCATTTCCCTGCCAACTTGGTGTCACAGTTTGATTTTTCAGTCATTACCTGACAGTGGTGGTTGCCTCCATCCACTCACCCACCCCCTAAACAGACCTGTAAAAATAGACTCACAAACGAAGAGCAAATAAAGATGGCTCCCAGCACGTGAATAGCTGATGAGAAGCCACTTAGCAGTCTTGGCGGATTCATCAACTTCAGCACATGATCGTTGATTGTGTGTCTGCAGCTCCTTTGTTCTTCTTTGCTCATTATACTCAGGTCAAATGGAATGAGCACAAACCCGTGGCAGAAATGATAAGAGCCAATGGAGATGGCCATAACCATGACCCATCCCAACTGGAAAATTACCGGTTAGGATTTTTTACAGCCCATCAAACGGAGCCATTCCATCCAGCAGTGAGAGGTAGGTCACTGCTAATTACGGGGTGAGAGCCAGTTCTGCACATTGCCCTGTGCCTCTCATTAGCAGCCCAGGCTGGAAGACCCTTGCAGAAGTAGGGCAGGGTTTCAGGGTGCTCCTCTCCAGTGCAGACCGATCCTACCTTACAAGTACCCATCTCAAGCAGCTGGGGACTCTGCTGCAGTCTGGGTTAGGGTGGTGTAAGGGCTGCTCTGTTTTCTCTGGCTGATCCGGCCCAGGCACTGCAGTTCTTCCAGGCCCTTTGCTCCCCACTCTTCCTAGCACTGACCCAGTAAAGCAGATAGAACAGAGCATCCTTCTCTCTTCACTTCTGGGTCAGAGGAAAATGCTGTTATTAGGCTACCTCTACTTTACGGTCTTTTAATTATTTCCACCTCTGTGATTAGACTAATTAGTTAACTGGTTTGTAATGGCTGCATGGTAGCTCTCATTACGTTTTCATTAATCACAGCATCAGTGAGTCTCGTTAAGAGTCCTGTGTTTTTTTTTTTCTTTTGCATTATGATTTGAAATTATTCAAAGCAAAAGTAATCTGAAGGGGGAAAAGAAGTCAATAAGAACAGACACAGTGTTCATCAGCATCTTGGCAGAGAGACTCTCTGGTATATTTAGAAATGCTGTGATTTACAAGAGCCCACCAGCCATTTACTTAGTGTCTGGAAGACACGGTGAGTTTGAAGTTTCCAATCACAGCAGTTTAAGGCACCTTCTCACCCTCTTTGATTCAAGACATCTGAGTGACACACTCAGATGGGATCAAAAATAAAAGGACTGACAGCACATCTCCTTCATCCCAAGAGCTGCACCCAGCAACGCCTCAGCATCTCTTCATCACATGGAGAAGTATGGGACAAAGCAGGAAAGAGATCTAAGAGGAGGTTAAGTTTTTGCTGCTAGAAAAACATTACTCTGACAGCTCCCAAGGCTTTGCTATAAATCTTTATCCACCAAGGCTATTTGATGTGCTAAAAGACTTCTTAAAATAATCAAAATTAAGAACAAGGCAGCCCACACTGGGTAGTTTAAGTATGTGCACAGGGGAACGTTCATCACTGTGGTTATGACAGAAGATAATAATAATAATAATGAGATTTAACACCTACTTAACAGGAGAAACCCAAAAGCCTGTACAAACACCAATCAATTAGCTCTGCCAACCAGCTGTGTGCTGGGCAGGATGGTGGGAGAGAAGATAATTGCCCAGAAAGCTGCAGATTGCCAGCAGAGAAGGCAAAACTGTGTTGCTGCTCACTGCCCTGCAGCTGCAGTGAGAGTGCTGTCAGACATTGCTACTGCTGCCTACACAAACACTGTGAAATCCTTCAAGGATACGTGTACAGGAGAGCAGAGCTTCATCCTGACATCCTGAAGATTTTGCAGAGTGTCAGAGACACAAACCAGGAAGAAGCCAAAGTGGACTTTATACATCAGTCCTGTTTTAGCTTCTGAGAGCTGAGAATTGGTCATACTCTTTACAGATGGAGGTGCTATAGATCCCTATTACTGGTCGTTCTTTTTCCTTTTCAACCATCCTCCATCTGATCCTGGTCAGGCTGGATATCAGGAGAAATTTCTACTCAGAAGGAGAAGTCATGCATTGGCACAGCTGCCCAGGGAGGTGGTGGGGTCACCGTCCCTGGAGGTGTTAAGAAAGTGGTAAATGTGGCACAGAGGGACATTAGTGGTCATGGTGGGATGGATTGGGATTGGACATTATGGCATTAGAGGTCTTTTCTAACCTTAATGATTCTATGAAAACAGTCTCCAGCTCCATAGCATCCTGCAGCGTGCCCTGGGAACAGTGATCCCTGCAGCTGACACTGAGCCAGAGATAGCAGCACCTCAGTGCTCTCCCCCAGGCAGAAAGAACTCTGCACTGCACTTGCTTCTTTGTGACTGTCAGCTGCAGCCTGGGCAGAGCCAGCAGCCAGGTTTCAGGGATGCTCATGTGCCTCCCATCTATCCCATGCCTGGTTGTGGCATTTAAAGAGGGTGAGCACACAGCAGCAAACGTGGTGCTGCAGTGCTGTATAATTTTAGTGGCCACTAAGTAATACTCGTAACTTCTTTAACACGAGGAACAAGAGTTAACAGTGCCATTCATGGAGGGTTGTTGCAATTAATTGGGGCCCTAAATGACCCAAGGCATTTCCTCAACCTTCTGGCACGGTGGGATGGACGGGAGCTGCATCACTGCTGTGCTCACTGCTGGCTCCTGCTTGTAGCAGGGAATGGAGCAGCATTCTGCATTTCCCGAGTACAAGAGGCTGAGGATTCCCCATGACAAGCAAACCATTAAAAAGAAAAAGGAACAATAATGCCAAGCAAAATATCGCTTCAGGGAAAAATTCTGGCTTGCTTTTAGCACAGATGTTGATATTGCATGCTCAGAAATGGCTCTGAAAAGTGGCAACACTTCTGCAGCGTGCTAGGAGATGGTGTATGGAGGCAACGAGCTGTGCTTCAAGGGGAGGAATCGGAGCATTTGAAAATTAAAAGAAATGAAAAGGAGAAGCCTTCTGAAAGAAAAGTTATGAGAAGAGCTTCCACACACTGCAGCCCCCTAAAGTCTGTCTGGGGAGCACTGTCCCACACTTCTCCGTTCCAGCAGCAACGGCTCTGACAGGAGGATGCAAACAACACATGCGTGCTCCTTGGCTCCAGGCGAGGTTCTGCCAGAGCTCCCAGGGGCAAGCTCTTACCCATGGAGAGCAGACACCCGTCCTCTGGATGCCTGTGAACGCAGTGAGGCCCATCCAGTGCCCTGAGTGCCTCCACAGTACGTAAAGAGGTGTTTTTCATATGCTAGGTGTCCTCATTTTCAGCCCTAGTGTGCTCAGGAGGAGGGCATCCCAGTGCCTTCAGGATGAGGGAGGTGCAGGTCATGCTGGGGTACAGTTTTTGGGCATCCAATGGCAGCGTGTGGCAATGCTCGTGCATCGCGCAGAGGTGATTGCTTTGCACTTTGCATATTCCCTCTGTGCACTGCGCTGGGATTTTTCATTGCATCCATAATTCATATCCTGCTGCAGCAGTTCTATGGAGGCAGTGCAGGATCTCAGCTCCAGCATTAAGCAGGGAAGGAGATGCTCTCATCACCAGACAGCAAACCGGGGTGCTGGGGTGCCGAAAGCATCTCCGCTCTGCACCAACTGTCCTGCAGGCAGGAATCCAAGCAGGCAGTGAGTTGAGAGTTCCAGGGGTGACTGCAGGATGGGTAGCAGCACAGGGCTGCCTGCTTTTCCAGCCCAGCCCTGTTTTACACATGCATGGCATCATGCAGTGCTGGATGCCTGTGCACCACTGGTTTTTGTGGTGATATTGCTTTCCTTCCTGAAGGGTCACATCCTTTGCTCACAAAGCCACCCACAATCCCTCCTGGGCTGTGATGCCTTCTCCTGCATCCCCACTGTAACACATGCACTGAAAAACACTGTTTGTCAGAAACCAAAGTGTGTCGGGAGATTAAAATGTAAATGTTGTGCTCGGCTTTTTGGAGGGGGGCTGCTGTTTTATTTGTGACGGTGCAGGAAATAGGTTTTTGATAACTGCAGAACTTCTCCCCAGCCACTGCTGCAAACAGCCAAAGCCTCAATAAATAACTCTTACGGTTGAACACCAACGTGCTCGTGGTTTGAAGAAGCATCAGGAATCATAGAATGGCTTGAGTTGGAAGGGAGCCTCAGCGATCATCAAGTTCCAACCCTCCTGCCACAGGCAGGGCCACTAACATCCAGATCTGACACTAGCAGACCTGTGATTGAGGTTTCCTGCTCTTCCTTAGGCTGGGAGGGGTGCTGCAGAAGGGCCCTTTAGCAGTGCTGACTGTAACCACCATATATTCTGTTTTTATCACTTATTGGCTTGGGAATCTGGGGAAAGGTCTCTGCAGGTGTGATATGTTGTACGTGTAAGGGTCACTCGTGAGCATCAGAATGAGGCACTGAAAGAGAGCGTGCAAAGGGTTCTCAGGCTTTTGGCATCCCTAGTGGGCATACACTTAGATGTGTGAACCTTGGGATAAGGAGCTCTTGGATCATGGCTCTCACTTTAAAGCTACAGCCAGCATCAATATTCATGGCTTTAATACCAAAAAGGATGCAAGGCTAAATGAACCTGGCTTCTGTAGTACGTGGAATAACCTGAACACGACTGCTGCGCTCAGGAGCGACCAGTGAGCCAAAAATCTCTCCCAGCATTAATCTGGCAAATTATTTCAAACAACAGAGATGGATATGAGGAAGAACAGACCCCACGCTAACAGAGCCCAGACTGTAAACTTGGCTACTCACTTTGTATCCCTTATGTAAACTCGGAAGAGTAACGTATTTATAGCCTCTTGACGTAAGTATCCCTGGTGAAATATGGGATGCAATAAATATTCTGCCATCTCAGGAAGCCTTTAGGACCAAACAGTACTGAGATGCTGCAAAGACAAACCCTATGCAGCTAACGAGTGTTGGGGAGCTGCCAGCCAGCTGAAAACATCACAAGTGAGAGAAAGCATGGAAACAGCCTTGCTGGTAACGTGGAGAGAGTTTTATTGACACAATCACAATGCAAGGTCACTGAATAATGCCTTCTAGCTCTTCACGGCACCTTAAAACATCCCTTCCACCCATCAGGTTGGAGTTTGGTCAGCTTTATCCCAAAGTTTTGTTGTTTGTCAATAATTTCCTTCTGTTCATTTTATTTTATTTCTTTCCTTTATGATGTAAAGATGAGCTCTGGGCCCCTCTCCTTGTCCCATGCTGCCAGCACTGCTTTTTACAGAATTACAGATAACACAGCACTTCCACGTTAAAACAAAATGAGTTCATCACCGTTTTTAAATAAGGATGTCATTTGTAAATGCTTTATTCATAATTAATGGAATTATTGCTGGGTGCAGCCACATTCCTCGTCCGTGTACTATAAGATCTGTTGTAGAGTGCATTAGTAAAAAGCTTTATAGATGGGGATATGACAAGCTGATTGCAAAGTATGTTATGGGATGCAATGTAGCATTGTTGTAACAATCTTTATGCAAGATTTTAAGCTATCAGTCAGCTGGGGGCTGATAGTGTAAATGTTAATAATTAATAATAGGATAATGTTGATAACTAATTAATAGTAAATGATGAGTATGGATTTTTTTAGTTAGTATTATGCTAATATGCATTATTCACTGAATCATAAAGTCATGTTAGAGATGAGAAAGTCTCGCTAGCTGTCTCCAGCTGTGTCACTCATGAGTGAATGCTGCTCTTTCTACGCATTTTCCAAATGGCAATTTTCCTCCAGCTTTCTGGCTCAAATCACTTGGCTAAGAGGTATTTAGAAAAAAAAAAAAACACAACGTCAGAGCTCTGCATATCTGTGCACCAGAGTAATGTGTAGTCATGGCCTTAGGGACGCGCATGCGACAAACCTACCTGCCCTAAGAGTGACCTGCTGCCTCTACAAGGAAATCGTTCACAATGAAGGAATGGGCTCTGCAGATTTCTTGCAATCCTTTGTGGCATCCTCCTGCAATTTAAAGCCATTAGGCACGCTTACCTTACACTGAGGGTAAGGGAAGGTCCTTGAGCTGGGGAGAAACACAGGGGTTGTGTGAAGGTGGTGATGCAGCAGAAAGTTTAGCAGGGAGCTTTAAGGATGGCTCCACACCATTTTCCTTTTTTTTTTTTTTTTTTCAGACAGCATTATCTCTTTTTCTATGTGCTAGGCAGGATCAAAGCCGGTGTGACATCATGCTGGCTGCTCAGGGGATGGGAAATGCCAAGAGCAGCATCAACACTGGGATTTAGAGCCCACTGCAGTTCAACATCCCCAGGAGGCTCCCAGCAGGGATATCCCCAACTCTAGCCCCATCATGGCCCATTCGTCCCACGCTCAGGTGGGTTTCCATAGTGCTGAATCCATTGCCTGGCTCATATCTGTCCTCACTGAACCAAACGGGTAATTATCCATCTCCAGTTCCAAAGACTGAGATGCTGGATATCTCCTACCTGGTGCTCAGCTGATTTGTAGATGACCACAGCCAAAGGCATAAAGTATATCGAGCACTCTGGGGTTCTCTTGTCTCTGATGAGGAGGGATGCATTTGAACCTTCTTACAAAATGCTGGTTCTTTAAATCATGCCCATATCCACTCAGGTTCACAACGTCTGACAATGCATGAACATGTTTTAAGGACAAATGCAAGAGCAAACTTTGGCAAACTAACCAGCGATAGGTGATGCTGATGTTCGCTTGTTGAAGGAACTGGTACAGGGAGCATTCGTTAGAAAAATGGGAGTCCTATGAGTTGATCTAGCTTGCCTTTCCTATCCCTCTTCCCTTCCCTGCCTCTCAGATCAGGTGTTTGGCTTTTCAGAGCTTTCACTTCAGCCAAATCTGCAAGCACATTTTTGGGTGGATGTCACCAGGATCCACTTCCTCTTGGCCCACAGACAGTCTGTCTCTTATCTCACTTACATTAGTATCAATTATTTACAGCAGTAACGTTAAATCATGAAAACGAGGTTGCAGCAAAGCTGTGCCTTGGCTAATACCCCACGCTGCCTGCAGCTTCCCGAGCCCATGTGCTGCCTGCATTTAACCTTCCAGAGATGTGATCCTGGATGTATTCCACATCTCATGGCTGCAGGCTAGAGGGGCAAGGCACCCACATCCTCTACGGCATTTTTCTCCTTCCTTCTGCCAGTGCCATAGCACTTCTCAAAGTCTATCATCTGGGGGAAAGAAGCTCCCTCTGTGCCCACTCCCATGCTGTGAGGAACACAGTCCCTCACCAACTCCTTCAACAACTGCCTGCATAAGGGATTTTTTTTTGGATGCATAGTATTTAACCATGAATAATTAAAATCTCTGTGAAATAGAGTCATTATACAGCTTAGGACAACATAAATACAAGCGTCTGGGCTCTGCTCATAACTTTACTTTGGATCCAGGACAGCAGAAGTGCTTTACCTCTGTTGGAAAGTGCACCACTGAGTGAGGTGACGCTCAGTCTCCTGACCTTGAAACAGTGCCTACATTTAGATTTCCAGTAATTCAGTATTTTTCATCTAAATCCATGCTTGCACCAGAGGAGTTGTTCTTTTCTAGTTGTGCTTCAACTGCTCGCCTGGCACATTCCCATTCTGCTAGCTGCAGCTCTGGGAAGTGAAAAGAAACCTGAGGAGGTAAAAAGAACGGAAGAAAAAAAATGAAATTTGGATGTAGATACTGTGCAGGAAGTGAGGTGACCCCTAAATCGTAGAATCATGAGTCATAGCACCATTAAGATTGGAAGAGAGCTCTGAGATCCCCAAGTCCAACCCCAGCCCGCCCCGCCATGCCCACTGCCCACGTCCCTCAGTGCCACATCTCCATGTTCCAGAACACTTCCAGGGACAGTGACCCTACCACCCCCCTGGGCAGCTGTGCCACTGCATCACTAATCTTTCTGAGAGGAAATTTTTCATAATATCCAGTCTGTCCCTTCCCTGGTGCAACTTATACAGCTGCCTGCAAGGTTCTGTTGAGCTGAGGCAGAGCTTGCCTTGGCCAGGCCTTTCCCATTGCTCAGGGCATGCTGAGGCATCGAGCAAGCTCCAAGTTCAGCTGGTGCTCTGCTGTTACTCACCTGTGGGATTTAGGGGAGATGCAGGTACCCCACAAGGGAGGATGGAGAACAGGAAGGCTTTTTAAATGTTGAGCTCCTGTGAGTCACTTCATTAGTCCTGGCTCTGCTCGACCCTTCTGCTGTTATATCAGCCCAACTGTTTATTTTGCTCATAAAGCTAAAACAAGATCGATTGCTTTGTCTCGAGGTCCTTTATGAGTCTTGGCGCCCACTGCAGCCCCGCCGTTAGCAGCAGGCCTAATGCAAATTGAATCTTTGGGAAACGGGCAGTTCTGAGCTGCCCATCTTCCTCCTTTTTCCTGCTTAAATTTCATCTATTGCATTTAAAATAGAAATTTTATCTGTTTATTCTAAACATAAACATGCAATTTTCTTGCTCTCTATATGTGCATGGTGTGTCTCTGTTGTAGACACATATATGCGATCAATAACCATCTCTTGCTGGGGATTTAAATATTAGTTTTCCAAATCCAGTCTAGAGCACCAGATTTATTTTTATGAAAATATACCCTTTCTTGCTTAAGGAGGGATATTAATTATAGATGCAAACCCATAAATCTTCCGGATTTAGGTGAGATATTTGCTGGATTATAAATATGAATTGGAGATGAGGGTCTTGCTCTTCCTATTATTACTATTATTATTACTTACTGGTTATTATTTTCGGTGTGATCAGTATCTTCGGGTGGGTCAAATATTGCTGGGGAATGGGGAGCTGAGCCTTCTAAGGGTGTGCATGCTGAATTCATTAAAATGTTTTCTATTCCATCCCTGCTCTCCACTGCGCTTCGCAGCCTGGTGAGTCATTAAACACCCTGTTCAGATCACTTCCTTTTCTCTCCATCCTTCTTTTGGTACCTGTTTTCATTGTGCTGCTTTTGCCAGATCATATCAAGCTCCCTAGTGTTTATTAATAATGTCCCACATGCTATTGACAATCTGCTGTTGTTTCCAAGGGTCTGCTTCAAAACCGGTCTTGGACAGCAGTGAAACCAGTGGCCATCAGGCACCCCAGAGTCGCCCAGGGCTTTGGCACAGGTAACAATATTCTTCTCCTCCGTTTATTATGACAAATGTGGGAACAACAGTAGTTTGCCACATGGGCTTGATCCCTTCCAACGCAAAACATTCCATGACTCTGTGATAACTGCACATTTCTTGCTAAGTCAGTGCAAACTGAGATAGGAGTAAGTTTCAGTGATTCTCCCAGGCTTCACCAAGTGCTCCGAAGCCAAGAGGCATTTCTAAATCCCAACTAACAGGAGTTAAATGGAAGACTTCACCAAGAATCTCAGGGCTTTCTTCTTCCCTGCTGATCCCTCAACCATGGGCTGCAAAAGGTGAGATGCTCACGGGCATTAGCAGCAGCAAGAGGCGTGGAGCAAGGATGTTGTGCATCAAGAGAGGTTCCTGCAGGCAGCTCTGGCAGTGCAGTAATATAGAGGGCTGCTGACCAAAGGAAAGCACACGGTGGGATCTCAAGTTGATTTAATGTAACACCCTACCCTGAAATTAATAGGACCTTGCATGCCAGAACTGAAAAGATAGGGCACTGTATAAGGTCTGCTTTTTTAAATTAGAGTCCCCTGCTTAAATAAATTAAGTGAGCTGTCAGTATATTAAATGATTTAATGCCTTCTCTAGTTTTGCAGTGGAATCCTAATGAAAATACTCTTCAATATAAAACGCTGGATAAATTAAATGGTGAAGTGTTTTAATAAATGGTCTGTTGTTATGGTGAACCACATTAAAGTAATGTTTATCTGTATGATAATGATGTTGCCCTAGCTTTAAAACCATTTCTGCTGGTTCAGGCTTCTTCAGATAAAATATAAACGCTGAGTTGTTGTCCAGTTCAAAAGCATCTGCATGGTTCCTGGACCCAACCCTGAAATCAATGCTGGCCAACACAGAGCTGGATTCAGTGGTGCCTGGAGCAGAGGACTCTTGCACGTTTGCTCCGTGATGTCAGTAGGGGGATGAAGCAGAGCCTCCAAGCTGCAGAGTTGAGGCCTTATACGTACAGTGGGATGGGTTTTAGTATCAATGAACTACAGTGAAACAGTGAGTAGGCTGTGGAGGAGCTTAAAATCTTTGCTGATCTCATTACAGGTTAAGATAACAAATTATATCTCTTTTATATCCTTTATATAAGGTAAAGGCCTGCTTTTAAAGGTAAAGACATTATGAGAAGATAAAGTCCCTTTTATATAAGTTGGTTATAAAACAATTTTTATTTTCTTGCTTTTGGGTATCAGTTCTTATTTGACCTCTTTCACCTATCACATTTCTTTGGAAGGAAAATTCTCCCCTCATGCTATTTTCAGAGCCTGAAAACCCAGAAATAATGTCTTAGTTCTCAAATTAATATTACATTAATAATAATAGTATTAATAAAATATACCTGTTTGTTCCCAGCTGCACTGTAAGATGTCATCAGGGCTTGCAAACCAGCCCCAGGAGAAGCCAACGGGTAGTTCTGGAGATGCCCAAGAGGTGTCTGCACCAAGGGCTTTTGTGAGGAATTTCCATGAAAGGAGAAATTCCAGCAGCTCCTGAACCACACAGCCATTCCTCTGCAAAGCTGAGGGGTCTGTGAGAGTCACCACTGAGGTTCATCACAGTCCGAAAGGAGGGAGTCGTCTCACTCAGTGCTCAGGGGTGATGTCTTAAGTACTCATAATTAAGGCCGTTAAGAAATCAAGGAAGGAGAATCCTATTAAGGCTTTGAGGGTCTCTGAGTGTTCATTTAAAGAGTGATCTTTGGTGGATCTGAGATATACACAAAAACAAAACGAAAATAAATCCTCTGTGAATTTGAAATGGTGAAAGATGGCGAAAATACTTGTTGGGAAGTTGTTCTGATGGCAATTCTGTCCATTTAAGGAGTGCACTTGTCCCAGCTCCTGTCCACTGAATTTCGCAGTGTCAGCTTGCAGTCACCGGCTCTTTTTATCGCTCTGTCTGCTCGATTGAAGAGCTTTCCATTTCTGTCTGTCTGGGCACATCTGGATTGTCATTAAACCATCCCTTAACCTCCTCTTTGTTAAGCTAAGCGCATTGGGGTCCTTGAATCTGTCACTATAAGGCATGTCTTGCAACGCTTCAGTCATTCTTGTGCGCCTCCTTGGAGCCCTCTCCCATTCATCAACATCCTTCTCCAGTTGCAGGCACCAGAAATAGCTGCAGGGTCCCAGCAGATGTTACACCAGAAGTATTCCACTTTGCTATTTGTTTGAGCTTCCAGTGTTGTGCTATAGGATCTCTCCTCCCCCCAGATGCCATGAAATTCCAGTTCCCAAGTGTGGATTTGTATGCGTGTGTGTTGAACTGGATGTTTTTTGCTTCTATCTGGCTCAGGAGGACACTGATCCCCAGCCCCACCATGATCCAAATCGAACTCATCAGCAAGCTTTGATTGTAATTAGTTTTGATTTTCTACCATTTTGCTAAAAGTGATGAACTGAAACACAGCCACTTGTGATGAGTGTCTGCACGCAGCCGTACATTTAAACATATCGGTGGGGTTTTCATCCGTTTAGTGCCTGCCGTGTTGATTTTACATTGTTTTAGCTTCCTAATAAATGAGACAACATTAAGTCAAACGCCTTGCAGAAGTCAAACGTAACAGTGCTGATGAAATGTACTAAATCAATCAAATCTATAATCACATTCTTGAAAAATTATATCAATTTCGTTTAATAAGATATATTTTCCATTAACTCATGTTGATTGTAATTAATTATTCTCCTTAAATTGTTATTAATCAAGTCCCTTATCAGCTCTTCCATTATTTCTCACAAAATCAACATCAGATAATCAGATTTATAATTACGAGCGACGTTCCTGCGCTGGCACAAAGTCAGCAGCACTCGGGTGTGCTGCATTCTTGGAGTTTGGGGCACGAGTTGGAGCTGGAGATATTTCTCATAGTTCTGTGACATTGCTAATTTACTTAGCTTTTCCCCCAAAATTAGAGGAATGAAATATTTAGTGTCTGCCTTTTATGTATTTCCTTTTTATCGTCCACTATTCTGTCTAGACAACTGCACTCAGCCACTGATATCTAAAAACCACATCCCTGCTGCTCTCGGCTCTGCTAGCAGAGGTCTCACCTGCCGGCCTTCTGCTTGCTGTTGGTTAACACATTTTCCCTTTGTGTGAATGTAGACCTCCCCTTCCTCCCCTCCGAGTCGCTGCTTTAACCAGAATAACCTTCTCTCTCTGAGCTCTGAGATTTCATTAGATGCCCTAAAAGCCAGAGTGCTTTTAAACAACGAGTTGCCAAATATCACACACATTTTCTCTTCAAAATGCTACAAGTGACCTGGCTTACAGTGTTGAAAAGTGTCTGCTATCAGCTCAGGCTTTGTTCTGTCTAAGCCCTGCACATGAGATGGAAATGGCATCCCCTCTATGTTGGCTGTAAGTGGTTTTTAGAGCTGTGATCAGCTCTTCAGCTGTCAAGACCATCCTGCAGAGAATCTTCCTGATTTTGGTTAACAACGACTTCTATAAATTCCCAAAATTGGCAACACAAGCCCTCCAATTCATGTCATTCCAGGTCAGGTTTTCCAGGACAATGTATAGGAATTTTTCTTTAATATTTCTGGTTTCTGGTGAGATTTGAGCAGTGTCATCCATTCACTTCAGGTCACTTTCTCTTGAGCTCCTAGTGACTTGGATGGCAGCAATGTCACTTCTGATATTGATTGTCCCTCCTACACCTTCTTTGCCCAGTCAGTTTTTTGGTTTTTTTTTTTTTTGCAGATAGGTTCCAACTATTGATTTTAATATTCCAGGCACATGGTTTTTCTCCCCAAGTTTAAGTCATGCTCTCCAGATAGAATTTGTACTCATAAATTAGTCGTTCCCACTCTTTTTTATGGCTCAGCCCTCCTGCGCTGCCGTACAGGCAATTAAAGTTCTTCTCGCATCCTTTCGTGTGTTCATTAGCTCTCTCCTCATCATTTTCTTCTTTGAGCCAGAGACGGGGACGGGTGTGGAATGAATTCTGTTTCCTCACTGCTTTCCAGTGCCTGTTTCTCCAACCCAGTCCAAGCATCCCTCCCAAAAGCTACAGCCCACAGAGCCCTCAGGAGCACCACAGCAGAAGGGAAAACCTCTGCTGATCACAGCACTGACAAGTTTTGGTGGCGATGAGCTGATGGTTGGACTAGATGATCTTAGTGACCTCTTCCAAACTCCACGATTCTATGATTTTGGGGTCATCATGGATGTAGAATGATTCAAAACTCCATTGTGCAACAGTGTCTGATCTCCCAAATTCTTTTGGCAGCCAATTCCCCAGCTCTGCCCTACAGCAACCGCTCCCCAGGCACCCAGAGCCACAAGGAAAAACCATCTGGATTGTGCTCTCTTGCTTTCATGCCTATGGGGGATTTTCTGGGATTTTGCAAACCCCGCGGATTTGGGGGCAAAGCCAACAGAGAGGCAGACCTATGCTTAGGGCACCTGCACAAGCTAGCCTGCAGGCTTACAGCTTCACTGTGGTTTGAGGTTTGAAGGTTTCTTTTCACTTGCTCATCTCCCGCTTTTGTGAACAACAACAACAAAACACACAAAAATATCCCTCAGAAAATCCAACCATTCTTGCTCTTGCAGGTCCTGAACTGTTTGCCTCCAAGGGCGGAACAGAGACTTTAAGAACTCTCCTGTCTGGGTGATTTTATTTATATCTGATGCATTTCAATGCAGAATGGGCAGAGAAGAGCTGCTTTAGAGCAAAATCAAAGCAAAGCAGTTCTGCAGGTCTGGCCCTCACAGGGCTCAGTGATGTGATGTGCCCATCACCCCCTCTTCAAAATAACCCCCTGCATCTCCTTTCATCTAACAGAACATTTAGGTGCATATCTGCAAGTGAAGAAGTACAAGAGAAGGAAGCATAAGGCTGTAAAATAAACGTGCTACAAAATGCCTCCAGGTTGCTCTAAATTATGCATCCTTCCTGTTAGGAGATGTTCAAGGTTGTCTTTTCCTGTGAACAGCGCTCCTCCTGGGTCCTCACCTTCATTAGCTGGGATGCCTCTGCTCTGGGCTTGCAGTTACATCTCCTTCTCTTTCGCTGCCTTTACAACCATTTCTTTGCCACCTTTTATAATTCAGAACACGACAAATGAATTCCCATCTCAGCTCAGCACTCAGATGATGGGAAAGGGATAAACGGTCCCTGGTAGCAGCTCAGTGCATGGTGAGCATCACTGCAGCCCTGTGCAGTGCTTTTTCCCTGTGCACATGCAGGACAGATGGGCACAGAAGTGGAACAATGCTCACAGCCCCAGTCCCTGGTGAAGAGCTGCAAGCATCACTGGAGCAAACCGTGGTCAAAAAACTCACAGACTCTTCTGGGAAACAGCCCAACCGTCTCATTTCTGAAATGTGTTTGGCACGTCTCACTTTTGCTTTTTGTTTCTAAAGGATAGTTGCTATTCTTTTTATTAAACCTCTAAATTTCATTAGTTTGCACTTACCAAAATAAACCTGGCATCACTAGTGAGTTCTCCCGCGACTGTGCCATCGATCTGATGCAGCCCCACGTCACACCTGGCACGGTGACAGCCATATCCCTCTATGCTGAACACAGGCACCCGCTCTGCCTGGGGTCTGAGAAGGATTTTCATGGAGTTCTGTGATGAGGAACTTTGCTTCAAAGGTTTCAAGGGGGAAAAAAAGAAAAAAAGGAAAAAAAAAAAAAAAAGAGAGAGAGAAAAAAAAAAGAGAGGTTGATTGTAAATTTAATTCCTGTATCTTAGTCATTTCTGGGCCATGGGTCATTAGGCACACATTAGTGCTGCTGGGCATTTTTCACAGGGGCTGCAACAGCAGAAAGAAGCTGGGTTTTGCAAAGCCAGGGGTGAGAGATAGATCCACGTGCATGGGAAAGCTCAGTCCCACGCTCAGCCCTGCGGTGCTGGGAAGTTCCCCCAAATACTCCCGAGGTCCGTCTGTCCGCAGGCGTGACAAACAGCCAGGGGAAGCAGGCTCCTTTAATGGGTTCCAGCATTTTATTTATAGCCCCTACGAATAAGTGCAGCTGATACTTAAGATCGGCGGATTTAATGACAGCGAGCTGGCGAAAGGCCAGGGCTGCAAATAGCGCCGCTAAAAGTCCTGTCCGCTATAAAATTTGTTTAATGCAAGAAATCATCCCGTGCAGGTTTTTTGGCTGGCGTTTTTATAATTAGTGGGTGAAATCGCCATTTCGCCCCTACGAACCGCCAGCACTTTATGGGATGGGGCTGGTGGTGCTGCCTTGGAGATGGATTGTTGTGCTGGAAGAGCCGCTGAAGCTTTGTCACTCCGTATCATCCCGCATTTCCTCAGGGACTCCCCATGTATGCCCACTCCCAGCACTTTTCCCTTTCCTCCAGGTGTCATCTCCCCAAGGTTTGACCAAGAGCCTGTCGCAGTTAATGGTAAGGCAGTATGGCTGGAAGCTGGGACCTCTGGGATCATGCACTGAAGCCACCACACTTGGTTGATGTTTAATAACTCCTCCACTTTTCACTAAGGAGCCCTCAGGTGAGCACCTGCTGTGGGGTTGTAAAGGTGGGGAGATGTCTTTTCTTCCAGCACACAGCCCACCTGGCTCTCAAAGGGCTTTTCAGGGTGTTATACAGGATAGCTTTCTCTAAGGGAGCAGTGCCATTAAAAAAAAAAAAAAAAAAAAATCTATTTGGGATAATAAAAGGCAAACAAAATGCTGGAAAAACTTTGAAGGGTTGGAAATCCTCCTAGGTTTTGCAGTTAAATTTACCGACGCATTCAGGAGTTCTCTATGAACTTCCCTGGGAGTCCAGAGGAGATGGGATTATCCTGAGCATCTTGATGGGATATTTCTTCCTTGCTGTTTGCCCCATGTGATAATGTCTTCTGGACCTCCTGCCCTGCAGAGATTTTGGTCCAGCGCCCTCCTGTCCAGAGATGAACCATGGGTGAGCCCCGGCCAGCTCTGTGATTTAGATCACAGAACCATCGCCTGGTTGTGAGCTGGGCTGATATTTATGGACATGCTCTGAATCAGAGGTAAAATGCTGCATCTTTCATGGAAGCTGTGAGAGGTAATTAGTATCTGTCCTGTGGGATGGGGCTTAATGTTGAGGCACTTCAGGAGTGCCCTCGGTGTTCAAAGACCGAGCACCTTGCTGAACTGGGATCTGAATTCACAGGATGCATTAAATTATAATGTAAGGATGAAAAAAGGCAGAGGAAAGACGATAATTGGGCGGATTGTGCCCTTGCAAGACACCACATCCCTATTTCCAAGTAATAACTGTGTGTAAGAGAGGCACTGTGCTGGCTGCAGGTGTCTTCAGACCTTGAAGGCTTTTGGAACAAAAATCCAGGAGGGCTGACTCCCATGGGACTGAGACTTGCAGCTTGAGATCCTTCATTTCAGGTCATCGCTTCTTCTGCTCCTCTTAGCGAATATCATAAATACTGATGCTTTGCCCCAAAATTGTATGCACAGAAATTGAGGACTATTTGAGGGCATGAAATAACCTGAGTTTTTCTGGCCCAGATGACTAATTTCACAGTATTCACCCAGTTCTGGTAGAGTATCCATTTTGCTGGACTAAACCCCATCATATAATAACCTCCTAGCCTACTGGGCTCATCTCCAGAGCTCAAAGCTCTTTGGTTTCCTTGCCTCTCTTCTACAACTTATTTATTTCCAAAAAATACTGAAATAAAAGGATTTTTAAACCAGAATAGGACAGAACTTTTTTTTTGCAGTGCACAGTTTGCTGGGTATGGCTGGAGAACCTGAACTATTGTCAAGAATGCCACTCAAATTACAATATAATTGTCTGGGAAAAAAAAAAAAAATCTGGCAGCTAATTCTGATTGCAGTGCACATTTCTGTGCCTGTGACAAATGATTTCTAAAGTTAGCCTCAAGGACACTGAGCTTCCAAGAGGTCACCCATCCACACTGTTTATTTTACTTGCCATCCTAAAATAAGTTTTAAAAAGTGAAATTAACAGAGAGGGAAAAGAAGGAAGAAAATTGTAGATGGTGTAGAGAAGATTGAAGTGTTTTGTTTTAAAAGGAGCAATGTTCGGAGCCATAAAGTATGAAATACAGGGGGGGAAGCAGATTTGGGGCTAACCTACAATATCGCATTAGGCTTTAAAGCCGTTCCAACAGACTAAGCATTTGAGAAAGAATTGGAGCTGCTCGTGATAAGTTGCTCCTCTTATCGGCAAACTGTCATCTGTCTTGAGAGAGAACATTTTGTCCACCCTACCAAAACAAGTCAGAAAAATTGGATAAAAACAAAAATATAAATCAGAATAGGAACTGGGAGCCGAACTGAAATGATGGCAATTTCCTGGCAAGAGTCACTGGATGGCTAAATGTCAGACGTGACAGCAGGAATTATCCCTGCGATGCAGGGTCAGGAGCGATGTGTGCGGGTGGTGGGCAGAGCACGGCCACTGTGGGGCACAGCCTTGGGTCAGGAGGGTTGTGCATGGGGTGGCACAGGGGTCTCAGGGGAAGAAAAATGCACAGGACACACAGGAACAGTGTAGTGGCAGCCCCTTAGAATTTCAACTGAATGGTGAGTTGGGCTGGCCACAACTGCCCGAGCATCGATTGGCAGTGCTGGCACTGCGCAGAGCTTGGGGTGTCTGCTAAATGAGAAGGGCAGCAGCAGGGCCCTGGGACATTACCATGGGGAAGGTGGGATCCAAACCTGCCAGCCCTGCCCCACAGATGTGTCTGAGTGCTTTTCTCCTTCACTGAATGCCATGTTCCCTCAGCAGCAGCCAGGCTGACATCACTGGAGGCAAGACCTGAATCAGGCGTGGAGAAATCAGCTATTTAAATGCACCAGAGTTGCTGTGTTCCCATTAAACCCCAAGAAACCCAATTGCAGTTTGGAGATGGAGGCACAGCGAGAGGAGGCGTGGAACACACTTCTGCACAGTCACCTAATGGGAAAAGACAGAGTCTGGGCAGAAGTGAGTGATAAAGGCATGGCAATGTCCAAGGCTTGCACAGCTCAGTGCTGCAGCAGCACCTACGAGAGCAAGCAAAGGAAGAGATGCTATCTCTGGCAAGGGAGCAGCTGAAGAACTGCTCTCCTGTACTTTAGTTTTGAAAAGCATATATATTTTTAATTATTAATGTCGCATCAGTTTGATACACATGACACTGAGGCAGCAGAGATGCTCCATCGTTTTGCAGGGGTCTTATGGCTGCTTGTGCAAATCAATATGAACGAGCAACATCTGAGCCTTTACTTCAGCCCAGCTCAGAGCAAAGTGTCCCAACACACAAGGCTGCCTTGCCAGGTACTGACAGCCCTCCTGCATACACACAGCGAGTGCCTTGCTCAGAAATGCTGGAGGAGAGAGAGTGGAATGAGGGTCAGCAATTTGCTCCCTTTTGGAAATATCCCAACAGCAAGGATATCAAAGCTGCCCTTTAAGCAGAAGCTGATGAAAAGCTGTTACAAATTAATCTCTTAACATTTTAATTTAATGCACATTTTGTTCCAAGAACAGGGGTGACCCAGGCAAGGGTTAATCCGAGCTGTACACCTAGCACATCCACACCAGATTTGCAGCAATGTGGGTATATACATGCATTTCTATCGCATATACAGATATTTCTTTATCAGAGGCATGTGGGCTGGGCAGCAGACAGGCTCTCCTCTCACCACGATGGGGTGTGGGAAGCCGCACAAATTCCATCAGGGCAACCTGCAGCCTGTCAGCACTGCAGCATCGAAGGGAGCCCCATGGGAGCAGGGACACTTTCCAGCACCACTCAGAGCCACTCCATTGGCTTCTTTATTTTTATTCTTTTTTTTCATGTTGTAGTGCCCTAACACTGTTGTTGGTGGGAAAGAGCTGAACAGACAGGTTCTGACCAGCCCCTCTCTGCTATCAGTCACACAGCAGAACTGAACTGCTTTAGTTGCACTTAGTCATGCTGTTTGTTTGTTTCCATGTTGTTATCAGACAATAAATCCAAAGCAATCACTGTCCAAATTTTTAAAGTTTTCCCGAAGGGAATGTCAATTACCTTTCCCTCTCAGCACCGTCGACCTCTGCCACATACAAATCCCACTTTTATTATGAGAAATGCAGCCACTTGCTCCAATTATTCAGCCTGCACTCTTGAGGTAAGCAAAAAAAGAGTATTCTGTAGGTACGTCTGAAAAGGGCTGGCTTAAATCAGTATGGCTGTGACCCAAAGTATGAAGTACAGCCCCTCACACACAGCCTATGTGTAAAGAAGGTTTGCAGGAGGAGTGGGGCATCATTGCAGACCAATCCCAGAGGCCTCAGTTTGAGTGAAATCTCCACCCAAGGGATTACTTTCGTTGCTGATGATTTGCTTGGAGAAAACAGTGCCATGACCTGGATCAGAGGCAGCCTCAGAGCCCATTGAGGGCTGCAGGAGGGATGGTGAAGTGGCTCCCTCAGTTTCCAAAGAGGAAATGTAGTTTGGGACAGGAGGAAAGTGGAGGAGAGAAGGCTTCCTCCTCTTGCTTTCCAATTCCTGCAGGGCCCAGGGGTCCTCTTTGTGGGGCATGACACAGGGAATTGCCCAGGGAAGGAATGCCTTCAGGTGATGTTCCTCTCAGCAACTGCCCTCCTTGTGCTTCATATCGCTCCATCCCTACCTGACTCTCTCTGTGGGCTGCCTACTCCTTCTACATTTAGATGCCAGCCCACCTCTATTCCCCAACCATCTCCTTGGCTCAGTCACCTCAAGCACAGAGCCCTGTCAGGTGCCAGCAGGTGCAGGTTGGTGAATGGATCGGTGATGGGCTGGAGGGTGGATGCCAGGAATGCCTTTCAGGAGCATCTCCACACGTCTTGCCATCTAGTTGTTATCCACAGCAGAAGCTGAGCACTGATCCTACTGTGGCTGCCACAGGTCATAGAATCAAAGAATCACAGAACATCCTGAGTCAGAAGGGACCCATGAGGATCACTGAGTCCAGCTCCATCACCTCTGTATAGAATGCAATGTAGATGACTAAAACAGAAAAGCAAGGCATGGATAGAAGAAAGAGCAACAACGCCTTCTCCTCCTTTCAGCCAATAATTCCAGCTACACAAAGTGTTCAATTTTTGGTGATGCCATATATTGGTTTGTCTATAAGATGATCTCAAAGCCACTGTGTGCTCTGAATTTTGATGGGAAATTGTGGTGCCATGTGAGGGTGTGCTCCCCAAAGCTCCATAGGGTGTGCAGGAGGGATGCAGTCCGATACAGCACGATAATGGTTAAGGGAGAGATTTCAGGAAGGAGAACAGAACAGCAGTGAGTGAACTTTGCAGATAAATTATAGCTAAAGAGGAATGAAACATTATAGTTTCAATTACTGCTGTGCCCAGCCACGCAGGTAGTAATTCAAACAAGAAACAATTGGCGGATTGTCACCCTCAAATCAGACACATACCATTTAATTCCATTTACTGAGGGTTCACTGACTGTATTTTGAATCAAATACAGCCATTAATGTGCAAAGATCTGAAAAATGCATGTGTCCCTTTTACAAATGTGACAATGAGACGCTAATTCCTGTAAAACCCTTTTTTCTTCAGGTTGGACTGTTCCTATTGCCTTTAGTTATGCAGATATTACTTATTAAGAGTTTTAATATGTCAGGCTGGTTCTTTTGAAATGGCTTGTGCCTTTTTGTTCAGAGCGTACAGAAAGCACAGCGAAATCCATTCTTACATTCCATCATCCAAACTTAGCAAATTGATTCGAATGCAGAAAAAAAAGCTACTTTCATTAAAACAATTAAATCCTTACTATTATTGCTGTATCTGGCTATTATAGCACAAATATAAATCATCGGTTACAGGAGCTAAAAGCTTTCAGCTAGAATTGCTCTATGGTCTGCCCCATGCCTGGGCAGGGAGGAAGGATGATGTGCACCAGGCTTCTTTACGGGTGATGCTGCTGCCTAAATAAAAAAGTCAAGTCCATAAAGTGAATATTATTGTGCTGCCTTGTTTCTCCTCAGCAGTGAAGCAATGCATGCCAATGGGCAGAGCAAATGGGAGGAACAGCAGCTGGTTTGGTTTTCCCTCTCCGTGTGAACTGGGGGATGTTTTGGAAGGGGCACAAAGGTTCTGGGGGCAGTTGAGTGCTTTTGTTTTCCTTTTCTAAACGAACCACGGATCTGCACCGTCACACATTCTCCGTGGGGTCACAAAGTGTGTTGCAGAATAAAAACGGAGCTTTCCGTGATACTGCACTTGCCCTTCAGAGCTGCTTGGATTGCATCAAAGGGCAAATTGTTTAAATATAATTTTCCTGATTACTGAATAGGTCAACCGAACAGGATATGAAATGCAAAGGCTTTTCTCATCTTGCTCTTTGCATCATCGTAGGGCACACCTCGCTACAGGTGCTGCCTGTTGGCTCAAGGACACTTCCAGGCAGCAGAATATCAAAGGAGCAGGGATGGACAGCCCAGTGCATCCTGCACATTTTAAACTGCTTAAAAAGACTCTTTTGGAAAGGGAGTGTGAGGCAGGGACTGAAATCAGTGCTCAGCATGTGGATTAGACAAACAGAGTGGTCATTAGCGCTGATTGTCATTGTCACACAAGCACAGACTGTTAATTCAGCCCAGGAGTCATCAGAAGCAAGCCTGAGTGGGGAGAAGGGTTGGAGTAGATGCTGGATGGCTTGGCAGAACATGAAGAAGATCCCTGAGATCCTACACTGCTCTGGTTGTAAATTCCAAATGGAAAGTCCCAGGAATTTGCCAGGAAAAGGATAAGTCACCCATTATTCTCATTTGTGGAAAACTGTTTGAACCCAGCCTTGCTTTTCTCACCCATTCCCAAACTGAACTCATCACCTTTTCAAGAAGCCACCCTCTCCCAGGTCAATGTCCCTTTCTCCAGCAGGCTTTTGCCCTGGCTCTTCTCCTGGGTCCAATTGGGAAGGTTCCATCTTTGCTCCAATGCTTTTGCCAACGGGTGCCACCATTCAGAGAGACATTCAGTCCCAAGAAGCCCAAGAAGCCCCAAGCACAGAGCACCCACTGCCTCACCCAGCAGCAGCGTTGCAGTCCCACAGCTGCAGAGCAGCGCCCGTTGTGCTGCGTGGGTGTCCTTTTATTGGAGTTCCTCCCACAACGTGCTTGTAATTTATTTGTATTTCCAGCAGCGATAATTGAGTTATCAATTTTGTGCTCTTTTGGGCCAGAAGCGAAGAGATCAGAGAGCTGTTTTATACACCTAATTATAGATTATTTCCCATAGCTATAAAACCACAGAGGGACAGATCCAGAGAACATCCTTTTCATCTCCACTGACTTCTCCCTTTGCTCTCTCAGACTTCGATCAGAAGGCCTCCAGACAAAACAGTTGTCAAAAGCAAGGTCTCCTTATCTCATCACAGGACAAAACCTCTCCGCATCCCAGTAGAGCCTGTGCATAGTTGCTTAAAGATCAAATTCAACTTACACTTAAGCAATCTGCTTAAGCCTTTAGCACCTCATTGAGTCGTGCTGAGATTTATTCCCTTTCTGCACACTTTGGCTATAATCTGGTTCATGACAATGGCCTGGGGGTCTGCTGAGGATGTAAAAAATTGATTTTCTTTGCCACATGCAGGCTTTGTGGGCTTGCATTTGGCATGGTCTCTCATGCCCCTGCTAGTTCCTATGCTCGGCTGCTCCTTCTTCCCGAGGCAGCTCCGAGCATCCTGCAGCATCCGCAGATCCCGCAGAGCTGCAGTGCAGACCAGGGGTTGAGGTCCAGCATACCCTAATTTTCTATTTATGGAAAGAAATGGGAATTGTCTGTGTGTAGGTATTAAGTTTCTGGTGCTGACACGCAGAGGCCATCCAAGATGTATGACCTAGCAAATGTATTGTAACGCACACATCACATTTGTTCTCTGGGTAAATAGATATTGTCTAGGGTACATTACATCTGTGCCTTCATGTTTAATTTAATGTAAGTGAACTGCCTTAATTTCTCCAAATTGTAGTAATAAACATAACGTTAACAGTGATACTGCTAATAATTTATTTTGCAAGTGATTAATCAACAGCAAACTCTTTTAATTACCTGTTCTGAAATGTCAAACTCTAAATTAATTATATGTTATTACATGAATTCATGTATATGTATACACAAATATGAATTCCAAGGGTAATTAAAATGAATAAACTGACAGATTTGGTAAAATTGTGCAGCTGAGAGAAGTTTGCTCTCTGCTGCATTTCTGCCTCTTTGCATTTCAGCCTCGGCACAAAGGGAATTAGATTCCAAGGCTCTAAGCAAGTCATTTGTGCTTCTGCAAAAAATATAACCCACAGAAAGCAGCAAACCCCATGGGACCTATGCTGAGAGCTGCAAGGAGGAGAGGAAAGCAGCTGTGCTGCTCTGCTGGGTGGAATTCAGGGCATGGGGCTCATTTGGGTTCTCCCCGTGCAGGAGGTGAAACCAAGCAGGGCAGAAGTGTGTGGTGTACATTTGTTGTCCTCAATAATTGGCAACAATTTTTGGAAGGAGACTGGGGGTGAAATTAACAGATTTGGGGCACAACCAAAGAGTTCTCCATTTTGTGTTCATGTTGCATCTCTCACTGCAGGCACAACACAAGGCTCTTTGCAATACCCTGTTCACCCCTGGGTGAGATTGGGAAGACCCTGAGACTGGGAGGACCACTTCTTTGCACTAGCACTCCAGACATCATGGCCAAGAGCCCCCAGCAATGTGGGGCTGTACGTCAGTGGGTCATGGAAGGACGGAGACCACCAGTTTGGAGGATCAGGGAATGAAGCCTTTAATTCAGGGGTGGACACTGTGGCAGTCCCAACAGCTTGCAGCATGGGCTGGAAGAACAGGATGATTAATGAGAGCAATGGCAAGAAGGAGCCAGGAACTAAGTAATGAGACCTTTATTTGATACATAATACAGCCGGGGCCCTCTATAAAGAGAATACCAGGAGTAGGGCTAAGTTTCACAGTTCTGGGAATGTATCAGGAAGGGGGAAAGCTTTGCTGACTTTGCAGCCAAACGCAAGCCAATCTGCAAGTGTTGTTCACAGTGAGCATGGGACATGTTAATTTGTTCATATATCTTCAGATGGTGGCAAGATGCCCTGACTTTTGATTTAGTGCGCTGAGTGGGTCTGTGTGATGTTGTGGGTTTAAAATGAGGTGTCCAGAGTCTGATTCAGTCATAGGATCACTGAATTCCAGCTGGGAGATGAAGAAGTCGTTATACACATACAACAAGAACTTCCAGCCAAAAATTACTTATGGTTTCAATTGAAGGAGAAGAAGTTGCTGATTGTTTAGGTATGGATGTCAGAAACGCAGCAGTTAACAGCGGAGATGAATGAGAGATTGTGAGGTGATAACTTAGATAAATTGGTATCTCATCCATATTAAGGAGACAGCTCATCCTCTGGTGCTGCTGGATGACATGAAGAGTGGAGTGTATATGGATACTAAAAAACATTGGTCTTAAAGTTAAATCCCTGAGAACCATCAGAAATAAGTCTCAGAAGCCAAAGTGAGATCTGATGCGTGCTGCAAAAATATGCAGTCTGTCAGGGAACGCTGCTCCCTCCATATAACTTCCACCGTTTGTGGGACAATTATAGAGAAAATGATACTGTGATCTGTAAAGCAGTTCCTGCAGTGGTTTTATTCACTAACTCGATGCCACGCATAATCATTGCCAGTAACATCTCCAGAGGTGTGTGCATAATAGAGAGATATCAAGTCAATGAGTCAAAACATCAGAAAATAAAATTCAGATGAACATCACTTGTGGAAATTCTATCATCTGTCATTTAGCTGTTTGAAGACCTCCACATTGAAATAATGCATCGAAACCAGAAGTTACCCCAGGCAGCAGTTCTTAGGACCTGCAAGGACTCAGGGTTCTCTGCAGGTTGAGTTGAGTGCCAAACAAGTTCCCTCATGATCTGTAAACTCAAGCACCCAAAAAACACTGTAGAGGGGAGGGCAAGGTGCAGGGAGGGTCTGTCCTACCGTGTCCCCACCTCAATGCCTGCCCAGCATCACCCCAACAGCTGCTACTGGGAGCACAGTTGCTCCTGAATCACCCATAGGCTATTTGCAGCTCTTGCTGATGCCCTTTCAATACCCAATCCTGAAATTCTTCATGCGAGGAAGCTTGCAGGATGACAGATTGCACCTTAAAACCAAGAGGTAATAGCTCTTAGGTCCAGATCTGTTCTTGGAACTAAATTCACTGCAGAAGAAGTGTTTCTGCACAACTGCATAATGCCTCAAAGTGGCATTTTACAATCTTTAAATTCCAACACCGATGAAGAATTCTGCTTTAAACTACTGCAGCAGCCCAGCCCCCTTTATTTATGAGTAATAGGCTTTTCATTTAGATTTAACTACAGATTCGAGTGGTTTCCATGTGCCAAGGCTCAGAGTCACACCAGTGTCACCTGAGATGGTCGTTTCCACAGAATCACTCAGGATCTCCAATAAATTTGTTTTCATTTATTCATGTCTGTATTTTATGTATATATATACGCATTTCATTTAAAAAAAAAAAAAACACAAAGCTTTTATTCCAGGCCTGAATTTCCTTTAAACCACATGAAACCAAAGTTCTAAAGGATGACCCAAAATTGCCCGTTTGACTGTAATTTCCCCCAGATTTTGGGTTGCAGGTACAGAGAAAACTGTGGCTTTGCTTCCCCCTTTCTGCTCATCGTCCCATGCAGTGCTGATGTGCCAGGAGGTGTGGATGAGACCAGGTAGGTTGGTGAGTTTACCACATAAGCAGTGACTGAGAGTGCCTGAAGTTTCATTTTTCAACAGAAAGCTGTAGTGAAACGAGTATTTTGCTACTCATCTCATTATTATTCATCAGTGCTTCCAAGCACCTCTCTGCCCTTTGCTTCTTGGGAAAGGCATGGTGCTTAAATGGGCTGAAAGGTGGATTTTGTGGAAAGCCCAACCCGCATCTTTGATCCCAGGGGTTTTGTAAAGCATTCATTTTGCAGAGAGGGAAAATCTCTGCCCTTCCCATTCCCTCGCCTCCCTCTCTTTCCCCTCCACCTAAGTTACCTCATCTGGATCCGAAGGAATGCTTGCCATCCTTTGAAGAGGTAGTCTCCTCCAAAAAATCAATAGTCAACATTGTCTTTAAATAGTCTGACATTTACCTTTGCAGCAGTTTTCATTTCTTTCCCGGATTGCTCAGACGTTTGTATTACCCACACTACATTCCTGATTTCTCGTCCGGGAGCTTTGCATGGACACAACCCCAGTGCTGCAGAGCGGCCACCAGCAAGGAACTGCAGCACGATAATTAACAGGATAGGAGCTCACTAATAGAAGCATCTTTAACTAATTTATGGAAGACATCAGGTGAGAATAATTACAAGCAGAAGGGTATTGTAAATCCCTGAAGAAAATACACTTGGAATGCAGTTTTCCCAACAAGCAAATCTGAATGCTAGCCCAAAGGTCAGAAATAAAAAGGCTGAGAGCTTCAGCTCCCCAAGCATGCACCTCTCCGATCCCTTCTTGTCAAGAAATTGTCTGGGGGTTCATTTAGAAAGCTGCTTGTTCAGGGCAGGGCCATTTGCAATCTGGGAAAGTTAAGCAAATTAGCAGAATTATTAGGTAAGAGGCAATTCTCCACAGCCTGCAAGGCAACTGCTTGTTAAATGAGCTCACACCAGAGAGTTGCAGTGATCGAGCGGTGTTTGCAGAGACGGGGCTGTGCAGGCATTTGCTCTGAAATAATACTGCTGTATTCCCCTGGAAAAATTAAAAATTGGGAATCTGTGCAGGCTGAGCTGGAAGATGCCTTTGTCTTCCATATGCATTCCTGCTTCTCGGCTCCTTCTGCTACAATAAATATCATAATCCTAACGAATGAGGGAAGGAGATAAGCCCAACACCTTTAACCCAGTTACTGCTAAAAATAGGGAGCAGTGTGGTGCCACGAGGCCCCAGAGCAGGTGGCTGTGCACCCGCTGTCCCCTGGGGCTCACAGGAACAGCTGTGAGCTGCAGCCCCACTGCTCCGTGCAGTGTTGGGAGTGGGATCCAACTGAGGTCCTGCAAGGAGCCCACCCAAGGGTGGCTCACACTGCTCACTTGTTTTTATATGCTCTTTGCCTATTGATTTGATATTTTTATACCTTATACAGTGCACTTAGCGCAGGACAAAAAAATGGATTAACCAAGTAAATGTACTTTATTAGCGGATCTCTGATGGAGAATGATGTCGGTTTTCCATTTAAAAGATGCATCAGATTCATCCACTCATGAATCAATTAGTTCTTGCTTGAGAACCTCCTAACATGCCACATAAAAAATTCCCAAACTGCACACTGATATAAGAACCAAAGGTTTCAAATGAAGAAAGTGTATCACTGGGAAACCTTTGGCTCTTCCACCACTACGGGGATGGAAGTGCTCTGCCCGACTCTTAGTGAAGACATTCTTTCTGTTCCTTGGTTTCTTAAAATCTTCCTTTTTCAAAGTTTTTATTGACAGCTCCTCCCCCTGCTGTACAATGGAGATGGGCACGTATCGTAAGCCTTTCCAATGGTAGCTTTGGGGTCAGGCTGATTGGATTTGAGAAGTGTCAGTTGTTGAATGCTGTCCTGCTTCTGTCTGAGACTAACAACTCTCCCTGCTCAAAGGGTTGGCCCTCTTTCTGTCCTTCTTGAGGTTTAGGGCTCAGTGGTCCATGCTCCACACCATGAAAAGACACCTATACTTTCCTGCTCAAATAAGAACCAACAGGCTCCATCCCACCCTGCAGCCCCAGGAACTTGTGGAAGGTCACAATGTTTATTTTTGGTCTTGTCCAATTAAAGACAACGACCTAGAGCAGATGAGATGACAGGGCATGCATTTATATCATAAGCAAAATGCAAGAACAGATAGGCACTAAAGTGGGAACTCTTTCTCACCCGCTTAGATGCATAAGGAAATAATCCACGTGGGGCATTGACAAGATATTTTTTGTTGTAATTTCACCTGCTAAAACCTCTAAATAAAAGGATTTTACTCTTCGAGAGAAAAAGGAAGAGTTGTGCACACCCAGCCTGGTTGGTCACTACAACTCAATGGCAGCAATGCATGAGCACTGAGCTGCTGGGATGGCTGTGTGCACACTGGCTACTGACACTACATAGAGAGCAGAGGGCGCTGCTTAAACCTCAGTCAAAGTAACCACGGATAAGGAAGTAAAAACAGATTGGTTTTTTTCTCGTTGTTGCAAAGAACTCAGGCCACTCAAGCACCAGCGCTGTGCAAAGAAGAGCAGCTATGTACAACAGAATCCTTCTTCTCTCTCTTGGATGTACAGCAGATGACATCACCCAGACCTTTCTGCTTTTAGAAACCATGTGCAGCACAACTTGCTGCTTATATTTAATCCAAACTGATGTCCTACGGCTGTCATATGCATGATTATGGCAGTCATTTTTAATTAGTGATTATGTCAATAGTATTGACATTTTCATCACTTTTGGGGGAAGTAGAGAATATTTTCCAGCAGGTGTAGTCCCCTCTTTGCAGTTTTCTTCCCTTCCAGCTGCACCCACTGGATAAATGAGCCATGCATCTTATTAAAAAAAACACAAGAGCATTAAGTCTATTCTCTGCTTAAGTACATTACAGCAACTTAGGCAAGACAAAACTCAAGAAAGGCAGAAAAGCAAATTCCATCTGTCCTACGGCACGATTTACAATCTTGTTCTGAGTGCAATATTTATTATACGGCTTAACAGAAGCTCTGGCAGGATTGGGGAAATGCTGGAGGCCCCGCGACGAGGAGGAGGCGTTCAATAGCTTGCTGGGAAGTGGAGTCGGACACAAACAGATCAACCAGCCATTACGCTCAGTGATAAACACCCTGCAGGAGCCATCATTCACCCAGGAAGAAAGAGGAAGGCAGATCATTACATTTATTGGTCATAGTTTTTAAAGAGTCAATAAAGACCCACTAGAAAAGACACAGTTAGGAGCAGGAATATATATATATTTTTTCATGTATCTCGAAAATACCTTCAGCTCAGTTTGCCTTCTGTCCAATACGTCAGGGTGAATCTTCCTCCTAGGTGATGGTCCCAGTGTAGATGGTGCTCACATTGTACAGTTTTTAATGTCTTTAACCGTCTTTAGCTTTGTACCCTGATAGCCCCTCCAGGCTATATGTCAATGCCATCTGGGAGTAAAAGAAGAGACTTCTGCTCAAGTGCCGCTGTAATGTAGATCTTTTGACTAAAATTGCACTTCCTTCACTTGACAAACTGTCAGCACAGAACAATTATCTGCCTGTTGGTTTGCTTGTCTTTTCTTTTTTCTCCTCTCAGTAAAAAAAAAAAAAAAAAAGAAAAAAAAATACAAAGGAAAAGGACCTGCGTAGTATAACTGCATGGGCAAAATCCAGCTAATCTGATTGCTGCACCCAGAGATGCATTGGTGGACCATCAAAGGTAAAAGAGGGCCTAATGCTAAAGGAGAAGGACAATTTCTACCCCCTTTTTGGGGGGGAGTTCCAGAGAGGATATTGCTAAATAGGTCATCAGGGAGGAAGAGGCAAGGTTCATTGGCCCCCTCTGCTTGTCTTGAGGGGGAAACCAAACCAGGCTGGAAGAGTCCAAAGCTTGTGTCCTGTTCGGCAAGCTGAAGGAACCATTTGATTTTTCTCTCCTGGTAAGAAAGGATGGGGGTGATGTCTAGGGAAGAGAACCAACCTGATTTTTTGTTAGCCAGCTTGGTGTTAATGGGACCATGCAGTTTGGTTGCAGAACACCCACAAAGCATGTGTAGAGCCCTAAGAAGTGTAATTTAAATTAGTGGGTAAATTTGTGCACTTTTTTTTTACTGTTTTATTTTCCTTTTTCCCTTCTGTACCACCTCTTTTGCCACCTTCTCTGCCTCACTTGACAGGTGAATGCTTTCAGATCTTTGGGATAGATAATGTGTCTGTTTTTATCCCTTTAAGAAGTCCTGTACAAACTATGGATATTAGAGTGCAGGTGTATTTAGTCTGGTGCATTTAGCAGATTTAGGTTATGAATTACTGCTCAAAATAACGTTTGCATTTGCTGACAAAGGTCTTTATTACAGAAGAGGTCAAGAAAAAAAGATTATTCCAGCTAATTATCCACTGCTATTTAATATTTGCACAAAAGGTTTGCAGGACAGAGTCCTCAGCATTGCTTTGTTTGAGAAGCTAATAGGGTTTCTAGGAAACCAGCAGGGTCTGGAGGGCCATCAGATCAGCCTCTTAGCAGCTATGAGGGACAATTAGGCTTGATGGACTTATAGGGTGGTTGGCTAAAGGATGGCAGTCCCTGAGCCAGAGCCTGATTCTGGGGCACTCAGTCAGTGGCAAAACTTCCACTCAGGGCTGTGCTTTATGAGAGAAACCAACTGGAGAGGGTCCAGTTTTCAGACCCTGGGTAGGCCTGTGTCCTGGTTGAAATGGAAGCTCCATTTGCTCCTAAGCAGAGCATCAGAAGGGATCTGAGAGTGAACAGGTTTGAGAGACAAACTGCTGGGAGGAATATTTGCAATTACTTTTTGGCCCTGGTCTTAGGTTTTTCCCTAGATACAAGCAGTCCTTGGAAAGTTCCCCCAAAGTCTAACAGCTGCCTTTGGCTTGGCCCCCACATTTCTTTGTTTAGTCCATGCTAGCCTGTATTGTTCTAGAAATTTCTTGTTAAATGGATTGAATTTCCCATTCATTAAGATACAATTAAACAGTAAACATATCTGCATAAATTTCCAAACATAGGTGTCTGAAGATGAGATCCATATCTAAGCTCCTAAATACATGGCCCGACTTTAAAATCCCCATTTATCTCTTCTTGCTTCAAGAGAACTGGAAGCTTCCTACTATTTAGTACCAAAACACCAAAAGACCAAGGTGATGTTTTGGCACACAAGTTTGTAGAGTGACCAGGGTAGTGCAACATCATTGCACAACAACTGCATCAGATGATAAAATATCATGTACTCCCATATAACATGTTGTATGGACACAGTGAGAACCAATGTTCCCACATATATCCAGAACTCTTCTGGGAGGATTTTTGGGACTACAGATGCTTTCAGTATTGCCTACAGATCTGTGTAGATGCCGACAGCCAAAGCCTGGGAGACCTATTAACAGAAATCACCCTGAGTTGCTGCAGCAGGTGAACCCTTGTTCACCCATGTTTCTTCAGGAGAAAACTTTTTCATTTACATTCCATGGTTTTGTTCCAGTTGTGATGCCTTCAGCTTCCCCACTCGACATTTTTTTAGTAAGTTAATTAACATTCCAAAGGAAGAATTTTAATAAAGGTGTTGTTTACAACCGAGGCAGCCTTGGGGAGTGAGGGAGAATAACCCAGACTGCAGGAGTGGGGAGCATGCTATTTTGGAAACCCAAGCCACAGCATCTGGTTCTACTCAACCTGTCCCAATATCACCCACACCCCAAACTGACAGTTTGTGCTGGAGATTCCTTTTCCCTGGTGCTTTCATCCCCATCCTTCCTTGCTTATGAATCTTGAGTTTGGCAGCAAGAATTTTAGGGTGGCATTTGCACAGTGATTCTGCATGCACACTCATTCCTGTCTTCACTGATGCTTTCACTTGATGCAAAATTAGGGAGTGGGATTGGATAATGCCCAGAAACCAGTGCTGTTGATTGCAAAGCAAACAATTAGCAGGGAAAACAGTGTGTAAAACTGTGTGCCTGCAGCTTGCAGCTGCACTGGCTATTTTGCAAAGTGCTGTGGCTGTAAAGCCACAAGCATCCTTCCTTTGCATGGATTTCACTCCACTCCATGATGTTGCAGGGGTTTATGGGAGCTCATCACTTTCCTCTATTTACAATCTAAAACATTTGCAACTTCATGTTGCAAGGGCTTGGGCATCTATTAGACCAGGATAAAACCCTTTTGGATGCACTGGTGGGTATTTGTAGAGATATTGCGTTTGTGGAAAAAAAAATAATTACACATAATTCTTTCTTTCATACATTTCCAGGATGGTGCGAAGGAGAATATCCTTCTCCAATAGCTCATGCACTTCTTCCAGCTTCTGCATTTTTTCAGAACAAACACAGCAAATATACTTGATCAGTTCTGATATGACTGCTTCACCCCGACATATTTACACTAAGAGATTGATGAACCACAGAAAAAGAAAATAACAGAACAAACAACTTATCTTCCCACAAGCTCCCTAGAAACTTATCTGTCATCACTGCCCAGGCTGCAGCAAGAGGGGATTTCAGCATGGAAGGTATTCTCACTGTATGCTGTTCACTTTCAGGGAACTTTTGACATCCAAGCATTCTTCTCAGTGTGAGAAGTGATCGCTGCTTCCCAAAGGGGAGAGCTGGAGACCTGAGCCCTCAGTCCTACATGTGCTCCTCAACCCCAACCTGTTCTCAGGAAAAAACACCAGGTATTTGCCTGATTTAATGGAACACATGAAAAAAAAAAAAAAAGAAAAACAAACAAACTTAAAGCACTATTAGGATTTCAGTAGGAAATAGATGCTTTGACACTGTTAAGATGCAGAAAAATGAGCTACAGAGGAAAGCATGGGTTTCCTTTTAGCTGAGGAGGGATGCTCCTGCAGTTCCACCGGTCCTCATGTTATTGTCTTTAAAACCCGTAATGACATAAAAATTAGATGCATGTTAAACCTGAAATCCATCTCTTAAAGCATGTGAACACTCCTGATACTAGTAAGAACTTTTAATCCGTACTTGAGGGACCGGGGACCTGGAGTCAGTCGACCCAGTTTCCTGCACACAAAAAGAGAGAAATCTCTGTCTCCTCTAATGTCAGGGGTTATCCTGGGCCAGGTATCCTTAAGAAGTAAAGATATGGACAATCTCATATCAGATTCGTGCATCCAAATGGCTCATTATACCAGCAGCAATAGCTTGTGATAGTCCTATAGATTCACAGTAGTTAGGAAGAGATGATGCCCAACTTCCTTTCCCACCAATCATTATGACATGGAGAAAACCAGTGATTTTCTTCAAGTCCATTAGCATAATCTTTGTGCTTATAAGGGCGAGACCAGCAGACACTTCACAGGTCTTTAGGAGTATAAGCCCAACACAATCAAATGGAGACCTTATTTGGAACAAAGCTATTATCTCTCAAACCACCCAACATTGCTGGCCAGTTTGGGGCAGCCGGGAAGCAGCAGGTGCTCCCACCCCATTCCCTGCCTTAACAGCCTCAGAATTCCCATTTTGGGAGCAGCTTAGCGCATGGAACAAAACACAAGGAGGGAACTTCAGATCAAAATGTTTATTCTTCATTGCAGCAGATGAAACACAAGCACGAGGCTCCCGGGGGGGGAGGGGGGCGTGAGCAATCACATGTAAAACGTACAGCATTCGCACTTGAAATACACAGATCTGAATCACAGCCGAGATCAATACAGGAGGACGATAGAGATTATCAATCTTGAGTGGTCTCCGTTACACAGAATTGACTGGCAGCCACATAAAGGCTCGGGCTCAGCCCACCAGTTTAGAGCCCGGGTGACAGATCTGCAGACGCCAGCCATCAGCATCCCTCCTTGGCCACTCTCACGTGCCCATTTCTTCTGCTGTCCGGGTCAACCTCCGAGGTGCGTCTGAGAGATCAATGCACAGCTACAGCTGGTTGAAGGGGACCAAATCCATTGAACAGTTGATTTGGTTCCATTTTACCAGCTTTAGCAAAGCATTTGGCCTCACACTCTGCAAAGCAAAGAGGGGAACTCCTCAGGGTCTTTTCCTTCACAGTCGCCAGGACCTCTTCTGAACTTGCTGCCTGACGTTGCGCGGGTTCACATGGCTTCGCTTTCAGGCATTCAGGATTTATTTAAGCTTCTTAGCAGCTCTGGCTGAAGAGCGAGTCTGAATTAAAGAGGCAGTTTTAAAAGCAGTGGAACAGTCTGTAGCACTCAATGCCTGCCTGTAGCGTTTTTAAACCCGGTATTTGGTTCTGTTTTGAAGCTGCATTGCTACCACAGTGCAACTGAGTACTGTCCTAATCCAGGTCATTTAATTGTCACCTCCTGTCTTCTTCCTTTCAGATCTATTGTCTGCTATCCCCATCCGTGCCCTGCATTTTGGTGACTCAAGTTTTCTCATCTACCTTTAAAACCAGTGCTTTCCATGGCTTTCTGATCCACTGAAGACAAGCAAGGATTGTATTTACCACCATCGGGAGGGCGCAGAATGGAAGAGAAAGCAGAGCAGTCCCTCATTCTCCCAGCCCATCTGCAAGGGCTCAGCCTGCAGCTCCTGAAGAGCCCCGCATCGTGAGCACTCACTGCTCCCAATAACTCAGTAAATCAGATTTTTAATCACAGCAGCAGGAGCCAATAAAGCCAGACCTTTCCTTCTTAACCCAGCGCCACGTGCAGATATTGCACATCGCCATGTGTGTAACCTATTTAAAGAATTTATATGCATCATGAGGCAAAAGTGACTTTTTCCCCCTCTCCGTCACAGCCCACCGCACACACCACAGGATGACACCGAGAAAAAAGCACCTGTGCTGTAAGGCACTGCATGCAGAGATATTGCAGGTGGGCCAGCATCGCTGCTCCCCAAGAAATCTAGGTTTTGTATTATAACAGTAAGTAGTGCAGATCACTTAACTGCCCAGCCTCAGTACTGTAAGCTGCCTATAAATAAATGCAGAGAGAGCGAAAGAGAGAGAGAACATCTTTTTTAAAAAGCTCTACAATTAATTTAATTGAGTTATCTCTAGGTACCTTTTCAAGAGACAATCAAGCCAAGGAGCTAAATGGAAACTTAGTCAGTGAGGACCTAGAAGTATTAAACTCATCCTTTGGTGAGTTATAGGGGGGAGGGAAGTAATTATTTACCAGAGATCAGGAGGAGGTGGAAGTGCCAGAGGTGACCGATGCTGCACTAAGACTGCAAGCTGAACCCTGACGGGCACTTGGATTTTTGGAGAGAGAGCACTGAACTGCCTGAACATCAGCACAGCGTGCTTCAGGTGCCCTTGTTCTGTTTCCATCCCATTGGTTTTGGCAGCAAGGGTGTTAAAACAACATCTTCTGCTGGAGCTGAGTGCTGTTCTGCTCCCCTCGCTTTGCTTCAGGGGGTGCCCCACAGCACATCCAAAATCAATGCCAGCACGCACTGACATTCCATAACGTTTTGTTTGAATTCTCTGCAGTGAGTTATGAGTGAGGTTTTCTTTTTTTAGAAAATTAGGTTTTCTCTCCTAGATGCCATTAATCACAACTAACAATGATTCTGGCGGTGAGGCTTTCCCAGAACTGAGGCAGAGCATCCCCACACCTCCGCTGAAGGGCTGCAGCACACAGGGCTCACAGCCCCACACAACTGGGCCTGGCCAGCAGTGCAGCAAGAGGAGCTACAGAGGCTTTGCTGGATGTGTTCAAAGGTGTGAGCTGTGCTGAAACCCAGCCAGGTCGGGCTTTGGTGTCACTTACACTTCCCACTGCCCTCCCAAGTTCAAGCACTGGGCAATCCTGCACCACCAAATGTAGGTTTGCTGTCTGAAGGTCATCCTCATCCAGTTGTTTCCTCCCAGCAGTGCTTGGAATTGGGTTTCACTGGGAAGGTCCTTTCTGGTCACTCTGCCCTTAGGACTCTGTCCATGGGACCGACACCACCCCAGCCAGGAACGGTCACATAGTGGAATGGCACTGGGGAGATAGAGGAACACATCTCTGAAGCAAATCCACAGCAAAATAGCCAAATAAAACAGCACATCTCATTCCTCTCTCTGCTGATCGCTGTGCAGTGCCTCCCTCCGTTTTGCTTTTGGTTCAAATGTCAGCTTTGCTGTTCATGATTACAGTTCTGAGAGCAGCCAGATCCCTGTGTTATCCAAGCACCGTCATGGCAAGTGGGGCTGAAAGTGGACAACATAAGAGAACCAGGGGCAGTGAAGATCTTTGTGCTTTAGCTTCAGCATTCTAATAAAGACATTTTATGTAGACAGCGCAGAACAGCCAAAGAATTTATCAACATTTGTCGATATTCCTAATGAAGCAGAAGATTCAACATGCAATAGAATTAGCCTACAAGGAACCCTTGCGTAGGGCCCATCCTTCTGAGTCCAGAAATCTCCTGCTTATTCCAGTCCAATACCCTTTTGAGAAATGAACATCTCTTGAAATCATTATCATTATAAGTGAAAAGGCCAAATGAGACAAAGTACTGTTGCTCTTCATCTGAATAAACAAATCATTTTTAGATCAAATGCATTAACAATTTATCATGCTAAAATCCAATCAAAAGGAAAAAACAACAATACAGAACATTGATTTCCTACAGCTTTATCTTAATGAAGTGCACATTCCCTTTTAATTAGCTTTGGAAGGTTTTTTTCCCTTTCCTCAAGTTAATGTGTTATTTGATTTCCATCCAAATGTCACTAAATCTGAGGAATTTTTCCCAAAATGAAGTGGCTTTTGATAATACAGGAAAATGTCTGCTCTCTCATTTGGCTATTTTTCCCCCAAACAGCCATACTTGTACTGCAGATGATTCAACTTTATTGCATGGTGTCTTTGCAAGCATGTTTAAATCAATGCCACAGTTGCTGTATTCTGCACAATGTGCCATTTGTAAGCCAGAAAATACAACCTCGCTGCTTTTATCCTTTTTTCTTACAGACATAAAATATTAATTTAATTTATATTATTACAGGGGAAAAAGTGGACTGTGTTTTATTAACATTTCTAAAATTATAGGTGTTCAACCCAAAAAATATGCTTCAGCCAAGGCTGGGAAGTCTTCCGCTTGAATTTTATTTGACTTAATTAAAAAGCACTCAGCTCCTATGGGCACTAAAGGAGCTGCTGACAGTGCAGTAGCCACTCAGTCTTTCAAAACTATTACCTGAACTTAATAAAGTGTCTATTTAGTTTATACACCTCCATGATCCCACCTGTCTCCCACCAACACGATGCAGTTCCTGCTAATGGCTGGTGAAGGCAACGGGCACCCCAGGCACAACAATTCCCACCTCCTATTGCCTGCCCTATCTACCTTTAATCATAGGATCATAGAATGGCTTGAGTTGGAAGAGACCCTTAAAGCCCATGTGGTCCAACCCTCTGCAATGAGCAGGGACATCACAGCTCCATATCATGGCTCAGAACCCCTCCAGCCTGACCTTGGGTGTCCCCAGTGATGGGGCACCACCACCTCTCTGGGAGAACGGTGCCAAAGCTTCACCACCCTCAGCATAAAAAACTTCTTCCTTATATGCCACTATCCGAAGCATTCAAATCTCCACCATGCTTGTAATGATCAATGCTAGGAAAGCTTTTCCCCGGCTGCCTCTCTGCTCCTACACTAAATATCTCATTTTAATCTTTTCTTCTTTAAATGATGTTGAACAGAGGACTATTGCTTTCATCCTGCTTCACTGAGTAGTTGCTGAAATGCAATGGCTAATCTGATAGTCTGGTTTTATTTGGATGTACTGTCGAGACAGAGAGCAAGATCTATAACAGAGAACATAACCCCAAACTCTACCAATTACTGGCTTATTCCTTAGCTGTACAGGAGACCACAAGTGACCTTATCATAATCTTAGCTCTCAATATGAACATCTCTGTCTTAATCCAAATTTCACCCTGAAGTTGAAGGTCCTGCTTCATACACATCCTAAGAACTGCGGAGCATCCATTGCAGCAGGGAGTCCAACCCTGGGACTGGGCTGCCTGCTGAGAGCTGCAGCTCCTGGAACGAGCAGCAGAAATAGTTTGGAGTTTGGATTTTTAAATTCACATACTCAAAGAGAACAAAGCTGTTCCCTAATACACTTTGTGCATTTTATGGACCGAACAATTAAAGAGGTTTTAAAACATCTGCTGACTGCATAATTCCATACAGGGGAGTGTACTCAGCATTTTTAAACAACAACGGGTACGAGATACCACTTAACAGTACAAAACACCATCAGTCCCGTTCAAATCAATAGAAAATTAGATGCTATGAAAATGCAATATGTGTCCAATTAGTTATAATTGGAGCAAATGGTGATGCAGATAAACTCCTGGAGTAAGATGCATTTGTCCGGCCCACTCCTTGCCTGCTTTCAGCACAGCATGGTATTGGCAGTGGTAGGCTCTGCTGTACCCCATGGCATGAAGGATGATCCCTCTAATACACGTATGTTAACCGTTATCTAATTATGGAGCTGCTCTGAGCCTGCAGGACGGCTTCTGTGCCCCACCGTGCGTGGTGAAAAATGATCCTCTGTCACACGGAAACCTCCCTGTTGTACTTGACAAATTATGCCAGCAAACCTGTTTAAGAACTAAAAAATCCTTGGACACGGTGACAGGCCAAGAAATATGTTGTTTGGGGACAGATATTTATTTATTTATCTGGCAGAGGTTAAGAACCACCGCTCGGTTCGCTTCTTCCCTGCCTGTCTCTGTTGTGGCAGCTCAAAACCCGTCTCACCAATTGTTTTGCAGGTTTCTTTCAACTCATAAAAACTCCGTTGCAAGGCAAAACAGGAACTAGGTTATGCGATGCCAGCGCTTTATTTTTAACATCTCTCCTGCAACACGTTGGCCTCCTCTCGGTTTAATCTTACAACCAAAGGAAACAGAGCGACGGTTCTGCACATCCCCAACCGAGCATCGCCGCCGGCCGCGCTGCCAACCCTCCGTGCCCTTGCAGGGTATGGAAATGTGAAACTACTCACATCGCTCTTGGTACAACCAGTATTAACTTTGGGGGCATTTTTTTCATATATTTATCTATAAAGTGTCGATTACTTTACACAATTAGCTCAGAGATAAGAGACTATAACTACCCGCAGGGCTCTTATTTTATTCACATTTCCTGTTAATATAATTATTCTGATCAGCAGTAAGGACAGATGGGTGCAAAGAAAAGCTTCTGTCTGCCCGCCCCTGAAACCTCCTTGTGTTATTGCTGCTGTTACTTACACTGGAAAGGGAACTGTCTCTTGAGGAAGGGAAAAAAATGGAGGTGGCAGCTTTTATTTGTTAAGCTGACTCAGCTGGACAGTGGAACAAGAAATGTTCAGATCCAATCCATAACTTTTGTGGCCGCTCTAAGGACGTATTCTTCCTCGACACTGATAAAAGTTTAATATGGAGTTGCCCAGGTTTTTAATAAACTTGTCAACAAAAGAGCAAGGCAAATTGATGGGGACCTTCCCAGGAATAAATTCCACTTCAAATAGGCCAAATGAGCGTGGAGGACAGAGAGGGGAAGGCACACGGGCAGCTTCTGCTGTTCTTTGCAAAAATGGCACAATGGATTTTAGCGGGTACGTATGTGTGTGCGTCTTATTATCTCTGAGACAAGGCATTAGGACATAGCTTAAATTAAAGAATACAACCTGGTGTGGCTCAGAGTCCTGACACGGCAAGGAAGGGAGGGGACAAAGCCCCTGCATTGATTTAGCGGCGAAGCCATTCCCCACCAAAGAACTGCCATCTCACCCTGTGAGTAGTTCCGCATCTCCCGGTGCACCCGAAGGCTCCAGGCATCCCCTACCCAGCCTTTGATCACTTTGGGACCAACCCCAACACACTGCAACAACATTTACTCATGTGTTGAGCATCACCTGTGTCCACCCATGCATCCCTTGCCCATCAGCAGACCCTCCAATCTGACCTGTGGTGCCAACAGCTTTTTATCCCACACCCCCCCACTATACACATCGCATTTCAGCTATTGCCTGCATGTTTATCTCCACTCAATCAAACCAATCCCATTCACTGCTCAATTTTTTCCACTTCCATACATCATGAGCTTCCTCCAGGCACCACACTGCCCCTTCCCATGGCACTGACTGCAGGCATGGCAGGAGGAGCACATACTGCATGCTCCGCAAGCTTGGGATGGAAATCTCTGCATGAGATGCATTATTTTCTATTAGCCTCCATCAAGCCAGTGCCTTAAATTATTAAGCTTTGTTGTGGTATTGTTTTCTTTTTTTTTTTTTTTTTAATTTGTTGACCTGAAGTAAACACAAGTATTAAATCAGATTCCAATAACCTCACTGACAGTAAATTAACTCATTGTGTCCCAGAGAGGGACGCAACTGCATCTCAGCCGCTCTGAGCAACGCTTTGCCTCCCCTTCACCGTCCCTGCAGATTTCACATGCATGCCACAGGGTAAAAAGCAGAAGGCCAAATCCTGCCTCCAACCTTGGGCCACATCCCAGATTGGAAGCTCTGCCTGGGTGCCGCAGTGAACTTTATTTCTGATCATTCTTAGGTCACTGGATTCCTGCTCTGGTAGCTTTACCCGACTCCCCAAATGCCAGGGTCGACGTGCCTATGTAAGGGCTTTGCAGGGACAGCTCCTGTCCTCACAGCTGCTTGGGGACTTCTGCGGCTGGTGGTCACGAGCCCCTGGCTGCCCAGATGCCACCTAATCCGGCCCAGCAGAGGGGCAGCTGAGAATGAGCACTATTTATACCAGCTGCTGCTGGCCCCACTGGGCTGCTTGTGGCTTTTTTAGCTAGCAGCTCCCTTCCCAGCACAGGCCATATCTGGGCATGGCAAGGCACCTACAAACAGAGTGCTGTGCTTCGAGAAAAGAAAAATAGGGGAAAAAAAGGAAAAGCTGCATCTGTCTGAGGTGTCAAACACCCCGCTTCCATCAAAGCATCCTGAGCACCACCAGTAACTGCTCCAACTGCTAAAAGCTTCACTATAAACTTGCCTCTTATTCAAAGTGTGTCTGTCCTCTAACAACCTTCCACCTGTGCACACAGCTATTGGCCTCTGTTCCTTCATACAGACACCTATGCAAGAAATGCAAGCTCAAACCAAGGGTGCATGCTGACACGGCTTACACCGTACGAGCAGAACCTTCTTTGGAGCATTACAGGGTGTCAGAGGAGGCAGTCAGCTTGGAGATCTACCTGTTGAACAGGCTGCACAAGACTGTGCATTTTGGCCACTAGGCACTGAGAATGAGCTTGTCCTTGGGTAACTGCACCAAGATATTCTCCAGTCTCATGCCTGCAATGGCTTCAGCATCTCTATATGAACAGCCCCCCTCTCTCTGGGGGAAAGAAAGGCAGGGGAGCAGCATGTCTGCCTGCAGCCCAGCAAGCAGGCGGTGCAATGAGCTGCACTCACCATGACCCTGCATCCCAACAGGGAAGCATCTTGCTGCATGATGGCTTCGGGTCAAGAGCAACTTCAGCAGAAAGCGCTAAACTGAGCATCTTCACTGGGAGGGAATAGCTGAAATCAGCGCATGGCTTTCAGGGGAGGGATGTGAGCTCCGGAGTGAGGATATTTCTCTTGCAAGGAACACACCACCCCCTCGCCCACAGCCACTGCGAAGTGCAAGATGTGGTGAAACTTTTTAAAAATAGATATATTCCCAAGCAATACATGCCGCTCGCATCTGGCAGGGCAAACCTAGCATGGAAGCTCTTGCTTACAGACTAAAAAGCCTCAGAGCAGCTCAAGGCACCTGAAACCTTGGCTCTCTCCTCATTTCTTCAGAGCCCGCTCTTGTTCTTGGCCTAACCCAGTCCTGAGAAGCACAAGGGAAGCCCTGCCCAGCTAGGCTGGTGTCAAAGGCAGGGAAAGATACTGCAGTGCAGTGCTGATCTCTTCTGCAATCGGACGTGCAGACTAGCCCGAATGCTGAGTCAGCACAATTTCTTTTTTGATTGGTTGATCCGAGTAACATACTTTCAATGTATGCTAAAGGGGCAGCAATTAATATGTTTTCTCCCCGTTCTCCACCTCTCCAAACCTCCTCAAATCAAACACACAAATCTCACCCCCAAAGTCACTCTCTGGCCCTAAATATTCTGAGGCTCTTTCATTTTTAATTTAGAGCATTAAAAAAAAAAAAATTTGCAATCTAAGCGATGCTCACTTTGATCGACTTGTGCTGCAGCAGCTAAAATATCTGTCCTGCAGGTCAATCTAATCATGCTTAATAGCAGTTTATTCTTCAACGCAACATTTTTCACATTGGGTCGACAGTTTTAAATGAGATTGCTGATGCACCCCTTTACTAATGCTTTCACCAGGGCCAGCACATCCCTTGAAATACTCGTGCAATAAAACGAATGCTTTATTGCTCTTGATGAATGCACTATTAAACTTGAATTGCAAATATAGCCCCCCCTCTTTATTTTTATTTTTTACCAAAAAAAAAAAAAAGAGTACTGGGATTTATTGGACCACCTGTCTTCCAGTATTAAGTAATAGCAACAAAAGTAATAATAGCTCATCAACATAAATGCATGAAAGTAAAAAATCCAGGGGAAAAACTCACGGCACAAATTCATCCCTGTGCTCCCATGCGCGCGCGCAAAATTCCCGTTCTGTACCTGACCGTAGTTCCGTTCATATGCGGAAAATTCATCTCAAGAACGGCTGGGTTTTGTGAGGCATAGAATAGGAAAATGTAACTAATTTGGTCCACTGGATTTATGGCTTTTACAGTCCTCAGAGCTCCCGTTTTTGCCGGTGGGACCGTTTGGTGCGCGCTTTGCTGGACGGATGGGCGCAGCCAAGCATTGCGCCTCGCTTCGGCACAGAACCTGCGGCTCCGCTCTAAGGAGAGCAAAGGAGAAGAGGCTCACTTCAAGCTGAGAAACAGAGAGGACTTAGTGTGGAGGAACGGTTGCAGTTTTAATCCAAAAAAGAGGAAAAGCGCGAAGGAGCTGAAGCAAAGAGTAAGAATGGCGCAAACTGGTGGGCGATGCTAATGGCTAAAGGGCTGCCATGGTTTTGGGATCTATACACAGCATTCCTATTTAATTTTTGGCATTGCCCCACTGCATCAGAGACTGGGGAGGGTCTCAGGACGTGTCCTGCACCTGCACACCTCCCACCACGTGGTTCCCGCATGGTGAGACAGAGCTGGCTTACAGTTTTGAAAATATTTACATAAAAATAAATCTGAGCACTTAGTGACTTCCTAAAGTTAGCAATTCCGTGTGATTAACAAGCATATTAATTCAGAGAGGGGGGAAGGAGATAAAAATTGCATTACGGATGCAGGTATCTGCTGTAAATCAGACCGCGGGCACCTTCGCTAGAGATCTGCATAGTGGTGTGGAAGGCTCAGTAACACCCACACTGAGAATGCAGAGAAAAGGAAGAGAACGAGAAAAAGAAAGAGCAAGACAATGAGAAAATGAAAGAAAAGAGGAAAAAAGAAATAGAAAAGAAAACGAGAAAAACATAAGAGCAAAGTTGAAAGCAAGAAAGCAACCAAGAAATAAAGAGAAAATGAGAAGCACACAAGTAAGCAGAAGACAAGGAAAGGACGGGGAGGAAAGCAGAGAGGAAAAGGGAAGGGAGAAGAGGTAGTAAAAAAGGGCATTTGGGAAAGGAGGGAAATAATTATTGTGGCCAGAATGGTGAGAATCATCCTCATTTTTCACCCAGCAACTCAAGCTGTGTACAAGTGATGTACAAGTGAGAGAAACTGCAGCCCCATTTGGGAGCTCTACTACTCGGTCTCTGTTTTCTGGCACCTTACTCTTTGTATTTAATTGTGGCCCCAAATCGGGGCAGAACACCATCAGTGGCTGGGATCCATCCTTGTCCAGGGGATAATGCCTCTTCCCAAAGCACGTGGCAAAGCAGAGAACCCTCCTCTCCCAGGCAGAGGTTGAGTACTCCATGTGTGCCAACCACTTGTATCATTCTTTTTTTTTAATATTATTTTTAAAGAGAAGATTTATAAAACCTATGGAATACTATGCATAGGAAATCTCCTTAAGAGCCCAGCGCACCCTTCCTAAACTGCAATTCAGAAGTGCTTGCTCTCCAAGTGCTCAAGTGCTTGGTGTACATGTAACAAGTGGCAGCAGAGCTTGCCATGAATCACACCAAACTGAGGCTCAGCAAAGGCCTCCAGAGCACAGAGATGTGCTGAAACCACGGGGAATTTGTTCAGAGCAGAACATTGCTGTGCCCTTGGCTACACAGCGGGGTGATGGGGATAAGTCTGGGAGTTGGTAGGTGGGATGGACAAATGAGGTGCCAAATGGCAGGCATCTATCAGCCTAGACATGTGCATTTTGTAAGGTTGAGGAAAATGGGGGCTGAAAGCTTCACCTGCCCTCCCCAGGCACAAAGTTCTGCTTGTTCACACGGAACGTTCAACCCATCTGTATCACCACATCTCATCCTTGTGGGATGCTGGGAGAATAACCAGGTGTTTTACAATGAGAAAGGTTATAAAGGAAAACCAAAGTGCCAGGAAAGCTTCCCATATTCAAGGAGCTAATTTTCTTATTTCCCCCTAATAACCAGCACACACTAGGGATGCTTGCTGCCTCTAGCTGTGACCTGGGCACCCAATGGCTGTGTCCGAGGGCCGGCACACACACAGTGAACATCGCTTCCTCTCCAGCATTAAGCACAAAAAGTTTTAACACAGGAAACATCCCCAAAGCCCTTTGCATATTCACATGAAGCCAAAACACTGCACCTCCAAGTCACAACTCCTTCCCTTCTTCTCCCTGCCTCCAACTCCTTTCCTTTTCCCTAGGATTAAGGACCAGCCTCATTTTCAGGAAAAAAGGCCAAGGGGGAAGCAGCAATCTGGAGGGATTGGTCTGCATCCCTGCTGAAAACCAGGAGTGGACAGCCAGCTTTCCCCTGGCATCGCCTTTCAAAGCCCATGCCGCAGTCAGCATATTGAATATTTAATGTCCTGATGAGCATTTCCACCTGCTGACACAGGCAAAGTGACAGAACAATACACGCACTGGAACAAGATCATCAATTGACTCCCCAGCCAGTCTGCCATGTCAGGCATCTCAAAAAAAAAAAAAAAAAAAAAAAAAAAGACAAAAATCTGTCTGTCTTTCTCCCCCCTTCACACGGGGTCACACACTGCTCCTCCGAGAAGAGTTCCCACCTGAAATACATACTTCTTTACATTCCATAGATTGCCAGGTTCATATGGGCATATAAAGAAGTATGTCTCTCAAGCAGGTAGGTTCAATATGCGCATTTATATGCACACGGGAGGAAATAAGGCTGGCGTGCCATTTACTTCCCAGGAGTGAGTTACAGCACAGTTTGAGGCAGCACATGTGCAAAACACACACACACACACCCTCACTCCCCTTGCTGGTCATCCCGGCTCTGCCCCTGCAGGTTGCTGGGGTTTAAGGCTGGGAAGAAGTAGAGGGCAATGCCCAGAGCGCCTGCAGCACTTTCTCATGGAATGGCACAGAGGAAAAGCCACACTCCTAGCCCACCTACAAAGAGGATGCTTTCACTGAAATTGTAAACTTTCAGTGATTAAAAAGGCTTTAGTAGAAGGAATTTGATTTCTTTGTAAATATATGTAAAGACAAATACGCGCATATATATGTGTATACAGGTTTAGACAAAGCCATGTAGGTAGAGGTTAAGTAGATATCAATTCCCAATTGCCTCCATCCTGCAATTTAGAAACAAGAAGCCAATTTGCTTTTAGAAAGCCAAAATCCAGCATAGCACTGATTTACAAAGCAACACCAGCAAGAAGTGCTCCATCTGGCAGAGCAAGAGAACTCACCAGCTACAGACATGCCATCACTTCCAGCACTCAGTAGAGATTAAGGCGTAGGAAGAAGAAAGCATCTTACCTAGAGAATCCAGTGGTTTTTCCTCTGCTGGTCACCGTGAGTGTGACACTACCTTGCAGCAAACAATCCCCAATATACCTTGGGAGGAGGGCGGGGGAGTTCAGGGTATTTAAAAATACATATATAAAAAACAATTTGCTTTTCACAAGTCATCCAGCGGAGCCCCACACCTGGGATAGACACCTGCAGCGATGCAAACTAAAAAGCAGCCCCAGCCCTGCACTGGTAGCTTAGGCCAAAAAAGTCTTTCGGAGTTCTCCCCGTGGGGCTCATCCCCACACGCAGCCATCGGTTCCCGCTGCCTCTGCCCTCCGCCAGCCGCCACGCTGAGCTTTAAAGCTCTGGAACAATGTGGCTGGGTTGAATGCAGGGCGGCATTCCGGAGGTCACGGCGGGCGCTGCCGCTCGCTCAGCACAGCGGGTGCGCGCTCACCTGCGCCCCTCACCCCGCCGCCGCTCGATTGCAATTTGCAGGCGAAATGCACAACGCCTGCCTCGACGCTAATGAATTTGGCCGTTTCTCACCAGTTTCTAATGAAGCCTTTAAAGAGGGTTTAAGTAAACTTAGCAAGTGGCAAAGTAAGCACTTTGGAATACTTAATTGTATCGATGTGTTTTTTTTTTGTTTTTGTTTTTTTTTTCCCCCCGCTGCTTTGTGAAATATCGCTGAGAGAGTGGGAGTAAATATTTCCCTGTGCTGATTGACTTCCACACCATCAGGCTGCAAAGCCCTGCAGAGCCCGGGTGCAAACCCATGGGCTCACCCCAGCCCCTCAGTGCCATGCACCATGCAGCAGAATGGGCACGAGCCCCATGATGGCTCCGCACTGTGCCCTTCCTCACTGCCACAGGGCTTCTAGCCCCACTAAATGCCATTATCTGTCTCATTTTGAGGTAAATTTCCACTGTTGGTTTGGAGTAAGGGCAAGAGAGATCGAGCTGTGGCACCATGGTACTGCGTGACAGCAGTGAAATTAAAGTGAAGGGAGAGGTGAGGAGTGCGAGGAAATGTCTTGGTGCTCAGATTCTAAAAAGAATTCCTCAAAAGGCCACAAAGAACTGAGTTCAGTTGGGTTTCACATGGCCAAGGCACTTGGCCATGTTGAATTCCCCTTAGGTAAACACCAACAGGCCATGCAACGGAACAGGACAGCTGCTTGACATCTTTGTCCATCGCACATTTCAACTCATTCCCAATTTGCTTTCCTGAAATCCCCCTTCCATGGACTGTCTTGAACTGTCCCAAACTTCTGCGGATGAGCAAGAGAACGGGATGCCAGCCACTACAGGGAGCTAAAAGATGTCACATAAAATCCTTACAAATGTTGGAGACAATGGAACAACAGCGGCAGCCAGGTTTATCTGTTGGTTGCTCCCAGAAAGGTGGTGGATCTAGGTTTCAATCTGCCTGTGACTGTAGGGTTGGCCCTGCTGGTGGAGGAGCAGACATGCGGCGTGGCAGTGATTTAATGGTGATGCCAGAGGCACTTTGTGGTCCACATCCTGCTGTGAGCACCAGGAGTAATGTTGGAGGGTGAGCATCGCCCAGCATCCTCCACCCACTTCAGCTCACTCAGAGCAGAAAAAGCTGCACAGTAAAATTGTGGTTGCTCTGGGGGGAAAAAATGGATGGGAATGCAGATAGTGCAGAGTGCAAGGAGCAAATAAAAGGGAAGGACGGAGATGGAGGGATGGAGGGGGTGTGAAGGATGGAGGCATGGTGCTGTACAACTGCGCCCTCTGTCCCATTCTGGGGGAGCTCCTCGAGTCCCAGTGGCAAAGTCAGGCTGCAGCTTTGCAGCGCAAAACTTTGGACACCTGGAAGCAGCCTGGTTTGGGGCTGGGCATGGCCAAGGGAACCCAGCAGGACTGAGCTGCAGTGAATGGACCAGGCTCAGTCCTTTGGGGCGGCAGCATGGCCACCCGCGCCAGGGAACCAGCAATTAAACTGCCAGCCAGATCACAGGGCTCTGCCTCCACAATTACACACGGCTGCTGAGTGCACACTCTCTCCAGCACAGACATATGCAAATGCCATACTCCAAGCACAGACTGAAGGTGCATTGTATTAGGATCATGTGCTACACCTGTTTATATATAGCATTTAATATCTCTGTATAAAGCCATGTAAAATATACATATGCATGCTATAAAATACAGCCCAATTTGTGTGCATGCACGTATATAACACAGTACTCCTCGCACAATACCAATGCATATACATTTATGTGATCAGGTATCACCACTATCATATAAAACATAATGACCACAGCTAACTCTCAGCTGCAAAAGCAATAACAGCCAATTGATGGATGAAGTGTAACCTGAATTCAAACCCCTTGCAGGTAAAACCTAACTTCTTCTTGCATCTCCTTTCTGATTGCCCACAAGCCATGCGTCCACAATTAACGCTCAGTTTTCGGCACTGGAACAGTTAATCACCGCAGCACTGAGATCACTGCAAGTTAGGCTAAGTTTAACCACATTTCACCCTTTGGCTCTGTCTGGTATTAGCTCAGAGCCACTAGTTTGGTGCAAATAAATAAATGAAGCCCCAATCCCCCTAGGTGTCATTAGCCAGCCTGGCTCTGAATTAGGCATTTAAAGGCCAGTTTAACCTTGCAGAACGGCTGCATGTCAAAGTTCTAACATTTCAGTTCAGATTATTACAGTGCACTGCTTGCTCTGCAGTTTGTTGCTTTTTTTCTTCTTTTTTTTTTTTCCCCCTTTAAATGCACATTATGCCACAGCAGAACAACAACAACAACAACAAGAAAAAAGAATAAAGGTGGGGGGAAGGTCTCCCAACTCATCCATGGATTAGAGGCAGCCGGCACATCCCCACACAGGCACACACACACGCAGCACACACACATTTGCCGGATGCAAAAGCAGACATTTGAGTCCCCGGGTAAGTTGGATGGGCACTCAGTCCTGCATCGGTCAGAAAAGTGTTTAAAAACGAGCTGAGCTGGTGCAGTTAGAGGGAAGAAAGGGAGCAGAAGAGGGGAAGGAAAAAAAGAGACATACCAGTTAGGAGCTTCTGTTGCAGCAGAGGACTCACCAGAGCACTAGCTGAAAGCTGAATCAGCTTTCGAGAGTTAGGGATGCATAGAGGAGGGTCATGGAATCACAAGGTAATAATGCGCTTCATGCTGCAGCCGTCAGCCTTCTCCTTATAGCCAATCTCTAATGCAGGAAGGGAAAAAGAGAGCAGGCCCAGTGATGGTATTAGTCCTCACTTGGAGGAAAAAAAAAAAAAAAATTAAAAAAAAAAAAATCATCAGGCAAACCTCCCCCCCCCACCCTTACCTCACCCCCTCCGCCCAGCACCACTACAACTCCATCCCCGCTGCTGCATCGCGGCTGGGCGGTGGGGGGAGGAAGGCGGCAGGCAGCGCGGTACAGCGGAGGCTGAGCAGCGGAGGCTGAGCGGGGGGAGCGGGGCTCCGGGGAGCGCCGGCAGCGGCGGGCGAGGCGGGGGTTAAGGAGAAGGGACCCAACCCGCCCGGATTGCAGCACACCTGGCTGCGGAATGGGGCTGTCCCCTCTCTAGATCCCCTCCTTCCCAAGGGTCAGCCCTGGCTTGGGGTCAGCCACCGGGAGGGGTACGCACACACGCACCCGGGGGGGGGGGGAGACCGAGGGGGGCAAGCGCTGGTCAGGAAGTGGGTCCACCTTTCCAGTGCTTATATACCCAGTGAAGCATCCGAAACATGCACCGCCGGGCGAGCGGCCCCTGCTCGTGCTCTTCCCTCCCTGACCATATTTAGTCAACCATGGCAAAAAATAGCCTGTCAGCTGGAGGCTGCTGAGCAGTATTTGGAGTTCAGTCGCTCCTCTCAGCCCATTGACTACTGGTCCAGCAGGGTCCTGACTCTGCCTTTTTTTACCCTCCGCTATTTTTAGCGAGGCCAAATGAAGAGGGAGCTCATCTTACTACTGTGCTGGGCTGAGGGTTCACGGGGGCCCTGGCTATGTTTGGTAAGCACCAGCACTGGGAGACACGGAGCGGAGACCTTGTCCGTGCTGGAAGACCTTTGTCTCCCTCCTCTATTTATCGTTTTCCTCTCTTCTGACTTCTTTGTTTTGTATTTTTTCCTCCACTGTCAAAAGGTAGCCGGAAGAGAAAGTGGGGAAGAAGGTCAAGGGATCCTAATTTTCACCTTCAAGAGAGAAACACTGCACACTGGGACTGAGACCTCCACTGTGTTGTTCCAGGCACCCCATCGTCCAGCCACATCTCCCTTCCAGTGTCTCCAAAGGAGCCAGGGCCCAGTGAAGTGTTGACCTTCTACCCTTAGCAGGGAGGGCTGGAGAGCTCCACCATAGTCCAGAGAAACCCTCCTGCCATAGCATGTTGATGGGGGACACTGACATGGAGACACCTCTTGGGCCTTTTGGCCATGGGAGCCTCCAAATCTTCCCCAACAAGGGGCAATTCTAGAATTCCCTGATTCCTGAGTTTGGAAGGCGATCATAATGGATACTTCCATGTAGAGCATCCACATGGGACTGTCAGACAACATTTAACAGAGGTTGAGCTTGTTGGGAGTTCGTAGCATGTCATCTAGGAATGGGAAATGCCTGAAGGAACCACTTCATAGTGCCATGAGCTGTGAAAGGCTCTTAAGAGATTCCAAGGCACCACAAGGCATGTCAGAATATTCTCAGAGTCACCTTCTCAGTTGATACACCTGCTCTCCATCCCCTGTGGCTTGTCCGCTTTGTCTCAGCCCTTCTGAACTCAAATTGGAATCTGAAGTCTGGGATTTCCCCATCCCCACCAGTCCTGAGCAGAGGCAGCTCTGTGTCATCACCATCTGGACACCCAAGACTGGGTGTATGGCACAAAACCACAGATCACACAAATGCTGGCATCCCAGAAGTGCCACCTTTGTGGTGACCACCCCATACAGCAGGTTCAGCCCATTGCCCTGCAAAACAGATGGAAATTTCCTGCAGTGGCATAAACCACACCCACTGCTTTTTAATCCTCTTCCATTATCATTGGGGTACCCAAGCTGCTTCTCTCAGGGGCCAACCAGGACTTTTCATGTTTTCCCATCTCACAGCCTTTCAATAACAGAAGTCGTGAAAGCCACCCTACAGTCATCACGAAATCCTTTACCTAAAACACCAGAGTTGCGCATTGCCTGCTCCCCACTTTGGAGCATCCTAGGCTCACAAGAACCCACATGTGAAAAACAAGAAGTTCTCACACTATTTTCGGCCCTATCTGAGAGCAGAAAATGGTGGGGGCTCGTGGGGCTGCCTGTGCTTTCCTGCACCAGCCAGGACCCCACGCCGGCAGCAGGGAGCTGCTTACACCGCTCGCTGTCGCAGGCGCAATCATGCCCTGCTTTGGGCTGAGTGAGTTGTTATCACGTCCCTGACAGGTTCCCCAGGGCTGAGAATCTATCCCGACACCGAGATATGTTGGGAACGGGAGCAAACTATAAATGGCGATGAACCGAAAACTGATCTCCTAGATGTGAATTAAGGGATTGTTTAAAACACCATGTTCATGCCGACTCTGCTTTTTGCACACAGATTTCTTCCCTGCACTAATTGATTTGCACCACACTCAGCCTGAGCTTGCAGGGACAAAAATATCCATGTTCCTCTCCAAAATGCATGGCATTTTGGATTGCTCCACGCGCAGATACAGATGGGAGTTTGGTGTGTAGAGGGTGCCAGGAGGGATGGGTCTTCAGTGTGCAACCACCACAGCAAGCCAGACTTTTAATATATGCATATGTTTGCATACACACATACATATATGCACAAATATGTGTGTGTAGTAATAATGTATGTGTGCATATATGTAATAATTCTGCATTAAATCTTCCGTAACCAATGAAACCTGTGGAAGATGCACTGCAGAATAGAAAACTAAACCAGTTCAAAATGTTATGTGAGAGATTGCAACACTACAAACAAAATGCAAGATGTTACTTTAAAAGAAGCAGGCTTGGGCTTTTGAATTTATGTAACCTAAACTGATTTTGTCTCTTTGAAATTGTTGTTGCGTGTTGGGAATCTCAAAGAGGCGAGGAGCAAAGCTGCAGACATTTCCTTTGGAGTCCAAGATTACAAGCCCCTTTACTTCTCCTTGCAGCTCCAAAGCTGTTAATGGTTTGCTTCATTTTATTAACAGCAGACAAGAAAAAAATCCTCCTTGGAGCATGTGTGAGGTGACAAGTTGGATAATAACAGCTCCTTTGGAGGCTTTTATAGTACATTAGGCAAACATAGTGGATGTTTATAGACTTTTAAAAATGCTGATTATATAAAAATGCATTTATAGCCTTCTAAAATACCAAGCTTCTGTAATATAAATATTTCTAATAATTAAAAAAAAAAAAAACTAAAATTGACGATTCTTGACCCAATTGGACCATTTTGTTTGGTGTTGATTTCTGGTTTTCTATAAGCCAAAACCTTCTCTTGATCCAAAAGACTGGGCAGTGTACTGTGATCAAATCAGGTTACTCCAGTGTCCACGTCCTGCAGAAGCCACCTAGGGTTTTGTCTTCTTCAAGTGACCCGAAGTTGTTATTTTTTATTGGTACAGAAGCTCTGTCCCGTGGCTTTGCCTTGTTCCAGGCTGATAAGGTTACTGGGGTTGTGCCTTCTCTCTTTCTGTCTCTCTTATTTTGACCCAAAATTCTATCACTATGTGCAATGTGCAATTCCATTACTAGGTGGAATTAGCTTTTGATAATAGAAGTTGTCTCAACCCAGGTGAATTCTTACTAAAAGTTCAGGTTTTGATAAACTGACACATCTGTACATCAGTGGTGTTTTTTAAATACTGGTGTGGTGAGTTACATGACACAAAAAATGGTATCTGTGTATTTTCAAGAGGTGGTGAAAGGTGGCACCAAGAATTGGATTCGATGGTCATGGAAGCATAGAATCATAGAATCATTTGAACTGGAAGGGATCTTTAAAAGCCAATTGGCCCAACTTCCCTACAATGGACGGAGATACCTACAGCTCCATCAGCTGCTTAGAACCTCTCAAGCCTGACGTTCGTTGTTCGCAAAATACTCTTGCGGGTGCATGTGTACAGGAACCCATCTCTCCTTTTACTGAGCTCCAAGTTTCAAATCACTGGAAAATACCCCAGCCACACTGCAGTAGCATCCCCATAATGATGCTCAAAACCACCTTCCTCCTGATTTCTCCAGCCTTTCCCAATACACACGGATATAACAAGGTTGACACACATTTTTTGAAGATACTATGCAAACATATTTTTTTCCCCAGTCTTTTTTATTCATTTCACATTTCTGGCAAGACAAAGAAAACAAAATTATTCTCGAAACTGTCAATAATCAGAAGGGTTTTTCGTGGCCAACCTTTCCTCAAAACAGCCTGACATGGGAGACAGCAGCACATTGCTCTGCTTGTTTTCCGTCGGGAAACTGAGGCAGGAGGAGGGGCTGCTGTGCTGTGTCCTCTGGGAAGCTCAGAACCTTTGGGGCTTATCAGCACCGCACTGTTGGCAGACAAAGCAGTTGACATTCCAGATAACTGAGCCAATTACCAAACGGCCGACTTGGGTTCGTTCGCACGGCACAGGCTTTTTGTTCAGCCACATTTATAAGGGCTGCTTTGGGTTTTTCCAGCACTTTTCAGAAGTTGTGAGATGCAGCTGTCCGATGCTATCATAACGATGAAATATGAGTGCTTCGCTCGCTGCCTGGGTGGTTTCCAGCATCTCTGTATGCACATCTATGCAAAACCAGCGTGTAGTTTCTGCAGTTTGTGTGCGTAATGGACTGCTCTTTGCTTTGGAAGATATTTCTCTGAAGACACTAACCGCCTCACCTCCCAACACAAATGTTTTCCAATTATTAGAGGTTTTTCCCTGCATTGTTGGAGCAGTATTAAGAATGGGCAGAAATGCAGCAGAACAAAAGATTTTCATAGCAGTCTATCTGTTTAAGTATTTATAAAGCACCAATCTCTCAGGTGCCTCGCTCTTACTGTGGTTTTAAAATATTATTATGCTATCATACCATAAAGGAAAGAACAAAGGGCTGCTCATAAATTTAAGGGAAAAACGTGTTTTCCAATCTGTGTGATCTTTCTGAAACCTGGGATCTTCTTTTGTGTCAGGGACATTTATGTCTTCTCCGATGTCCTTCCAACAATGAGCATTCCAGCAATGGAAATCGCATTATATACTGTGGTTTTCTTTGTGGCAGAACAAAATTAAATGAGTACATAAATTACTCTGCTCCTGGAATAAAGAAACAGGAGAAAGAACATTTTTTAAAGTTGCTGGTTTTTTTTCCTGATAGGATGAGTTAGATTTCCTGAAACCATGTGCAAATTAAAAAGTTCACAGTTCAGGCTTATTGTGAGAGCTAAATCTCGGGCTCATTTGGCGAGGCGCTCTGTTTAGGAAGACACATTTGGATTTGTATGAGGACCTGTAATTGGTTTTCCACATCTTCCTCGAGCAAGAAAGTCTCCTGCTCCCTCCCAGCTCAACATTGTTGGTGCTTAACAGCAAAAAGGATGCTCGCGGCGTGGTGCGCTGCAGAAATATCTCCCAGAGTTAATGGAGCACTGCAACGTTCCTCTGCAAGGAGCTGCTGCCTCCAATAAATCCCTCCCAAAGTGCAGCTCTGCCCTTTGCACCCTGAATGCAGCCTGCTGCAGGGTGCTGCCTCCTACTGCATTTCGAGGAGCAAGAAGAGCATCCCTGGGGGCTGATGGCTGCGGAAGGGAAACCAGTGGGGGACAAGAAGTACCATTTATTTAGCAGTTGTTTGGAGGAAGAATGAGAGATATTCACTTCCTCAGGACTCCCATTTACCAACACTCACTGCTTATTTCTCCCCCTGCCTTTCTCTGCCCACTCTGTGCTATCTCCCCATTAGACCATGCTGTGTGGCTTTAGGTTCTCTGAAGCAGACAGGAGTCTCTGGGCTTGAGGGTCACCCCCACCTTTATCTAATCCCTGAGGATTAGATAAAATTTCTGAGTTTCTGACAGTGTTGGAGCCAAGGAAATCCTGCAGAGCTGTGTCAGGAGTGTTAAAAACCAGCAGCCCAATGCAGGCATAAGTCTCACATGCAGCCCCCATCCCACTTCCCAATGCTGTGTTCGGTCAACACCAGATCCCCTCCTTTTGTAGCCCCACTTTTCTTTCGGGATCTGTTTTCCCCTCTCAGACTGCACTGCACAGGGTTTGTGCTGCCAGGTGGCCATCAGCCTCAAGCCAAACTTCTCGCTCTCTTTTGCCACAATGGAAAGAAAGCAATGTCACTTCCAGGTTTGATGCTGATGGTGCAGAGATCAGCTGGGCTTGTCCCCTCAACACCTCTGCAGAATTCCTAAGCACCCTGTAATTAACAATTCTCCTGCATGTAACTCACTAATACATGTGATTAGAAATTAAGAAAAACATTATTTGTCACATGAGATTGCAGAACTATTCACTGCAAGCCTGTGTGTATGGAAGAAGTAGGAAAGGGTCCAGGTTGGCTACAAAAATATCAGGAAGACAATGTCAGGGAGGTTATCAGAGGCAAAAGCATAATGATGGGAGAGGAAGCCAACAAGATGATCCATGAAAGATGATTATGAGCAGTCAGCAGAGTGTACACCATCTTGCATTTACAGGAGAAGATGATTTATCATCAGATATTGGTAAAAGTTTCTTCTGAAAGACTCAGGAATCCTTTGATAAGCCAGGAAGAAAAAGTTAAAGCAATGGGTAAAAATAATGTTTAAAACGCGCTCCATACTCATCCAGCTGATCAGTTCAAAAAAATTCTACTCCTCTTCATCTACAACTTGCTCTGAAATGTCTGAGGATTCTTTAATGCAGCCCTGTGTCTGCAGGCAATGTGGACTGGGTTTTTTTTTGGCTTTTTTTTTTTTTTTTCTGAAGACACTGAGGTTTCCTGCAGCGAGATTCTGATCTCACTGCTGCTATCCCCATGCAGTAAGGTCTGTGCTTCAAGCAGAAGTTGCTCTGTGCATGGGAATCCCCAGAGGGCCGGTCTCACAGTGTGCTGCACACAGCAGCTCCTGCTTTCTCGCCCCCCAGGACTGGTCCCAGTGCCCTGCTGGTGACTGTGGCTGCATGTTTCCTGCTGCTGCAGCTTCCTTTTGGGCCTCCCCTGCCAGACCTTTAACAGCAATTAGGCACCAACCCATGCAGACACAGAGCTGCTTGGCAACAGTTCCAAAAAGGCAAGCAGTGAATTAGCCACTTACTTACAGCAAAATACTTCTGAAATTTGACAGAACTTCCTTCTTCACCTAAAGACACCCAAATACCCTTGTGCTTTGCAAACCTGCTCCTTCCAGGCACACAGCTGCCTCCAGCTCAGCGCCATGAGCCTGAGCTGGTTGCAACCAAGCCAGTTCTGGCAGAGCTTTTTCAGAGAAGCCGCAGCAAAGGCTGCTCTCCTTGAAGGACACAAGTTCATAGAATCATAGAATGATAGGATCACTGGATCACTGAGGTTGGAAAAGATCGCTAAGATCATCAAATCTAACCTTCAACCCATCCCACCACGTCGCATTTACCATGTTCCTCTGTGTCACATTTACTTTTTCCTGAACACCTCCAGGAACTGCGACCCCACCACCTCCCTGGGCAGCTGTGCCAGTGCCTGACTGCTCTTTCCGAGAAAAAAATTTTCCTAATATTCAACCTGAGATGGCCATGTTTGACCTAAAAGGATCATCTGATCAGGAACCCTGCAGGAAATACAGGCTCTGACATGAAGCTTTTGAAACCAACAGTCATTGGAGCCAAACCCAAGCAGGCTGCTCCTTGCTGGAGCACAGCCCTCATGAGCTCAGAGCTCGCCCCAGTACTGACAGACTTCTGCCCATTCCTTTCAGTCATGCTTCTCTATTTATTTAACATTAGCCAATTTATTCAAGTGTAAGTTAAGAACTGGTGAATTATAATAAATATTTATTGAAATTTAACGAATCTGTAGGACCAGTATGTATATTAATCCTCATTATAAGTGCTGTCAGTTGCCACTAAACCTACAGTAGCTGTCTTCTAAATTTATTATATTAAATACATATTTGATATGACTAATTTACAGCATTAGCAGAATACGTTTATGTCACAGCCCATATTCCTGCCCCTTTGCAGGCTCCTTGTGGAGAATCTCTCAGAAACCAGCCAACGTACCCAAACCTGGCAGTGCAGTGAACCTGGTGAGAAATCCAAGGACCATGCTGTAAAGCAGGAGCCCTGCTGGGGGTGAACCTAATGCCTGTGTGAGACGCTGATCAAGCTAAAGGTCTCCTTGGGAGTTGAAGTGAGGAGCAAACACTGCAGCCTTCTTCCCCATTGGGCCACTGGGAGTCTGTGCTTGTCTTGAACCTGCCTTATTGCAACAGGAGAAACAACCTGCTGCCTGCTCCTCCTCCAATGAACATGGCTGAATTTGGCCTTCATGATCAAAATTACTGAGAAGCTCATAGATCAGGAATTCTTCATCTCTTTTTCTTTAAAAAACAAGTGAAGAGATCTGAGGTTCCTGATCCAAAACCCACCATGCTCCATGAAAACTCCTTTTGTTGCCACCTACACAGACCTGGTTTTTCTAATGAATCATAGAATCATAGAATGGCTTGGGTTGAAAAGTATCTTGATGATCATCTAGTTTCAACCCCCTGCTATATGCAGGGTTGCCAGCCACTAGACCAGGCTGCCCAGAGCCACATCCAGCCTGGCCTTGACTCCTCGAGGGATGGGGCACTTATAGCCTCTTTGGGCAACCTGTTCCAGTCCAGCCAAGTAGCAGTACCTGTGCATTTTTTCACACATTTGGCTTGGAGCTGCATTTTTTCCAAGTGTTCTCTGGATCACTTCCTGATTTTTGTGCCTGAATCGAGCATGCCCCAAAGTGAGTGTGCAATGAGGTGTGTGCCCATTTGAAGGCAGAGGTGAGGTGTGTTGTGCTGCAGTAACAGCGTGGTAACTCCATTAGAAATAATGGTAATTATATTGTGGCTCATCTTAACGCTACCACATTATATCCTAATGACTATTCAGTTAATTCATTTTTATTGGCTGTGTCTTGGAATGGAGGTTTGGAGCATGCTGCTAATATATTGGAATTTAGGAGTGCACACTCACTCACGGGGTGTTTGTATCCAGCTGCATGTTCTGCACCTGCCTATAGCAAAGAGGTTGTGGAATCAAAAGGGAATTTGGGAAGGAATGGGAAATGCAGTCCTACAACAGGGCAAGTGGGAAATGCTCCCTCTGCACTGAGCTCCCCGGAAAACTCAAGCATGTGTCATCAGACAGAGGAAAGGAAGAGCAGCAAAGCACTCACAGCCTGTTTTGAGATCACGGTGGCTGTGAGACGTGCTGGCAGCACGCACCAGGACAAGCTGCTGGGGCTGCCCATGTCACAGCCCCGTGTGCCTCCTGGGTTAACCTTTGCGTTAATGAGAGATAAACAAGCAGGCTCTTGGCTGCAGCTGGAGCCTTCCCTCCTGCTCTTTTGTTTACAAGGAAAGGGCTCTTTTTGTCTGTTGTCTTTGTGGCTCATTATGACCGTAATTTATTTGGGGACAGTGTTTTGCAAGGTGCAAATTATCTCTCTCCGGGGAAGACCTGGCTTTGGAGCAGAGGCTCTGCCATCTCCGTCTGGAGCTCTCCAGCCATCCAGACTGATCACCGCAGGTATTTTTAGAAGGTCATTCCGAAGAAGTAATTTCATCTGGTGATTTTATCTTCTGCCTTTTAGCAAATATTGTTATTTTTCCCCTGCTGTTTCAGATGGTGACAGGTTTTAATGTCAACATCAAATTACCCCATATTTCTCAGCCCAGTTCCTGAGCCAGGACCTCTACTGACACATAGAGTCACACTGGTTGTCATTCTCAGCAGAGGGACCAAGACCGCGTGAGCTTTGGAGGATAAATTTCTTTCTTCCCTTTAGAGCTAATCCCTTGAGACCATTTTTTCAGGCAGAGGGAATTTCCACTCCGCAGGACAAACAGTGTCACTCGCAGAAAATATATGCTAATGCCAGGGAGCATCATGCCAGAATCTCTCTGCGTGTGCATCAGCCTCAGCAGCAGTGACAGCACAGCTCCAGCAACAGGCTGCTCAGCCAGCCAGGCTTGGAAGACAGGAAGGAAGAAATCACTGTGTTTCTGTAGACCCCAACTAAATAAAGAACGCTGTTCTTTTTCTGGCAGTCTGGATCTTTTGTTTTCATTTATATTTGATTGCAGGCATGAAACTTACAAGAGCAGGGTGTCATTTTCCTCTTTAAAAAATAAAAAATAGACATTTGAGTTTCAAATAACCCTCCTGTTTTATATCAACTATTTTAGGATAAGTCAGACCTGTGGCCCAAAAACCCTTGACAGTGTGCTTTTGATATATTCCATTAGCCAACCAGGGGCTTGATGCAAGCTGACATCCATCTTTTAAAAGAGCAAACCGGATTGCGACAGCTGGTAATCTCATTTTGCTGAAGGACTTCCACCACTTTACTCTAGCTCGAGGCTGAGACCTCCAGCAGGAAGCAGGGACAGCAGCAGGCTGGCGAGGAGCCCTCGTACCACTGTCAAGTGGTTTTCTGCAACTAATGGGACACGTGCATTGGTCCCAGAGCCTTTTTCCAGTCCTTGGAGCATTAGTAGTAAATAATTTTGTCCAACGTGTCTTAAAGATATTAGTTATATGTGTACTGTTCTGCCAAATAGCTGATCCGTTCTGGTTTGGCACACAGCATCTCATTCAGGAGAGAAGATAATTGTCTGGCTCAACAGCTGATCCATTTTCTACCCAACGATGGTTTTCCTCTTTGAAAGCTGACGATCGATCAGTTACAGTGAGGATCACCAGGTGCACTATGTTTGCCACCTATTATGCTTCTTTCGGTGTGGGAGGAATGCATTAGACTTCATAGCATTCAGTGGAGATATTTCTGATGTGAAACGGCGCTGTATTAATGAGGCTACCCATCAAAATGGATGGGCCAAATTAAAATAGAACAAATTGTAGGCTACTACCAAAAAGTCACACTGGAACCTCCAGCCCACGTTATCTGCTTACTCAATTCAAACAGAGCCCTTTTTTGGCTCTGACGTGTTTACATTCTTATTGGAAAATATATTAAACAGTATTTAATTATATTCATGTAAAAGGTTGTACAGCTTTTTTGCAAGACGTCACCCAAGACAACTGAGCCATGAGCTCAGGGCTTTCGGATGCTGCTGTAATGGAAACACTGATACTATCTCTGCAAGATAGGTCTGGGCATGGGAGCAAAGCCTTTCCTCTTTTCCAAAAGAATCACAGCAACTTAGGAATCCATTCACTTCCCTTTGTTACATTTCAAGTTTTACCCTGTATTTTAATAAGTCTGTCGTACTGCGCAGACAAAAAGGATTTTCAGCTCCTACCATAATTAAAGAAAATCTTTGCAGTGGATAACATCAACTCGGCGGCATTCACGGCCTTGCTTCCACTGCTCCAAACTCCCCTGCCCCTTGTATAGCAAGCTGAAACAAAGCCACTCTCCAGGCTGCTGCTCTCGGGAGGATTCATCGCCCCCAACTTCAGCTTCTGAAGATGAACGCTAAGTCAATCATTCAGAATCTCACCGTAGGGTAATTCGTCCCATGCAACTTAGCCACCTGTGTTAAGCCTATTAATTTCCTCTGCACCAGCTCTGGATGCAAACTGGGCAGGAGTCCAACAGCACGTCTGCAGCGAAGGAAGAGCTATCACTTTGATGTATCCCAAGAATATCCCACGGGAGCACCGGTGTTTTTGGAGCTCCCATTAGCATGCCTGGCTGATATCCAGAATTTCTCCTGGAATTTCAAGCTGCAAACAGCTTGTTAGAGCAGAGCCACTCCTGTCTGCAACCACCATTACCTGGTCAGGGCATCCTCTGCAGATGGGAAGGAAACTTTTGCAGCATTATATTTCATAGCTTTAAATAGTCCGTGGAGCTCTCCTTTAAGATTTGATTTCTTTCTCTCCCTTAGACAAGTTAGCCATGGACAAAATCACCTACAGTTAAAGTTAGTCCGTCGGAAACCGTGAATATTATATTGTTCTTTGTGCAAGAAAGAAATTAAAGAAATGGATTTGGCCTTGATTTATTCATCTGAACTTCTCTGCTTAAGCTGCACTTTTCTATTGCCTCTGTGCCTCTGCCTTCGTTATGTTATTAAAAGAAAAGTAATTTATGATTGCCAGTCTTGCAGTCTCTAATTATTTCTGGCTGTGCATCACAATTATTAACTTGAGTATTCACCCTTTTTCTAACAGTATAAAAGATGCTGAACTGCTTTTGAGTGCATCCACTCTCGCCATCCCCAGTGTCTGGTCAATAATGGTGCTTTCCCGTCTGTACACGTTGTTTATTCCCAAACCATTGGATTTACAGTGAAGATGAGCAGCAGCCAGGTTACACAAAGCTTGGTTTTTAGCATCTGGGTGTACTAAAGCACCTTGCTCAGAACATAATCTTATTCAAGACCGTGCAATAAAGTACCACTCAACTTGAAGTAGAATATCAACGTATCACTGCTGTTCTCCTGTTTTTTTCTCCCCTGGATTACACTGGTTTTCCATTCACTTCTGGCAGCTAATGAAGACATCTTTTCCCAGCCCAACAGCTCTCTGCAACTTGCTTTGTGAGAAATGGAGCTGCACTCTTTCAGCAATTTTGATCAACTGAGAAAATACTGTCCTGTTTTTATGGAGGTCAGCAAAGTCATTATATTCAGGACACCTCTATAGAAAGACCCAAGGAATGGACGATGAATGGGAAAATCTCAATTCTGAAATGAGTTCAGATACCCCAGAGATGTGTTACAGATGGATAAGAACTTCTCAAGCAGAAATGCCCTGGCTATGTGTGGTGCTTCAGGGAGGCAGAAAAATAAAAAAAGAAAAAAAAAAAGGCTTTGGGTTCTACCTTGTGCAACAGAAACCCCAAAGCTGCTAAGGAACCCTTTTTGTGTCATTGACAACGGCTTTCCCAGCCCCTGCAGCCCCTATTATACTTGCAGGGGAAAAAAAAAAAAGCCTGGAACGTGCTCTGCTGTGTTCCAAATTTCATCTGTATCAATCATTTCTCCATGTACTAGCACAAAAATATGCTACCTGGCCCAAATACAGCAATCACAGTGCTCTATGCCAAACAGTGCCTCTCGGTGAGGGAAGCCAGGCTGGCCTGCTTTTTGGGTACAGCCTTCCACTTTTCTGCAAAAAGACCATTAGCCTCAGTAAAGAACACTTCTTCTTTATCATCTTCAAGATAGCCTTTATGGGAGGTGTAACTGCATGCAAAGGAAGGAGTGGGGGGAAACCTTTAAGCATTTTGCATTTATTGTTATATGTAGTTTTATTGCAGAGTCAGTAAAATCCCCTCTGATTATGTCATTGCTGAGGCAATCAGGTGCCAAAAGTATTTTTTTTCTTTTTATTTCATCAGAGCAATGATCATTTTCTGCCCGGTTATTGTTTCTTCCCTTATGTTTTCATTAATTAGAAGGAAGTGGAGAGGTAACAAATGACTCCCTGGATGCTGAAGTGTACATTTTTCACTGTCAGGTTATAAGAGGCAATGGGCAAAGACAATATATCCTGTCAGATGTGAGAGTACTTATTGTCAGCACGGTTTGTAAAAATAGAAAGTGAGGTAGATTTTCTGGATGGAGTTGAATCTGTCTATGGACAGAGTTTAATCTGACTAATTATAACTAAAGGCTTTGGCAAACAGCATCATGTAGCAGCAAGAACACCGGGTGGTGCCTTTTTTTTCTGCTCGTCAAGTCCATGTGAATGTTAATGTGTGTAAGTGTAAAATCGACTTCTATTAAATCTTCTAAATTGCCGTGCACTTCTTCACCCGCAATGCCTCACTTCTTCGTAACTGCACCACGGAGTTACTGGTAAAAGTATTAAAACTCTTTGAAACAGTCATATGTCTTCTGGTTTACAGGAACTGCTTCAAGTGAAGAGAAAAAGGGATGATTTCCGCAGAGCACTTCTCTCTTGCAGCAGAACAGAAAGGAGGAGGCAGCTTCAGCTGCAGCCCAGGGTCTGGCTGGGCTCCATGCTCTGCCCGAGCACCGCTGCAAGGAAACATCCCCTCCCTCTGGGGAAAGATGCTGCCTCCCACCAGAGAGGGCTCAAGGAGCAAACCCTGGGACACGCTGTGCTGGGAATTTTGGGGAACGCAAAGAGCTGTATCTGCCTCTGCTTTGGCACGATGCAGCCCTTGCTGAGGGCCGGCAAACTGCCAGTGGATGGGAAGAGATGGGGAAACCAAGATGGTTGCTGGCATGCAAATGATCAGTTGAGTTCTAATATTTTTTTTTGCTGTGCAAATCTTATCTTAATTGCATCAGGCTGTGTGAGATTCCCAGATGCAGAGAGCTCTGTATATGGATGACCTCTACAGCTGTGGCCATTCCGCCTTCCTTAGCCCAACTGTTTTGTGCTTCTCCAAGCACTGTGGGCAAGAAGGATCCTCTCTGAGACCCCCCAGTGCTCAGCCCTTGGCAGCACAGCCCACTGTTACATTGTTTTCTCCTGTAAACCCAGAGTACCACAGGCATCCAGCAACCTGGGAAGCTGAGCATCAGCCATGCAAAGTTCCATGCCAGAAACCCAGCCCTGGGCCAGGGGAGAAGGTACAAGGGAGGAAATTGCCATGCACACCACTGTTTGGTGCACACCTGCTAAGATGCATTTAGTGACGAGTAACAGTGATGAGTAAAATTTGGGATGGGATGGGATGGGATGGGATGGGATGGGATGGGATGGGATGGGATGGGATGGGATGGGATAGGGTGGGTGGGGTGGGGTGGAATAGAACATATATAGCTATGTATCAGTCTGTATTTTGCAGGTTTAAAATACATCTTCCAGATGTCCATTTCTAAGACACCCTTTTTACTCTTCTAGGAACTGCAGCAATGAATTCCATTCTGGGTGTTCCAAAGAAAGGATGATGTTTAAGCAACTGAAAAAAAGTGACTTCATTTTATTTTGGTGATTCACTTTACTTATCTGAGATAGAGCTGAGGCCCTTTCTTACTTTCCTAATTGTTAGATATCTAATCACTTAGAAGCAATGGTAGCCTGATATGCAGGAAACAGCAGGTGAATTACAACTGAGATCCGAACTGGCTTAATTTGACATTTCTGCACTGGCTTCTGTCAGGTTAGAAATTAACCCAGCTAAAATCTGGCCCAGCTCCCTTGGAAGTGTCTATCCATAAAAGCTATAGTAATATTTTCAGTGTCATGCAGTGGGAATTTCACAATTTCACATTGCAGGACAACTGTGATGACTACTGAGAGCGTTTGCAGACACGCAAGCTTGACTGCATTGCTGGTGCTTGGATGGCTCTTGGGGATGTGTGCATTTCTAAAGGAAGAATAATAAAAGGGAGAAAGAAAGGTAAGACAGATAGTCAGACGGACTCTACTGGGATGGAGGCTCCTGCTTCCCCCAGAGCAGCTCCTTGATGAGATTGGGATGCTCAGAAACACCTCCCTATTCCCAATGCTGCACTAAAGCTGAGAGGGACCTCTCCTTGTGGTCATACCATAAAACACGCCTTAAAAAGGCAGAAGGAAAAATAGAGAATGGAATAAAACAAGGAAGTGGCACTGTGTGAAATTCAAACTTTTTGCACACATGAGAAAGTCCTCAGAGCCACATTTGCACCTCAAATGATAGATTCTGAAAGGGAAGATGAGGACGAAGCAATCCATGGGCCATAGCAGCCCAAGGACACAGCCCTGCCGCCTCCCACACATGCTGCTGGCAGCTGCCACTCACTGCCAAGAAGGCATTTTGCAGTGAAAACAGTATGAGGTTTCTTGCAGTATTCTGTTTTGATTCTCCCCTCCCCCCTATTTCTCTGTGGATGCTGAACATCATGGACAACAAAGGCATTTTTCCAGTGCCTGCTCAGCACTGCAGCTCCCAGAGCTAGAACTGCCTGCAGTAATAATAGGTGATTGTTCCCCAAACCCAAAATCGCCTTCGTTTGGGTCATTCTTTTAATTGACTTCATTAATAAAGGAAAAGCCCTGTTTAAACATAAATTCATCTTTCTGGCAGAATATAAGTAGATGCCATAAAGAAAACAACACACACTATTTTTAACTCAAAACTTTAATACTAAATTGCATTAACTAATAACATAAAAACACCAACCATCTGGCTTTTTGGTGGGAGGACTCTAATTCCATTAGGACTTTAATAAATGTACTGCACTGTAGAGACATTTTACTTTGATAGCCTGGGCAAAAATGAGTAGCGTTTACAAGATTAGTATAGGCAGTGGCCCGGAATCTGTCCCTTGGAACAGCTCAGCCTGGAGTGAAGGGGACATCACTGAAGGACAGAGATGATGCAAGAAGTTACAGTGTGTGTTTGGGGCTTGCCCTCGCCTCTCTGCAAGATGCCAGCGTCTGGGTCTGATGCTGCCTAGGGATGGGAAAGCATCTGCTGGCTATTGCACATCTGCTGGCTATTGCTGCTGTGATTCAAATGGAGAGTCCAGAGCTCCAGGAGTTGGCAGAATCAAAGAATCATGGAATCATTGAGGTTGGAAAAAGAACGCTATGATCCCCAAGTCCAACCCCAGCCCACCCCACCATGCCCCAGTGACCACATCTCTCAGTGCCACAGGTCCCTGGCTTTGGAGCACTCCATGGAAGATGACCCCACCACTCCCTGGGCAGCTGTGCTGCTGCATCACCGCTCTTTCAGCGAAGAAGTTGTTTCTAATATCCAATCTGACCTTGACACAACTTGATGCTCCCATTCTGAGCAGGTCCCACCGCCTTGTCTGAGGCAGCGCATGCTATCTATCTGTCTATCTGCCTGCCTGTCTATCTGTACAAGCAACAGTGCCTGCATTAGCCACTGCTCTTTCCCTCTTTAGGAAAAGAAAACCTGCTCCAAGCATTGTGCCATTAACTGCCTCCAGCCATGCAAACAACTTGTTGATTGCACAAAGGGTGAATCCTGGAACACACTCAGTCACTAGCAAGCAGGATGAGGGAGCTGGGTAAACCCTGGCAGCATCCCCTCCCCTGGCACATAGGAAGGACGAAGTGTGCTGTGGGCTCAGGCAAAAGCAACCCAACCAACATGGCTGCAGCTGACCCAGGAGCCCGGGACCAGGATGCTGAGGTTGGGTCGGATCGTGGCTATGGATTTCAGCCCATCTTCTCATTGTTTGGATGCTGTTAAAGTGAATTCTCTTGCATATGCTGTGAGATGTAAGGGCAGCTCTGTGTCATTCTGTAGGGCTGATAATTAACCCTGACTAATGCAACAGATTTGTTTTTGGCATGCCAAGCTTCCCTGGATGAGTAATAAATGGAAATCAGTGAGGGGAAACCTAGTGGCTTTATTTTATTCTGAGAATTAACACATAATACAGAATTAAATGTTTTCTACATCAAGAGTATTTTCCTGCAACGCACCCATAGGCAGATCCCCTCTTGTTGAGAGCCATATAGTTTGGGTCATCCCAATGGCAAAGAACATACACACACCTTATTATTGCCATTTTGGACAGTTTATTAATGGCAGGCATGCTCAGGTTATTTTGAATGATAAGCATTCCAAATCAGCCTTAACACCAGGTGACCTTCATGGCCACTTCATCATAGTAATTACTGGAGATTCTTTAAAAGGCAGCCTGGACCCAAAAATATTTGTGAGTGAAAGCATAATTCCACGTAGGTATCTTTGGAACACGAAGTCAATTTGCAAGGAGCTGCAGTGTCAGAAGCAGCTTTTAAAAAGTTGGAGGTCTTCCAGATTTTAATTTACATGATCATTAATACTGCCTTACTCCAAATATATCAATCAGTTTAAAAAACACTGTAACTCATTCCCAGTTCAGGAAACACTTAACCAGGTGAACACTTAAGCACTTGCATAGTTCCAGGCTTGTGGAAAATCATGCACCTAAATCATGGTGGGCACTGCTCTGCCCCATGCACAAACTCTGCAACCCTCAAGTATGTACCCGAGCCTCCCCAGGGCCACCACAAGCATTTCTGACAGCAGAAGCACTTCAGAGCACATAAGGCTTCTTTTGCCAAATGCTCCTTATTGTCAGCTGAAATAACTCTTCCCCCTCCTGCCAGCATTTGCACAGCACGGAGTTGCAGTCAGCAGGGAAACCCCACAATCCCTCTAACCTGACGGAGGATGAACCTGTTTTCTCAAGTGGTGGAGACTAAAGGAAAGCTATAATAAAGCCATCCAGAAAATGACAGGTTATAGGGCTGTGTGATTTGGAAAGGGTTTCCATTAAACTGCCTCCTTGTATAGTAGCAGCAAGAGGGATTTCCTGCACCCCACCAGGACCCAGCTGGCCTTACAGGATGCTGCTGTGGGACCTCTGTCCTCTCCATCCTAGGACTCCTGGCTGTGCTTGTGCCATTTGATGTAATACATTGTAGGATGAATGTCCTTTGGGTTTTCTACTTAAATTCACTATATAAAAGGGGAGTTGACTTGAACTGCACAGCTGAATTGTTAGAAAATGAATACTTTGGGGGAAAAGAAAAGAAGAAAAGAATTACATTTTTGATCTCTCAGCTTGCCCTAGTGTTTTTTTTTTCTTTAAGAATCTCTTGTGTTTCTCCTCTCTCTTTTCTGACAGTACTGATACATGAAATAAAAAATAAATAACTATTTTTAAGCCTTCCCAGCATGTTCGTGGATGGGGTTGGCTCTTGTAAAATCAGACACAACTCACAGAAGATCCCATTCTTCATTTGGTCTATCAGTGGAGGCTTGGGAACCCACTGTGATCCTTGGCCCAGGAGAGAGGGCACAGCAGCTCGGGGGCTGGACGGAACAAAACCTGAGGGACACTGAAGAAGATCTGGGGCTCTTGGGAGAGGACGGTTTTGTTCTGATTCCCTACACGCAGAGTCCTCCCACTAACACCCCTATTCCTGTGCCTGCACACCAACCAGCTGTGCAGGATGCATTTCACTTTGCAAAGCCACGGCAAACTCAGCACAGGCTGTGTGCAGTGGTGCTGAGAGGCCATTCCAAAGCAGTGATTTATACACTTGAGAAGACCACTGCGCCCTGGTTCAGCTAGCATCAGGGTAGTAAATTAATTCTGCAAAGGTCCTGTCCAAACTTACATTGATTCTGATTTTGTTGAAAATCATCCATTAGCCAAGAATTACTACCAGTGTTAGTGGAAATGGTGTTGTGTCATTAATTGGAATTAATGGATGGGTAGTTTTTATAGGAGATTTGAATGAAAGCAATATTCCTTTCAAAAAGCATTTTATTAGAAATCTGCTTGCCAGCTGTAAAATGCAACGCCACAACAAGACCTTCCACAGTGCTTTATCCATGGCTTGATGTGTTTTTAATTAAGGAAAATCAAAACACTTCATGGTGTTTTTATTTTAAAAAATAGCTGTGGAACAGGTAGCTCTTTATTTACTGCACAGTGGGGAACTCAGACCAGGAGGGGCTGGGACAGGTCATAGCAACAGTGCCCTCTTTATTTACTGGGCTTTGAATATTTTCTCTCTTTTTTCTCCCTTTTTTTTTTTTTTTTGTCTTTTTGGAATTTGAAAGGACTGCCAGTTAGTTTTGCTGCCTTTTGAGGACTAAGAAAGAGAGTCTCTGCTCTGTGCCTTTTCTAAGGACTGATGATGACCCCAGGGGATTAATACTGGAACCGCTGGAGTATTCCTAGTCCTGGTCCCAGTCCAGCTGTGGGTGACCCATTTTCTGTCCTTTCCAAGGGGGATAAAGTATCCGAAGACACAATCTGATGATGCTCCACAGAAGTCAGAGGAGCTCCCCATAGTGCACAGGAGACCTTCTGCCCTGCCCTGCTCATCTCACAGGGCTGTGAAACATTGTTTAATGTGCTTCCACCATGGCATCAGTGTACTACAGCAGGATCAGACTGGTGTTCTCCCTTTATGTTGGAGGACACAGGCATAGAAGAGGCTAAAGGTTTTGCTCTAGGCCGCAGAACAGGAAGTCACCAAGTTTACTGCAAAAAATTCACCCTCCCACCAAGAGAATACATGAAAAATCCCTATAGCACTCCCTTCACCTTCAAGGCAAACCCATAATTATAATTTTTTAACTATTTCAATGCTATCACAGCTGCTGGCTGTCTGCCCTTGCCTGTCTTTCCATCTGGGGCTTATCGATCTGTTCGCATTTCCCATGAAAATCCCCTGCTGGCACAGAGTCAGCATCTTGCACCTGATGCCAACAGCAGCTCACAGGCGTGCTTTGCACAACCTGTATGTGAGCGTGCTCCTTGTGTCTTTCTTTTAAACATGGGGGCACGCAGCTTTGAAATAGAAAAGGGTGAAAGGAGCACAAGCCACGGTGTGAGGTCAGTCCTTGTCAAACCGTGTGTGTATAAGTGGGGAAATTGCACATTAGAACAGTGAAAGGCAGAGGTTTGTTCCTCACTGAGGTGGAAGGACCAGCACATCCTCACGCTGTCACAAACCCTTCACAGTCGCATTCAAGGACAACTTGCACAGTTGAAAATGATCTTGACTTGAAAGTGATCTGCTTCCATTTCCCTTCCCGCAGAGCTCCGGCTTTGGCATCCAAATGGGGTTGGTTTGCTGGCTTTCCCCTAACCCTGTGCATACACATCCATTTTACATAGCAAATAACAGCATGCCCTTCACCAGAAGAAATCTCCTGCAGGAAATAGGATTGGGGTCAGTTCATGCAAGCACAGCACAGTGCAGGTATTCCACGTCCTCGGGCAACAAGGGGACAGCAGTGCTGGGACCTCCCTATTGCTGCCCACAACCCCTGTATGGGATCCAAGTGGGTTTCAGAGAGCTGAACGGGAATGAAATGGGACTGTATGATCAGAATCCTAATTAAGGGCAAAATATTGGAAATATGCCATATTAGAAGTGCTATTACGATTAATAGTGACAATACTGCTCCTGGGAAATAGGCAAATTTACACAGTAGCTATACATAAAATTTACTTTAGCATATTCCCCTCTCTACCTTGTTTGCACACTGTGATAACAAACTGCTTGTATACTGTATGATGGTATTCTTCTGAAAACCTAAATATTTGAGCCAATGATTCATTGTGCAGTGAAAGAAAGGCATACAAAGGTCTTGGAGTGACGGAGAAAAGTAAATGATGTTTTGTGATATATTTAGAAAGTGATAATGTGGAAAAAAATCAACTGTGTGTGGCCAGGAAGGCAAACACAGCAAGGGAAAGCTCAGTTTGGGGTTTCCCTAGCAAGAAAGAGGTGTCACAGAGTGTAGGATACAGAGCATGGTCAGCAACACAACCAGTAGGGAAGGGCAGTTGGTGAAGTCTTTGGGTTGTATCTCTTCATCTAACGATGAAAAACATTTCTCAGTGGCAATAATGATGGAAGTATTTACTGTTGCAGTTTCTTGGTAGAGCTCTTTGTGCTGTTTGAGTGGATCATTGCTATGCCAGGCAAGTCATTCAGCAGAGCTCTTGCAAATGTCTGAGTGCATGTACAGATACATGTACATACCTTATCTATATATACACATTTGTACACCTATAAAACCTTTTTTATGCATGTCTTCCTCCTTCTCACTTTGCTCCCATCTCTCTGTCTATACCCTTACATTCCCACAGAGAGGAAGGAGATGTAAAGAAATGACAGCTGGATAGGCATTAGTATTGGATAGCCGTTGAGCTCTCTTCTTTAGTGGGTAATTAAAGACTGCCCTGTGCTCTATGTGCTCATTTGCATGCACCCAGTGAGCTGAAGAGCAGCAGGAAACCCAGCCGCGTCCAGCCTTGAGATGTACCAGGAAGGATGCTCAGACCTACAGCCCACAGTGGGCTGCTTGAAAGGATGGAAGACATTGCACTCCAGCTCTGGCCCACTGCTGGGGCATCATCCCCAGATCCTTCCTGCAGCCCTTGGCAGCTCCATGGGCATTGTGCTGCAATCATGCACCAAGCACCTGTCCACGTGTGAATCTATTTTCCCTCTCTCTTGGGTGATTAGGAGATAGCTCCTTGCCAAAACAAAGCCAAAAAAGCATCACAATGTTCACTCTCATTGGGAATGCAGTACAAGTCCCAGTTGTCAGAGCCCCCTGAAGCCTACAAAGGCCTTACCTTTGCATCAACTATACATTGCCCCAAAGGCTTTCTAACCAACAATTCGCTACACCAGCACAGTGCTATAACTGATCATTCTCAAGACACCCACCTTCTTATTTAATAAAGCCTTTCAAGCCTTTTTGTATTTTATTCATAGGAGCTGTAAAAAATCCAAGGACCCAGTATAAAGAATCATTTCTCCTCTTCTGCATAGCACTATAAATTTACACTGCATTTGCAAACTAAGAGCACATATCTTCAGGCAAACCAGATCTCCAAAGTGGAACAAGAATGGCTTTCAAAAGGCCATCTGTCCCAACTATAGAGGCTGTGTCAAGAGCCAAAATTTATAGCCATGAACCCTTAAAATCAGGAGAAATTAGACAGAGAACTTAGTTTCATTGTTAGAAACAGTCTGGCTTTTTTTTTTCTAAACACCTTTTATTGTTTTGCAAGTACAGAGCTGTTTATGCATTCTTCCATCTAGTGTGTACATGTACAGCAAAAGGCAATGGGGCTAGAAATGCATATATGGGGCAGATGGCTACACCAGCAGGGTGAAAGCTATTACCTTGCACACCATGCACAGCCATGACACAAGTGCAGCTGGAGCAGCCATGCTCTCCCTGCTGTAAATATACCAGGGTATTTAGCACGCTGCCTACCCTTCTCTCCCATCCCAGGGCTGGGCTGCCCTTCTTCTCTACCCGCAGCTCTCCTGGAGCTGTGAAATCCCACTGCTCCTGGCTCTCCCCTTGAGCTCATTCAAGTGAGCCTCAGAATGACACAAATCCAATGCTATCAAATATTTTCCCAGCGTTGGGCTTTTCTTTCAAAGGACAAAGAGGAAAGGGTACCTGGTGTGGTATTTATGAGCTTGTCAAGCTCACTGCTCTCACCAGCATGGGCTCTCGGGTTTCCTAATTTGCTGGAGAGGGACAGAGTGAGTGCTAGGGAAAAGCAACAGCCTCTATGGCATCCCAGCCAACATTTGCAAGATGTCTTCCTTCTGTAGCAGGTGCAAGGACATCACACAGAACCGTCCTGGGCTGCCAGCCTGGCCCCAGCATGGGCAGGCCTTGTAGGAGAACTGGGGAAGGTGATGAACAGGAGCTCAGAGCTGTTACCACGGAGTGCCTTGCACCACAAAATGCTTCTATTCCCCCAGATAGCTCATGTCATCCCAGAGAATCACCTGTATCCTACAGATGCCTGCTCCTGTCATATGGAAACTGGATCCCTGGGGAGCTGCAGACAGATGCATGTGTCTCTGCCCACCCATACCCTGCACCCAGCCCTGGCACCCACCGAGCTTTCAGCCAGGCAGCATGGGTCTGAATTCAGACCTTGGTGACTTCCCTTTCCTGCTTTCCTGGAGGACAAGAACATCAGGAAACTCCATATTTGCTTTCTTTTTGATTGTGGCATGCCGCATGCACTGAAGAAAATGCAAGCAGAGTGCTTCACTCTCCAGTGGGAAGTTGGTACACCCTGCACTGCACCTGGATTCATAGCCCAGTGAGTTATGCATGCCCTCAGTATAATTTGACACCCAAAAATCTACCCAGAAGTGGGGAAAAATACTCTTTGTAGCTTCTCATCTCCATGATCATAGTTTGACATGTTGGTCCTCTGCCGGAAAATGATTGAAGCAAATTAAAAGTGATTTAAAATTCTAGGCCAGATCCTGAAGAACTGTACATCAACACAAGTCCTTTGACTTTCACAGCTGCTTCAAGATGACCGTAATTACAGCCATGTTAGAATGCCCCTTGCCACATCAGAAGGAGGGCTATTGACAGCAAACAAAGACCTGAAAAGCTCTGATAGGAATGAACTGCAGGTCTGGTGCTCCAATGTGATTCCCTACAATCCATGATTTATGAGCCCAAACGAGCTGACTCATCCTCAGGAAGCATTGGCCAAGGTAGCTTTCCTTGAAGAGCAGCGACCAGGAGGGTGCCAATATCACACGTGTCTCTAAGCAGTATCTGACCTGCCATTGATCTTTTAGTGCCGCAGATGTCCTCTGAAATATTGCCTCTTGGCTCCAGAAGAGCAGCATCATTTGCTTTCAGGGTGGTTATCCTGTTTGCTTCCCACAGAGGAAAAGCAACCACTGCATTAGGGCCACTGCCAGGCATCTGTTATGGCCCACCAACCCCCTTCCCCAGCCCTTCTGACCCACCAGCTGCTGTCCATACCCTCAGAGAAGGAACAAGGCTTTGAGAAGTCCTGTTGGACACCACTGCTCTGATACAGGGAGGGAGCTCATGGTTTCTCCTCGCATTTTACTGGTAACATTGAGTTTCCTCTGCCAGTTATAGAGCTTCTGAGAAGATCAAATTAACAGTTCTCTAGTTTAAGTGAGAGGGAGGATGGCGAGTGTTGTGATGAGTGGTGACCTTGGGCACTGAGGCTCTCCTCTCTTCTCCTCCTGAAGCATCTGAAATGCTTGGCTTTGGGTTACCCCTGAAGGTTTTTCTTTTTACCTCTACTTTAAGAAAAAGAGCAGTCAAGTGTTAGCTCCCACAGGCTAGGAAAATAATAGCTTGTCATTTGACAGAGGTTTATGAGCTGAGATTAGTGACCCTTTCTGTATTGTACATGTGCTTAAGGGGGAAGTCAGGACTTCATGCAATGGCAGCAGAAAGACTCACATTCATTTCAGTGGAGCCAGCACTGCACTGGTAGAAAGAAAAGGCAAAACAAATAAAAGGGACTCTAATCACTTATTCAGCATGTGGCTGAGAAGAGAGTCTCTCGGAAACACAGAAAGCAAAATTCCAAGATTTATTAATGCTATCACGCTTTCCCTAAAAAAATAATCGATGCACCCAAAGTCTCCAAATCAATATTTATCCTTCTCGAAGAGGATATGGTAAAGAATTATTCCTGAAAGCACTCATTTCTGAGATTTTGCTTGTTGCATAACGCTTCAGTCAAACGCACAACGTCTCTGACAGTGGTGATAAATAAGTGCAAAGCCTGCGCTGATCTGTCCCATGGAGGAAGTAAAATAGATATCCTATACACTTCACAGCCTCAAGTAGATTTGACCTCATGATCTCTTAAACATATGGCAAAGACTTTATCCACTAGATTTAGGTTAACAGCTTTGGGAATTTGCAGGTGTTAAATTAACCACAAGAGAGGGTTTCATAAGTGCAGCAGAAACGCGCTGAGCATGATAAGGGATAATAATTAAAAATTGAATTAAAGGACTGTAGAGTTTAAGGAAAATTATGTGTCGTTGCATGGCAGAGAACTCAGATCCCAGTGACTCTCTAAGCAATACAGTCATCTTCTCACAGTAGGATTTGCTGCATTTCAGGCAAATGTAGCACTTTTACTCCTGCTTTGCTTCTCAGAGTCCCCGTGCACAGCAGAGCACACATCCTGATTCCTCTTTGCTATTTACTTGTTGGCCTATTGATCAGGTTTCTAGGCTTCCTATATGTATAAGTAAGCAGCTTCTGCTTCAGCCAAAGCACAAATCCTGAAGTACATGAACTCCCAGTCCAAATCATTACTCATTTCTTTCTCTCACCCACACAGCCTTCTGGTTTCCCAGGTGTACCACATCTTACAAGCACACTGACTGTGAAAGATCAGAAATGTATACAATTTTGGCCAAGATCTCAGCCTACAGGTGGTACTCAGTGCTATCAGCTGAGCCCTAAAGATGCCATTAGTTCCATTTCAAGGGTGCTGAGTGAGGTTGGTCAGAGGTTTTCTTGCTCTTAGCTTCTTGCTTGGTTCCTCTAAGGCCACCAGAGTTGGGCACTGACAGGGAGTTGAAGCCAGGGACCTGTGTGTCAAGGATGGAGTCAAGGAAGGACATAAAGGATTCATGCTGTTGAGAAAAATGAGGCACACGTGCAATCAGAACTGTAGGTTAGTTCAACATTTCTCCTCTTGTGGGATGGAATCATCTCCCAGGAGTGATTTTGGAGACGGTCCTTTGAGATGATCAAAACTACACTAGAAAGCTGGAAAATAAACTGGTGAGAATGGTGCTTTGAGCTGCCAGGTTGGTCTCTGTGCTTCACGTGGCCACAGCACACAACACTCCCTGTCCCTGACAGTCACTCAGCAGTATTATTGGAAGTTGCTTGCTTATTGAAGCAATAATTACTATATAATTTGCAGCTGTGAAACCTCATAATAAGCCTTTCCCTTGCAGAGGGTAAAAAATAACCTGGTATTTTGTTTGCCCTGTCAACACATAGAACTTTCCTTATAGTGTAATTACACGGTCAGTATTTATGTGACTCTCTGGCTGGTGGTGTCCTGTAAGCAACAAAGACATAACAATTCTTCTTGTGGGGTCCCAAGCATTGCATAAAAATTGCAGGGGCTTGAAAGCCTCTTTGGCATGAGCAATACTGCACCCACAAAACCCCATGTCACGTATCTATGCCTGCATTGCACACAGAATTCATTCACGGCCTCTGCCATGGAAAGCTGATGGTCCACCTTGTTTGTCCTACCACTGATGGACACCAGAGTGGCTTCCTCAAGATTCCTCAAGAAATTTGCTCAGCTGGGATAAGTTGTTGAGCTTCTAAGAGCCTAGCCCAGTGTTCTGGCTCCAAATCCAAACTTTTTTCTCTATTGCATCCTTCTTTTTGGCAGCTCCTCTCCCTCTGCTTTGGAAATCTGCTTCACTGCACACCCTGGCAACATGCAGCAGGTGGCAAGAGGAATGCTGAGAAGAATGTGAGAGTTCTCTTGCTTTGTTTATTTGTATGACCTTAGAGATGATGCCCATACGTAATGCTGAATGACGGAGAGAAGCTGACAGGGCAGTAAGTTCTGGCTACTGCAGAGCAAAAACCAAATTTCATAAAAATATCAATTGTAAAATTACTCAAATCCATTAGCTTAATTAGCACCGTTAATCAAGACAAAACATTTGACACGTCATGTACTTTCACAAGAGACAAATGAGCCCTGGATGAACAGCCAGCGAGTTGCCCTGGGTCTGGATCTACCTGGGGGTGAGCATTGTGCTCTGAGCAGGGCTCCAGCTCTGCTGGAGGGGGGTTGGCACCAGGCAGAGCACAATACCATCAGATCCATCTGCAGAGGTGTCAAAGTGCCTGACAGGATGCACTCCTGTAATATAGTTCCCTGGTCTTGACCATGCAAGGTTAGCAAGGATATAAGAAGAACATTAATAATTATTACAATTACAACAACAAACGCTTAGACTGTGCTAGCAGTGCTCTACATTGTTTCAGCTGAGGAAGAGAGAGGTTCATTGAGTTCTTGCTTTTGTTTCCTGGGGGAATCTCTGGGGAGGGCAATATTTCTCCATCTGTAACCCTTCCAAGGAGAAACACTAGAGAGATCTTAATAGCACGCTACAGCACAACTGCAGGCAACCCAGTCCCAGCATCACGTCTGTCTGGGAGGGTATTTGAGGCTCTCATCTTTCTTTTTCTCTCTAGATTGACATTTTTGTGGTCAGTCAGGTCTCCAGTGTGCAGTTCGGGGAATCTGTGATTACTGCCTGACTTTCTTCCCTCTGCCTCAGGACTCAGTTGTTACTCACTCCCTCTCCCCGCACTGTGGCACATAATTGAATCTTCTCTTAGCCTCCTTGTAACAAGACCCAGCTACAAAGGCTAAATGCTTTATTCCTGAGAAAAGCCTGAGAGATAAGATTCACCAGCTGTGGCAGCACGGCGCAGATCTCAGTAGGAGAAATAAATGTCCCTTCACTCCACGACTGTCTTTCCAGCACTTTATCTGCAATGGGTCCAAATGCAGTCCTCAGCTATTTGTATCGCTAAATATAATAAAAGAGAAGTCAGCAGTTTCTGAGGGATACACTTCCATAAAAAATAGTTTGATGGTATTTTCTGCATTAAACACATTATACAAGAGCTTTTCACCTCTCTAATATCTAGTTTCCGCTGGGTATTCATGTGGCTGAAGCTTCCTTCAACATACAAGACACTCAGGCTACCAGTGAACTGCAAAAACTTATTCCAGTGAAAAGGCAGGAATAGGATTTATTAATCTAATTTGAAGTATATCCTGGATGGTAATTAGCTGCATAGCAATGGGGAAAGGAAGAACTGATGAGAATGTTGCTGGCTAGTTGGTTGATTGCCTTTTTATTTTCCTGACCAGTAGGTTGCATGATGACAATGTGATGGTTCGGCTGGGCATGGCTGAAACCAGAAAGGTGAGCCAGACTGGTGCTGAATAATTCTGTTTCAGCCTTGTAGGCAAAAGACCCACGCACAGTCTTCCCAAAAAGAGGTTTTCTGACCACCCTTTGCTCCCTCCCCAAGCACAAAGTGATCATACCTCTCTTCCATGCTTGCACCTGTACTGGTGTTTTGATGATGGGTGAGATGGGAGAGAAGGATGCCTGGAGCTGAGTGCCACTTCGAGTGCATGTAGGAGATGTGCACGCACCTCTGCAAAGGTCGCCCCATTGCTGGCAGGGCTGAGCCTGGATCTGCAAACAATTTCTGGGCAAATAGCAGACATCAGCACCCAGAGAGATGGATCCGTTCTGGCCTGTGGTTTGCACATTTATGTAAACACTGAGATGACAAAGTAATCAAAAATGGATATACTTGGTTGTAAACCTTAATTAAGTATTAATTAAATTTTATTAACCCACTAGTAAAACTGACTGTACTGAGCAATGAATAAAAGGGCTGCAGAAAAGCCGTTAGTGTATCACTCATTTTTATATGGAGAGAAGGCTCATCATTTGCTGAAGGTGGCCAATATGTAAGTGTTCCTCCTTGCTAAATCAGTCTGGCCATTTTCCTACCTGCCACTGATAAGGGAGTATTTACAAATTTATTCCTAAATTCAGAGTATACTTCAGTCCTTAATTTACTGTCGTAATTATATCACTGGCTCAATTAGTCCCCAATAAAAATGTTACACCATTGTATCACAGAAATATAGTACCTTTGAAGTAAATGGATTCACTTGCAGAGTAAGAAATCTTCCTTTTTATTGTGTTTTCTCATCTGCTACTTATGGCCACCCTTGTCTTAAACTGCCCCTTTTATTCTGCTTCTTGCAAGATGCTCGTGTAAGAGTGAAATACTCCTCTCTAGCCTTGGGGCTGCATTGGAAGCTTGGTGGTAACTTCATCTCTTTACAGCTTCACCAGCCTCATTTGCATGGCGATTTACATGCAGTGCTTCTGCTGTCTGCTCTCTGCTTCACAAAAGCTGCAAGGTCTGAGGGTTTTTTCCTCACTTCCCTGCTTTGCTTCATTCCTCCTTGCTGTTGATGGGGTCACGTTATAAGCTTTAAGGAAATATGGTTTTATCTCTTCTCCTATTGATTTTCCCTGACTGCATTCAACAAACACAGGCACTGCCCCTTGCTCTCCCTGCCTTCCCCAAACCAGCTGGCTGGGACTGGCACTACAGTGTATTTCCCAGGGTCTCTGAAGAGAAATCCCTTCAGGACTGCAGATTCACCCACCTGCATGGTGCTTGGATCAGGGGATCAAACAATCATAGGGTCATTAGGCTGGGAAAGATCACTAAGGTCATTATGGCCAACCATATGCTCATCCCCACTGTGCCCACCAGATCACGTCCCTCAGCATCACGTTGCAGAGCTGCAATGGACATGAAGTCCTTCTTTTGGAGTCATCCTCTGAGAGTCAGAGCAGGAATAATGGTCAGATTGGACAAGTGAAGTATCAGAGAGATGAGGTAATAGCACAGCAAGGAGAATTTGGCAGGAAATCTATGAGCTGGCTAGACAGCACAGGACAGAGATCCATCTAAGAAATGGGAACACGTTGCCGGGAGCAGGATTCTTGTGGACACAGAACTCTTTGAGACATCATTTGGCATCGCTGCCCATCCTCGCCTCTGCAAGCCTCTGGAGGCCTCTGGCTTTGATTTTCAGACTCAGGAACTAAAGAACCTCACAGCCCTTCATCCAGAAAGTTGTCCAGTGCATCTTAATTGCCACTGCTCCTGGCTTCTTCTGGATAGGCAACACCAAGCCCCCCCCAGATCAGAACCAAGCTGGAAGTACAACTGAAAAACAAGAAATATGTGAGAGCGTCCTCCAAACACAGTGCTCTGACTTGGTGACCTTGAAGGGATTTGTCCCAGGGCAGCCACTATCCTGAGATTTGCCACTTTCAGCTTCCAGCAGAAGATTTTCCAGTGAGCCCACTAAAGGATGATATTCAGCTGAAGAACTGCCTCTTCATTCTGATCCTCTGTGCAAGTGCCATCCTTGTGAAGTTCACTAAAAATGGTCTGGACCACACAGGATTCCCTGCTGCTGGTGAAGCACTAATGAGGGAAAAGCCCCGAGTGTGAGTTCATGGCATGTAGGAATAACAGTTCATTTGCTACATTGATAAAAACCAACATATTTGATATTAACCATCAAAACACAGAATATTTTAAATGCAGGGAATACCCTCCACCTCCTTTTCGTAACTTTAAGGTAAGGGAGATCATTACAGCCTACCATTCTCCCTCCCTTCACCTGAATATATGAAAAAACAAAGTCAAATAAAGTGAAAACCATCAGCAGATACTCTGCTCTTAGCTTTGACTTTACTTCAGCTGACAGTCCGTGCCCAGGCCCATGGCTGCTCTTTGTGTGCAACCTGTATTTATCCAGGTGGCTTTCTGCCTATTAAAAAAGGGAATGTAGCAGAATTAATGTATCTTTTACAGCAGGAGAACTGAATTTATTGGTCTCACCACGGAAATTAATTTAGCACACCCAGCTCTCCTTCTCTGGACAATAAAGACACAAAATGAAGCTGCCACACAGAGTTTTGAAAAAAAAATTCACAGTCACATGTTTAAAAAAATAAAAATAAAAAAAATGCCCATGGGTAATTTACCACCAAAACTGAATCAGCCACTTATGACACTGATGCACCAATGGTGCCAAGAGGGGAAACAGAAATGTCTCCTCTGGGCGTATAATGGCCGATGGACGGGAGATGCTGTGCTGGGTTTCTGCAGGATGGGATGCAGCCCACCCTACACCCCATCCCACTGGTCTCCTCCACTGCAGGAACATAACCTCTCCCTTTTGATGCTCCTCCACACCAGCAGCAAGGCAGGCAGGCTCCTGGGATGATCCAGGGACGTTACCCATCCACCTATAGCTTGTCTCTTGGACTACATGTCCCCAAATCCAAGCATGATTTGGAATAACCCCCTTGCTCCTCTGTAAGGACAACAGAAAATGCCTTCTCCCTTCTGCACCACAGGCTGCTCAAAGTATCATCCAGAGACCACACGCCTACCTGGGTGAGTAAATAGAAATGACAGGAAGGCAAACAAACAAACAAACAAGCTCCCAAACAGATTTATCTTAATTTTCTTCTGCTTGGAAAATAAATCTGGGTAATGAAGAGGCAGCCAAAGATGGATGTCTCAGCCCTGCCCTTGGATCCTGTTTTCCTGAGATGGGCATTTAATTGGGCTCTTTTGAGCAGCCCGGCAATCCCACACGAGCAAATCCCATGGGAATGCTGGCACTCGATGCTGCCAGAGCAAGCACTGATAGTGATGCAAAATGTGATTTTTTTTTCTCTCTCATTCCTTGAAGGAGAAAAGAAAAAAAAAAAAGAAAAGAAAACAGAAAAAAGAAATGCTTGCATTGCAAAAATGAACAGTAGCCAGGCACCAAGACATGTGCAAGGCAGCATTCTTCAGCTTCACAGCATCCTTGGGCTTCCTGCAATCGCTGGCATGTGAACAGCATGCCAGTGAGTGTGTGAAACTAAAAGATGCTGCATGTATTGGTCTAAGAGCAGCAGAGACAACGTCTCAGAGGAAGCAGGCACTGATCTCCTCTCATCCGGTCCCACACCAGGAAGAATTAAGTTGGCACATCCTCCAGAATGATCTATAATTTACAAGTCAGTGCCCACGTATCTGTTTGCACCATTGTTTTAATGTTTCCTAACTATAACAAATCAAATATCTCCTGTAAAAAATAATAATAATAAACACCTCTTTTTTTTTTTTTTTTTTTTCTTTTTTGTACTGGGGTTGATTGGGCAGAGGGTGGTGAAAGATTTATCTTGGCAGTAAAGCTGGAAAAGGGCTATAAACCCGAGCGGAGTGCCTCTGCGCCTGGGTCCGAGGGAGGCTAATTGTTTGTTTGTTCTTCGTGTTTATGGTTTATCTGTGGCTCAGCTGACAGGAAACCTAAACCTGGAGGAAAAAAACACATCAATCGCCATTATCCACTTTCTGGGCAAGCACTGAGAATAAAGCAGGCAAGAGGTGGCTCATGCACCCAGCCCATGGCGGTGCTACCCAGAGCTGCATCGCAACTGCAGGGGAAGGAGGGAGGAAAGAAAAGGAATCCGTCCCCACCTCATCTTCCTCTTGAGCCCATTGCTTCTCAGCCATACAGAAGCAGGATGATGTGTTTTTTTTTCCTGCAGCGCTGCCTTCCAAGTAGAGGAGATTGATCTTAAAGCAATGTGTGAGTGCCGTGAGCCTGGAGATCCCCTGGGGTTTTTACACCCATGGGTTTTTTTACCTGAAAGGTGCTTGGGTGGTGGAGTGAGATGCATCGGTCAGTGCTTTTAGAGCACTATAGCGCAATCAGAGCAGCACCAATTGCTGTCCTAGGTACATCCCAGACCATCTCTCCTTTCCTCCCTGCCCATCAATGAGCTGTTGTCCATCTGTCAGGAGGTTTTGCACCGTAAGCCCAGCTGGATGAAACCAACCCAAGCAACAGCCACGGGTTTCTCTACTCCATGGGGCAGGCACCCTGTGGAAAGCACCAGGATGTTCCTGCAGTGCTCCCAGACAGGGGGTGGAAGCAGAAAGAATGGAAGTTCTGGGGATGGGAGGATAAACTGGGGGGAACGGCAGAAAAGCCTGACCCAAATGAACCAGAACATAGCTGTGCCACCTGAGTGGCTTTATATCCCTGTCAGTGTCACTCAGTGGTAAAGAACATCAGGCCTGCAGTGCTTTGCAGAGCCCCGTGCCTCTTTCAGGGTTGTGAAGGTGCCTGATATCCATCCATTGGTTTGCTGCCCTCATTCCCTGCTGAGACATTCTGTCAGTGAGGGTGAATATTTTTGCCATGCCATAAACACCCCTTTAGAACCAGCTTCTTGCCTCAGTTTCCTGCTGCTTTCTTTCCTTTCCACACAACAGAGCGGCGAATGCTCTGAGTGGGGCTGGTTCCTGGAGTGGGGATCTACCCCACATGCTGGAGACCTGCAGCCACTGTAATAATAATAATTATTGATTTTCCAGTTTACTTTTTGTTTTGCAGGGTGTTTTGCTGGAAATGATATAAATAGCTGTCTCCATCCCCATCCCAGGGCATGATACAGCAATGTATTTTTTCATAGTCCAAGGAAATCAAATGCAAAGTTTATTTTGGGCTGATGTAAAAGTTACATTAAGGCCAGGTGCTGGATGAAGCAGAGTCAACGTGCTTGTTGCTGGATCACTGCAATGCACAGTAACCACGCAGTGAGACATTTATCTCTGCTCGTGACTCCAAAATCTCTGTTCAGGTTTATAGCAACTTCATACCCACTGCATGTGTCCCAGAGCAGAAGCCACCCAAATAATGCAACAGAGCTCTCCAAGTGTTGTGCAGCCACAAAGAGAGACCTTTGAGGGAGATCAGTTTCCATTAGGAATGCATTTACTGTACCTGGGCTAAATATAGCAGGCGGGGAGCGTGGTCTCTCACCCCTGCCAGCAGCAGCAGAGATCATTCATTTGTAATTTGTTGTACCCTCACTCCGGCAGGAATCACTTTAGCCAAATGGGATTTAATAAATGATCCATTCATAAGCCTGGCCCCACTCTGCTGGGGGTTTGGGGGAGCAGGGCTGGGGGTGATAAGGACAGGGAGGCTGTAAAACTTCATCCTTATCTTGCAGATAGTGGACCCGATCTTGCTCTTATTTGTGCTGCTGTAAAGCAAAAATAATTCCATCGGTGCTGCTGGTGTAAAATGCAAGCATGTGAATAGAAGCACGCTTGGGCGCTCAGTGAGTGCTTGCTACTTCTAAATCCATTCATTTCACAAAGGCTTTCCCTCACTGCTGGAACTGCAGATGCAGCCTGCAGGGCTCAGAGAGAAGGGGTGTGAAAGTGGAGCCACGTGCACATCTTTTCTGCATCTTTCGCGTCTCCACCTGCATTGTACTGCTTTGGGTCTCCTAGGGGCCAAACCCAGGCAAGCAAGCACACACAGCCCTGGCATCCTGTACCGAATCCCTGTGCAACATATATGTGCTGTGTGCCAAGGACCAGCGAGGGGCTGGGTGTGCAGCTGCATCTCCCCCTGCATCTCCTGCTCGCCTGCTTTGTGCCTGCTTGGGGACTTTTCCCCCCGCTGACAGGAGGAAAATGGGTCCAGATACGCAAAGGAAAACAAAATAACGTCCTTAACTCAATGCAGGCAATTCTAATTATTAGTCATTGTTGTTATGTTAATTCTTATTACCGTTGCACAAAAGGATTGTAAATAGATAACATCACCTTTTGTTCTGCTCTGTGTAGTGTTTTTCCTCCCGCATTCTGTTGATGGCACCAATTAAGCAACCGCAAGACAAATATTCAAGAATCAGATTGCGGGTGGTAATTTTCTTGACAACGAACACGGCAGAGGCGAGCACACAGCCTGCTGCTCTGCAGGTACCGCGGCTCCGCAGTGCTGACAGCAGTAAAAACTTGTCTCTGACAGCAAACTAAGCATGTATGACCCGGAAGACATAGAGAGCAGATAAGGGCAGTAACACAGACTCCATTTAGTGCTATTAAAATGGTTAAGTAGACTCACGATTGGAGATGCCAGGCTGAAATTTGAGACACTCTGAAAGTGAAGAGTGGGAGATGGATGGTCCACAGGCAGCTTACAGCATGGGTTCTGCAGCATAGATTGTTCTGCTGGCCCGGCCCAGGAGTTCTGACTTCTGGGAAGGATATCACATGCTGAGAAACAAGGGGTGGTTGCAAAGCTGTGCTTCTGAGAGCATGAAACAGAAGCGAGAGGCAGCTCCAGCATCACTTAGTGGAACTCTGCATGCCATTGTCATAAGGGACAGGGCTTTTGCTAAAGAATAAAATACTCTGACATTGAGATATTCAGAGGTTTACTCATATCCACCCATGCCCTGCGATCCCATCGCTCAGAGATCGATGCGCAGGAATTTGGATCAGGACACCCAGTTCATAGAATCATAGAACATCTCGTACTGGAAGGGACCAGTAAGGATCACTGGGGTTGGGATGTGGACCCGTGCCCAAGCACAGCACGACAATGCTGCAAAACCACTTGGATGTGGTGCTTAAGAGCACAAACACCTCTTGTTTTATTACCATCTATGTGACAAATTGATTTATGGGAGACAGCAACAGAAAGAGCCTGACACAGAAAAAATATTATTTTTAATCAAGGAATGATCACCATAAAGAATGCACTATATCAGTCAAATATAGCCAGCTGAAAATATCCTATATGGGAGCATTAAGAAGATGTAAACTCTCGGATCTATTATAAACAACTTTTTAAGGTAGCTGAGGCTTGGAAGATTTTTGACATGGGAAAGGATGAGGAGTATCATAATTCCATATGTGTCCAGGCAGTGTGGACTTCTTAATGAAATTTCCTGGGTTTGTGGGAGCTTTTGATATATGCTTGTTTCAGCTGTCAGTAGCAGAACGGGCCTTGAAATATTTACGGCTGCTCATTTCTTGCCCATCTCTTTCTGCCTCCCTCATGCTCCATAACAACGAGTTCCCGACCTGCCAGCCTCCCTCTCCCCATGGAGTGCATCCATGAAAATCCCATAACACACCACACAGCCCCGCCGCTCCTGGACTCCCAGCCACTCCTCACCACCCTCCATGGATGCCCCAAAACTTAGCCATGCCATTAGGACTTTAACAGAAAGAGCCTATAAACAAAGGGATGAGGTTTCCCAAAGCTGGGTTTGGACAGTTTCCTTCAATGCAGAGCCATGCCCGCTATCCATCACCCTCCATCCCATCACCAGTGCATGGATCATTTGTTTCTTGTCCTTAAGACATCTCTGGCAGCCATTCCTCATGCTGTTCCCTGATCCCAGCTGGTTGTTCCCCCATCACTCTCTGTACAATAGCAAAAATACGTCATCTACAACTCCGCTCCTTGACTTTCATCTTCATCTCCTGAAGGTGTGTTCTTCTTTTAAGTTTCCATGGTTGCATGCATGCAGGTGCCAGAGAAGGTTTGTAGAACAAAGCCAGGCTGCTTTATGTCCAGAGGCTTGCTCAGTTACTGCAGGAAAAAGTCTTCATATCATGCACTTCAGACTGTGCAGCACAGGAGCGAATGAAGCCATCAGCTATCAGCAATGAGCAGTGAGATCAGGAAAGAAGATCAGCACACTCAACCTCCTGCCTGCTTTTCACTCATAATTTGCAGGAGTTTGCATCCAAAACAAAACAGAAATATCCTTTGTAACTCATGGGAACAATTCACATGCACAAATGCCATGGGAAGGCTGCTGGTCTTCTACTCACAAGGGCTTTTTTGTTTCTTTTTGGTCCTTTCCTTGTTTTGCATTGAGGGGGAAAAAAAAAAAAAAAAAAAAAAAAAAAAGTGAGTGATAAATATGCAAGAGGAGTGAGAAAGAAAACTGCTTTACTTTTTATTTTTTTTATTTTTTCTCTCTTTTCCGAAGTTTTTTCAGAGTTTTGGTCCTGTCCCTTCCTGCTGGTACACTTTCCCCATGCCTGGTTGTGTGAGTGCAGGAACAGCCCTGAAAGAGGGAAGAGGCAATGCCCTCCAGACGTTAGCTGGCAAAGGCAGCAGCTGTTTGGGGGACAAACAGTGATGAATTGGCTCCAGCCTTTTGCCAAAGCATTAGCTAAGCAGTGGCTGTGTGTGCAGCTCAGCCCTGGCACCCGGGTGAGGTGCTTCCTCCCTCCGTCAGTTGCATTTGTGCCCCTTTGCATCCTAAATGCAATGGTGCCCAAGGTGCCCTTTGCTGGCTGCTCTCTTACGGATGGTGGCATTGGCTTTAAGTGGAGGGAAAAAAGAAAGTGGGACCAGAGCCGGCTGTGCTGCTTGCCTCCAGCTTTGGACCTTTTTCTGCAGTGTCTGTACGTCCTTCGCTCTCTGCAACCTGCACTCAGCCCTGCATTGCAGCACCAGGAGTCCCCTTGTTGGCTCGCTCCCGAGCTCAGCGCACAGCCCAGGGAGAAGAGCAGGAGATTGGGACCCACTGAGCCCTGTGTCCCACCACAGCAATCCCACTGCTCACCTCAGCCCAGCTCTGAAGCCTACCAAAGGGACCGGGGAGTCCCTCTGCACTGCTGCAACCTCCTGGTGCAAAGCAACTCATACGGACTGAAAGAGTCGGTGCTTCGGGATGGATCACCTGTGCTCTGTGCTGCAAAGACAGACAGACATGCATCTGGCAGAGTCACACCAGCAATGCAATCCGAAGCAGACGTGATTAAAACTGACATGTCAGATTGGGGCTTTTTCTTTCCGATGTCCTTCTTCCAGGCACACCCCCCAAATGGGAGAGAGATGCACTCAGCCAAGCCTTTGGCACAGCCTCTCTGGTGTTGCTCAAAGGAGAAAATGGTGGGTGCCAATATTTTTACTGCAGTGTAAATTAAAATGCCTGGACTAAGATGATAGACACATCACGCAGCAATCGGCGCAGCCTCCTGCCTGTTAAGACATATTAGAATAAAGAGCAAATGATTCCCAAGAGCAGGATTTGCTCAAGATTAAAATAAAAAAATTAAATTAAATTAAAATGCAATGGGGGGAAACCGGCAGCTTGTGTCAGGGTCTCTCAAATCTTTCTGAAAGCTCAGAGGGGCTGAATGAGCCCAGCAGCTCTTGGGCATGAATCCTGCCCATGCAGACACGCTGCAGATATTTGTCTCTCCAAGTGTGATTATACTCCACAAAGTGACTTGCCAATCTTGCCCTTGTGGGATTCTGGGCTCATGGGCTCCAGTTCATCTTTCAGGTTAAGAAGAAAGGAAAAAATAAGAAAGAAAGAGAGAAAGAAAGGGAGAAAGAAAGGGAGAAAGAAAGAAAGGGAGAAAGAGAGAAAGAGAGAAAGAAAGAGAGAAAGAAAGAGAGAAAGAGAGAAAGAGAGA